>NW_017804131.1:4137031-4252111 GCF_001625305.1 Branchiostoma belcheri
ATCGTGCGAGCATCGATAGATCGTCGAGCGTAACTCGGGCGACGTACGCCCGTGTGTCGAGCGAGCTTCGGCCGACTCCTGTCTGGTTAAAAAGGTGGTCGTTGTGTTAACCAGACGGTAGTGTAAATTTGTGGCTCTTGTGGTAGTATTTGAGTTGGATCTTTCACAGAATTCCTGTTTATATTTCTATTTATTCTGCCAGTCCGCTCCATTACTTTGCAAAAAAATATTACGACAGGTCAAACATAAAAATTGGCCAAACTATTCATGTTTAGGTGGATACACTGGCCTTGCTTCATCTGCTTGCCATGTTATAGGGACTTCATTATCATAGATGTATTCCCAAGCGATCGCCCGACCCTCGCACAATGTGACCACGACGATTTTCAAGCCAAAAATACGCGCGATCGTCGGTCGATCTCAAAATCGGCCGATCTTTCGGCGATTGACAAATACGGCCGAAGCTCGTCGACAATGTGACGGGGGTATTATGGAAGATACATCCACATCAATGTGTTCACAAATCAGTTTTAGCAATGCAATCCCAAGTTCGTATAAGTCACCTCTCTTTGACATGTCACATAGGTTTATATCTCATCTTTATCAAGCTAACATGAACTCTGGATGAAAGAGATAAGGACTTCTCAAGTTTCTTGCCCTGACCACGGAGCCAAGGGGAGATTCACTATAGTCTAGGAACTGGATGGCATGCTATGTTGCCCCTAAGGAAGGGGCAACATAGCATAAATTTTGTATTTCAAATGCAGGCAATATTGGTTTGCAACTTATGATACTTTTAAATTGATAGTACATAATGACATATTGAAAAAAAAATACCCAGTTTCAAGGCCAGTTTCACTGCAACAAAACAAGACCTCAAACTTGCACTTCATTGACAATATATTGTTCTATATTTCACGTAAATTGCAAGTACAAACCAATGTTGGTTTGGAACTTATGGTGGTTCAGAGATAGCACAAAATGACGTACTATCAAACTAATGAAAATTGTCCCACTTTCAGGGACAAGCGCGTAGCAGCAAAACAAGAACCCAAACTTTGCAAGCATGCATGTCATAGACAATTTGTTGTTTTATACTTCATGTACATTTCAAGTAAAGAACTAGTTTGGTTTGGAGCTTATGTTAGTTCAAAGATAGCACAAAATGACATATCATCAAAATAACGAAAATTGACCTACTTTAAAGGACAAGTGCGTAGCAACAAAACAAGAATTTAAACTTTGCAAGCATGCATTTCATAGACAATTTGTTGTTTTATACTTCATGTAAATTTCAAGTAAAGAACTAGTTTCGTTTGGAGCTTATGTTAGTTCAAAGATAGCACAAAATGACATATCATCAACATAACGAAAACTGACCTACTTTAAAGGACAAGTGCGTAGCAACGAAACAAGAATTCAAACTTTGCAAGCATGCATTTCATAGACAATTTGTTGTTTTATACTTCATGTAAATTTCAAGTAAAGAACTAGTTTGGTTTGGAGCTTATGTTAGTTCAAAGATAGCACAAAATGACATATCATCAAAATAACGAAAATTGACCTACTTTAAAGGACAAGTGCGTAGCAACAAAACAAGAATTTAAACTTTGCAAGCATGCATTTCATAGACAATTTGTTGTTTTATACTTCATGTAAATTTCAAGTAAAGAACTAGTTTCGTTTGGAGCTTATGTTAGTTCAAAGATAGCACAAAATGACATATCATCAACATAACGAAAACTGACCTACTTTAAAGGACAAGTGCGTAGCAACGAAACAAGAATTCAAACTTTGCAAGCATGCATTTCATAGACAATTTGTTGTTTTATACTTCATGTAAATTTCAAGTAAAGAACTAGTTTGGTTTGGAGCTTATGTTAGTTCAAAGATAGCACAAAATGACATATCATCAAAATAACGAAAACTGACCTACTTTAAAGGACAAGTGCGTAGCAACAAAACAAGAATTCAAACTTTGCAAGCATGCATTTCATAGACAATTTGTTGTTTTATACTTCATGTAAATTTCAAGTAAAGAACTAGTTTGGTTTGGAGCTTACGTTAGTTCAAAGATAGCACAAAATGACATATCATCAAAATAACGAAAACTGACCTACTTTAAAGGACAAGTGCGTAGCAACGAAACAAGAACCCAAACTTTGCAAGCATGCATCTGATACCTCTGGAGTGGTTTATTATGCAGTGCAAATTTGAAACAAAACATCCTCCCCTTCTGGGACTTACAGTGCTTCAAAGTTGGGCAAAATTTCAGTTTTTTACACCCTTAAAACAGTGCATTGTATTCAGAGTGCCCAAGACCTCAGATTTTACTGAACATTGGCTTTACTGCTATTTTATACAAGTTTAAGTATTGCTCTGATCAGCACATCTTGCTCTTGTCGTTACGCTAAAGCACTGATCAGTTATAGTGTTCTAAAGTTAGCCAATTTCTATGTTTTGTACATGCCAAAATCTGGACAAATGCCATGAAAACTTCTTTGGCCCGTTGCCATGGCAACAAGGGGTTCTGAGCAAAAAGAAAGCTATTCTGAGGGGTTATGTACCAAGTACTATCACTGTGCAAAAAATGAGCCAAATCTATTTTTGAACGGTGCCACCATTGTTTGATCCTTACAGACATTCGCTCTTAAAATCTAAATTTTAAGCTCCTTGGTATGCCGTGAAAGAAATGTAAAAGAATTAGTTGTCAGGCCGTAGACAAATAGCAGTCCTTGTAATTCTTCCACATTTTCATTATCAAAAATGTCTTTCTATGTCATGACTTGAAAGACATATTTTTTGTATTGCCTACGATTCGAAACTACATCAAGCCCCACTCATCTTTTGCTTACACATTACGGTCTCTTTATTTTACAAACACTTGAATTGGTTGTAAAAGAGAATGTAGTCAATGCAGGGTATTTCATATTGATCATATTTGATATCAATTTGAAACCACACCAACCCCCACTAAACTCAGGTGGCTCACACATTACGGTTTCTTTCTCTCTCATTTACACACATACACCCGCATTGGTTGTAAAAGAAAAATGTATTCAATGCAGGCAACTGACTAAGATGCTTGATCCCGGGAGGCTGCATCAGCGAGAAATAAGGGGCACGGTACGTGAGCAGCCCTTCGTATGCAGGACAAAGAGTGAGGACAACTGTCTGCTCCAGGGGTATGACCAGATTCTACACTACAACACCTGCGCCATCTTGGGCAGCGGCGGCATCCTAACCGGCAGCCTTTGCGGCGATGAAATTGACTCGCACGATTTTGTCCTCCGCTTCAACCTCGCTCCTATAGACGGTTACCAGAAAGACGTCGGCTCCAAAACCACCCTGACCAGCCTGAACAACGCAATCATGTTCAACGTCAACATACACCCCGAGTTGAACCCCTTCGCCCATTCCTTGCGGCTTTCGAACCGTACTATGTTTCTTGCTCCCAAGGGCAGGTTCACTAGAGTCTTCAAGCGTTTTTACGAGGCAGTCCGTACCAACCGCGTAGTCGTCAACCTGAAATATTTTGGAGAAAGCACGCACGTAAATGGACTTTTGGGGTAAGAGAAAACGTTGTCATCTACATTTTCATTTTGAAAATTTGTTAGAACCAGAATCCACATTGTTGTCATTTATTTTATTTAAAGTCCTGTGTATTTCGTTCATTTTTGTGGGATTGCGTATGGTACTTTGATAAGATTTAAACATAGATACTAGTATGTGAAATTTAAGAACTATGTTCAATTCTTATGTTTCTAACAGTATGTTGGATACGGTTTCCGAGCACGTGAACAGTCCACTGAGAGGCGAGCCTACAATCGGCCTCATGACGATCCTGATGTCCACACACTTCTGCCGGCGGATCAACCTGTACGGCTTCTGGCCTTTCGACACGGACGCCAACAACCGGACCGTGCCCTACCACTACTACACCATCCCGCACTTCGAGCCCAGGTTGGTAATGAACTGTTTTATTACCTTCGCCAAGAAGATTATGTTTTCAGTTGCGTTTGTCCGTCGCTCCGTTTGTTTGTTTGTTTGTTTGTTTGTCTGTTTGTTTGGTTGTCTGTGAACAGCATAACTCAAGAAGCTTGATATGAATTGTCATGAAACTTGGTATGTGGGTAGGTCTTGATGAGACCTAGAAATTATTAGATTTTGGAGAATATGATCAACTGATGTAATCCATGCAACTGACGCTCTTCTTTACGAAATCAATGATTAAAATTGTATAATTAGTCAATCGGAAGTGTTAACATCATTTGGCAAAGGTATGAGGTCGTGGAACTCTTGTTTATTATTTTTATGACAACGAACTTTATTATTGCATATCCACGCCCACCATGGGCCAGATGCACTAAGTTAGATAACTGAGGTACAATGATACATGGAACGAGTGTTACATTGCTGTGCTACGTACACATTATAACACACATACAATTGCAGCCTTACATGGCTTCATATACATATCAATGTACCGGTGTTTATCATGAATGGTTCAGCAACTCGTCAATAAAGGTAAAACACTATTCTTAAACCTAGACGTCCTGCAGCTAAACTGCGTGAAGTTAGAACGTTGTCCTTTGATCTAAGATCTCTGCCATGTAGGCTTCCACGCTTAGAAGGTAGCCAACCTGGGGGGATTTAGCTATAGATATAGCTTTATTTGCTTTTACTTATTATCTATGGCCATATTGATGCGTACTAGACACAGTACATGTAAAACTCTTGTCCGTGACCTCTACCCCTCCACGTCGACCTTGTTGAAAAGCGGCCATGTAGGCCGAACAAGCATTTCGAATTAAAATAAAGGCCTTGACTTGACATTGCAATGTTCACACAGAGATTAAGGCGTCTCAGGTAGCCTCTACCAGGCTTGGGGAGGCGGCTGAAAAGAGCAGAAATCGGCCAAATAGAGAGATAAGCATGCCAAGGGAGTTTGTCCGTTGAGAGAACATTTCGCCGCACTCCAAGCCTGTGCGGAGTCACCATTTCTTTGGGGTGCGGCGAAATGTTCTCTCAACGGACAAACTCCCTTGGCATGCTTTTGGCCGATTTCTACTCTTTCCAGCCGCCTCCCCAAGCCTGGTAGAGGCTACGTCTCAGGTACAAGGGTGTAAGTGATAGTTGCTCTGCTGCTCTGTCATAACTAACATAGTTTCTGCCCAGGTATGGGAGAGAGGAACCGCACAAGAAGGGGGAACAACACGACTTCGACCAAGAGTTCGCGTTCTACCAGGAACTACAGAGACGTGGTGTTCTACATATCATGAACAGGGCGTGCAAGACGGAATAGGGACGTAGAAACACAGATGAAAGTCAAGTTGGCTTTGAAAAGAAACGTAAACGATCTTTTTTGGATGGGGGGAGTGAGGTACATGGCAAACAAAGTATTTGATGCGTGAACATTTCTACTATTATAAGGTATGTTAAGCAGTAACGAGAAGATAAAGCTTTCAGCTTAAGACAGAGCAACCCAACTGCTTCTAGATCTTCAGATAGAAAAGAATGCGATACTAGTAACTCACAATATGACACAATTTACGTTTTCTTTGCGTTGCCATCCCTCAAGGTTTTTGTTCCACCATCTTGTTTGTAACATATAGATTGACGAGATCTAGCTCGTATGGAAAAAGGTTTATGTTATGGTACAAACAAAAATTTCTTAGTTCAAGTAATTATAAATTTCAAGTTTCAAGTCCCATGAAGAAAGTGTCTAGACGAATTACACTCTGCATGACCAAGGAAGTTATGTATGTCACTTGAACTTACGAACAAGCTTAAGACAATAAAGGCAATGATCTATTCAACTTTATTTATTGCTCATCATTTCACAAATGTACAATACCATCTATTATGTATATATTTCCTCGTGATATGTTTTATTTGGTACCAAACTTGATGAGCTTCAACGTGACATGACATCTGATGACATGGAATTACACAGATGTATCCGGAGAGTGTACAGCTACGCCCTCTTGCAGCATGTCAGCAAAGTGCACTTAATAACCCACTCGTATTGTGCCCAGACTGGGAAAGATTCAAACTCATAATAATGTCAATAGACGTAGAATACGAGTACGTGGTGTTCAGATTTCATTTTCTTTTTGGTTTAAGTCACAAGAAAGTTAAAACGCCATTCTCGCACAAATTTAATCCACGTTCAGCTTTTTGAAACTTCCCGCCATTCCCGACATGGTCTCGTCCCCAGTAGCGCTCGTCCCCAGGCTTCCGTGGGTAACAAACCCCTTCTTGTTGTACTTGACGAAGTCCTGCACATGTTCGAAAATCATGGCATAAATGTATCAAATATAGTCATTGTCATTGTAGATAAGCGAGGCGACCAAACCAGACAAATGGTGGAGGGTCAACGCGAAAAAGCATTAAAGCTTTATGTTGAGGCTACATTTCCAAACCGGGGTCCAGCCGGGCTGTTTCGATTAACGAAAAATCAACAATTTATACCAAGAATATAAGCAAATAGTTCCCATTATTAATTGTTTCAACTTTTTGTGCTTTGTTGTCTTTTATATCCTACTTTTCGTTCAATAAGACTGCCCGGTCGGGCCCCGGTTTGGAAATGTGACCTCAGCATTAGTATCAAAGAATGTGAGCCAGGTACATATGTATGATGATATGAAGATTGTTCCGTACCTGTTCAGAAGCCATGAGTATGTCAGTCCAGTGTTTGACTGAGTCGTCGTAGGCAGGCCCGTCCCCTCCGTACTCGGGCGGCAGGGCGTGTTTCCCCACACACTCGTGCAGCGTGTCGTACACCTTACCGTGCATGCGGATCTGATGCAAACAACAGATACAGTCGACAACATGTGGACTCATGGCTAGAACCTACTCTCCAAGCAGAGGTTGTGGGGGAATGATCGTTACCTTTTTATATATGGCCGTTTTTTTTTTTGGTCCTGATCCCCACCCCGTCGGTGGTCGCGGAGCTTTTCTGGCTAATGGATACTGCCTGGCCAATTTGATACTTTGATACGTCTTTTTGCCACCGAGAGGGATCTGCTTGGAGATTAGCTAGAACCTAGTCTTCCCAGTACAGTTCTAACTGTGCCATGGGTCTGATGTGGGATCGAGTACGAACAAAACGTGGCACAAACAACAGACACAGTCAACATGTGGACTCATGGGTAGATCTTAGTCTTCCCAGTACTGTTCTAACTGTGCCATGCGTCTGATGTGGGATCGAGTACGAACAAAACGTGGCAAAATTACAACAACAGACACACTCAACATGTAGACACATGGGGAGAGTCTAGTCTTCCCAGTACTGTTTTGTTTGTTATGGACTATTTCTTTTCAATCAAATCCTGCAATGTCTGGGTCTGATGTGGGTCGAGTACGAACAAAACGTGACACAAACAACAGACACAGTCAACATGTGGACTCATGGGGAGAGATACATAGCCTGGTTACCAGACATATTTCAGTTCCCGATTTGTGGAGAGGATAAAGACTTGGGGGCTAATCAAAATATGTCTGTTACCCAGGCTAGACAGCTTAGTTTTTCTAGTACTGTTCTCACCTCTAAGACTATTTCTTGTCAATCAAATCCTGCAGTTTCTATGCCATGCGTGTGATGAGGAATCGAGCACGAACAAAACGTGGGAAAAACATATAAATCTAAAATGCTGCCCGACGTACAATAGAATTTATTTATCCTGGCATCACCATTTTCGCACAAGTCTAGGAGAAACTAAACGTTGCTTCATATACATGTACATGTACTAAAGTGTTAACGGTATGTGTAACATCATGCCATAATATCTATTATTTCCCTATGATTTAACATCACGGATGTATGGACCACTTCACAGGCCAGTAATATAATAAAGATATATGACCACGAGTCGCAAATTAGGCCCCACAAGAATCCAGGGGTATTATCAGCGTCTAGGAGTCATAAATCCTAGTGATGACCTACTTATCGGGTAATAATTCTTTGCTTCGCTGAACTGAACAGCTAGAAATCTCTGGATAGTCGGAGATAACAGGTGGCTGTTTTTGGCGACGCCTTAGGGGCAGAGGCATTTTGTTGTCAACTAGTTGTTTAATTTGCTAAACCGTAGATCAACTAATTGAAAACTAGAAAGTTAACATTTGCAAAGCAAATGCATAATGTTTACCTTTGCATATGATCTGCTGTGTTAATTCCTACTCACTTCTGAAATTACTTACTTTTCTAAAATTCTTACTCAAACACATTCATATACATGGTGACAGGAGTCTGAATCCCTCCTGCTATAAAACATGATGTAACCCAACACTAGTTACCATGGTGACAGACGTCCGGTTCAGGTCATTGGGCTTATTGTTTGGAGAAGAAGAGGAAGATAAGAAGGAACAGAGAAAAAACAATATGTTTTCCTTCGGCCAAGGTAAACATGATAAGCCCGCACGACTTGTAATGTCCTACTTAAGCTTCGGTCCCAATTGCGCCGGTGCCCGTCGGGGATGTAGCCCCGGCCGGTCCCGGTCGGGCTCAGGAGTCGGAAGCGCATCGGCTGTCGTGGTCACAATTTAAAGTTTCCTTCAGTAGCATTTTGTTGAAAATTTTGTCACCCTCTATGGTCGGTCTCCGGCAGGCACCCGGCAGATTCTCTGACGTGCGAAAGTGCCAAAAAACAGCCCGGGGACTACCCGGCAGGGCCCCTTTTTTCAACTGGGACCGAAGCATTAGAGGGTATTGATTCTACACTTCGCCTTCCGGGTAGAACTGCCAAGAACAGGTAACGTGCAGATTGTGAATCGAAAAGTGAAATTACCTACCCTGGACTTTATCTTCTCAGACAAGATCGGTTTGATGATGGCGAAGATTCCGTCAAACAGCGGAGACTCGTTCAAGTAATGTCCGCCCTTAATCCGACACGGGAAGGCGTTCTGTAAACATAAACATACCAACATCCATTGTAGATTCCCCTACTACAATGATATCGATAAATGTGTCGGGATAGTAGATTCATAAATTCTGTCCGTAACAAGGAGAGACTTCTTGCCCAGTGTATATTCTTGAAAACCAACTGAATGGGCTCATTGCTCAAGCATTTCCAAAACCTGAAATTTAAACCTATTTACACAAAGTAAAATCACTGTATCGCTAACTAACGATAATGTGAATTTAGTTTAACGTTTCCCTACCTGAAAGGCTCCGTATCCCTTGTACATGAGGGTAGGACTGGAGGCATAGTACACGTGATTCGCGTTCATCCCCGCCAGGTCCTCAATAAACACCACTCCGGCAACCTGCGTCTCCTCCTCCTACAGAGGGATGTACATTGTATCATTGGTTTATTCAAACACGCGATTCAAACACAGTGCTGTAAAAGCACAACAATACATATAGAATACAACACGGGGTATTCCGTATTGCCCGAGGTACCAGCCCGACCGCGCGTCGGATCGCCCGACGGCCGAAGGGGGGGCTGGGACCGAGGGTGATGCGGAATACACCACAGGCGCTAGGCCACCGAGTTTTTGTTGAGATCTAACAATACATGTAACGTTACATTGTTTTGTAAACCATTAAATAAAATCCTTATTATTGTTTCGCGCATGTTAGAACATACACTGTGTCTACTCATTCAGCCCGTTGCCATCACAATACAGTGGTCCGTTGAAATATTCCCAAAAATCATACAGTCACATAACACATAACACCGTGAACACGGCCCGTTGAAAGATTCCCGAGAATCATGCGTACACTGAACACGGTCACAAACTGATGAGGATTCCAAAGAACCATACGAACAGATACCGAAGTCTCCCGAAGATTGCCGAGAGCCGAACAGCGACTTCCGAACGCTTCATCTTGGTTAGGTACTTAGTACTAGTATACACTAGGTGCGAAATGCCATTTCAAAAGACCCTATTTTCTGCGAAATGCCATAAGGAAAATAAAAGTCTTGATACTATCTATAATCAAGGGGTAACTAAGTAGCCATGTAAACTTTTTGGGGGTATGATACCATATTTTAAAGAAGATATGAAGCATTTTGTAAAGTCCAATTTCCGGCGAACTGCGTTACCAGGTCGCTGCTGTACAGGTCAATGACATCATCGCTAGCCAATCAGACGCACGATAGGCCCACATTTCCCGCGCGGTTCTAAAATGTAAACGCACACAACTGGCTACATCACCCGACAAGAGTCTTGACATGCTATGTGTAAATGTACTCTAAACACGTCCACAAACCCCACCGACATGCTTTCAGTTCTACATATGTTTCCCAGGCATGAGATTTGGAAAGTGTAGTTGTGCCCAATATCTCTAAAATGTACTATATCGTTGTTTTCTGAGTCTGGGGAGGCAGGGACTTCACACCGAACGTGATTCTAAGTCACATTTTTGCTGCCACCCCAGTTGGTAACGCAGTTCACGGGTAGGTATTTCCTACCCTGTCATCTTTTTGAAGTTATCACCGCTAGCGCTAGCCCCGGCTTGGGGTTCTATCGAGTCGAGCAGCGGTTTTGCGAACGCATTCGAGTTTGCGAAACCTGTTCTATTCCCGTCGGTCTTTGCGCTACCCTGAACGCCAATGTAACAGCTGAGTAATGAGTGTGCTTTTTATTGTATGATTCAGCGGACCAAGTACCCAGCAGTATGTATTATATATGTATGGTTCATTGTACAGAGAATTCTAGGGAAATTTTTCAACGGACCGTGTTCACGGTGTTATGCGATGAGTGTATGATTCTCGGGAATCTTTCGACGGACAGTGTTCACGGTGTTATGTGTTGAGTTCATGACTCTTCGGATCCTTTCAACGGACCGTGTTCATAGTGTTTGTGTTCAGTGTATGATTATCGGGAATCTTAAGCTTGTACGGAGTGCACAGTATACGAGTGTTCATAAAACAAAGCAACAGCGATCTCAACAAAAACTCGGTGGCCTATCGCCCATGAATACACCGTGTTGTATTTTATTTATGTCATACCAACCCAAGAAAACACGCCTTTCAATGCGAAATGAGCAAAGATTTCGTGTCCCTAATCCCAAAAAACGCAACAACATCATTTCCAACGTCCTAATTTTGCATTCGAATTTTCGAAAGCGTTGCACGCGGTTAGGGCGAAACGCGTTCGAATCGTTCTGTGGAACATTTGGAAGGGCCGGGCTGTACGCGTTAAGAACCCCCGGGCCGTACCGCTAGTTATCACACGGGCCGGAACACCCGTATCGAACGTAATCGCGGCCCAGGTAGGACATAAAATACAATGTGCCATCATTTCGCAGACATTTAGGCTAAATTGTGTGATTTAAAGCGTTTAACATTTATGTAACTAAAATCCTGAGCGTCGTTGTATGAAATGGTTGATGGAGAGGGACAATGAAACGACATGATCTCATTTAAATTCCCTGTCACAGTCGTTGTAACATATATAACGTTAACGGGAGGGGTGCTTAGTTCACTACATCAGATCTATATGTAGAGATAATTTTCTAGACAGTGTTGAATGTGTCGTGCAAAATTCAGTTGAGATATATATAAAGATTGAGATGAAAAGGCTGTCATACATATAGATCCGTGACCGTGTGAACGGACAGTTTAGTCACAGCCTTGCTTGAAATATTAATCATACGACTGACAATTTTTTGACATATGTGACTGCCGCAATGCACACGTACCTCTATTATTTTTTCCATCAGCAAGAAACCCGTTTTGAAGATTTCAGCCAACGTGATGACGACAGGGTTCCATTTGTCTGTCAACGTGTGATGGAGTAAAGATATGCACTGTTAGGAATGTTGGGGATTGTAACATTACCTTAGATTTGATGGACGAGTTTAATGGACAAGTTGCAGTGTGTGTTATTCCGTGGAGGCAGTAGGCACATTAGCCTTAGCCTACGTTACTGTTCCCACTTCGTTAATATGCGCTTCGTTCTTTGATAGGACAAGGACATTACACTGATAGGAACATCCTAAGCATGAAGTGCCGAGGTCCCACAGTGCCTCACTCGGAGTCGCCATCGCACATGCAAATTAGGGGTATCCCAAGGTGCAACTGCTGGGACCCGGATGTAGAAATCGGATGGGGAGGGGTGTATGAGAAAACACTCGGAACTTTTAACGAAAACAATGTTTACAATGTTTACAAAGAAGATGATTAGATGATACTGTAGGAAGTTACCGATTCTGAAGACAACAATCCTCCTGCCCTCCTTGTCCCTGTCTCTCAGTACAGCTACAATCCCGGAGTCCAGCACATGACGTACTGAGGACGGGGTGAAGTTGTCATAGAACTCAGGAGCGTCGACTCTTGCCTTGTAATAGGACTGGACAAGCTGAAACAAACGAACGTGTGTATAAGATATGAGATAGGCTTTCATTGGAGGAAGACACAGGAATAGCGCGAAAGGTATCAGCCGGGAAGCTAACTTTTCTATCCTTTCTATATCCTACACATGAATGTAACGTTACCTATAATATATACGGATGAACCTTACCTGGAAAGCCCTCTCCACGTTATACTTCCGTGTGCGGAGGAACCGCACCAGAAAGCCTCCGTCCGTGCGGGAGTTGAGTCCCGGCAGCCCCCGCACCTTCTCCCGAAGGGCTTGGATGTCCCGGTCGCGGTTGGAGTCCGTCTCGTTCAGCTCGTCTTCCGCGAGTTTCTTCAAAGCCGAGCTCAGGGTGCAGACGTATTTCTCGTCTTCTGCCATTTTTGATCAGTATTTACGGAAACTTACGGGGACCGGATCTGTAAATACACAACAACACTACCCAGAGTTCATTTTATGTTTGTATATTGCATACAATGATTTACTACAACCCACAAGGAAGTGGCAACCGTGTTAATAATTCACCGTGTCTGCGATCGTGAAATATTGTTTCCTGAGAATAGTGGTGGTAGAGAATTAATGGTTTCTGAATGACTAGACAACCGTTTTACGGGAACAACAGTGCTCAAAAAACAGGACGTGATAAACTTTTGTAACAAGAGATCAAACGTGATTATGAATTCTGTAAATATGCATGAAATCGCATGCGCTTATTACCCTAGCGGCACAAATACGCAGTGTAGACGTACGTGACTTTATCCTCTCCTTGTATTAAATCTCAACACTCTGTGGCCAGTGCTTAACTCTAAACTTTAATTCTTTCTTAAAGATAATTCGTTACAATGCCGATGTACTTCTTGCAAAATATAAGGAATTGCGAAAAACGATAACCTTGCATAATAAAATGCAGGCTTTATATTAAGGGGGTGCAAAACAAGTTTGTTTACAACACCTGTTACCCGCGCTATGTAAACATGTCTTGTTTGCCCGTCCAAAGTTCAAAGCCAACTGACTGGGGCATTTGTAGCATACGACAGCCACCAACAAACGAGCTTTTACACGTATTTTCTAATATCGTTCTATAGCTAGCTTTCATTGTAGATACTTCTCATGTCAGATACCAGTTGGTAGAAGTGTATTGACTATATCTCAGCAACAGAAACTTGTGACAACGTTAGTACTGGTTTTCACATACTGTGTTTTGATATTCGATTATTGTAATGGATACAACGTGAATGTAAGTGTTGAAGATTTCTCACTGTTCGTCTCATAGTTGAAAAAGAAATACCCCAAAAATAATGAGTACACTGAATTTCTTACAAACCAACCTGGTAGAAGAGAAGAAAACCTGGCGCCTCAGAGGAAACGTTTTGTTATTCCTGGTGAAGAGCTTAGGCCAACTCTCGCGAGAACTGTGACGCAATGAACGTTTCGTGACTTTTTTCATGACCATGGATGGATGAACCTCTCTCAATATAACAGCAGTTTTCTCGTGAATGGGGAGGGGCGGCTTGAGAACTGAGATTGCCAAATACCTTTCGTATACTTTATATTATTCGATGTTGGTACCTGCGCCAACATTAACTAGAAAGGTAACATTCGCAAAGGAAATGCATAATGTTTACCTTCGCATATGGTCTGCTCTGTTAATTCTTACTCAAATACATTCACATATATGGTCAGACAGGAGTATAAATCCCTCCTACTATAAAATTGCAACATTATGTAACCCAACACCAGTTACCATGGTGAGAGACGTCAACAAATCAGGTCATTGGCCAGGTCAGTGGTCAGAGGTCAGTGTTTGGAACGGAAGAAGAAGAGGAAACGTAGCAAAAACAATGTTTTCCTCTGGTAAACATAACTAATCTCGACGATGACTTTTAGCAAACGTGAATTGAAAGAAGCGGGGTTTTTTTTGCATAGCCTGCATTGTGCAGTTTTATACTCCCAAATGAAAAAACGGTATGATAGAAAACCCTGCTCGGCCTCTCCCAGACCAAGGGTTACTACATACATGTAGATGCATGTAACATTGCAGACGACCTTGTACCTATATTTTACTTCATTTCCAAAATCCTACACAGCTCGCATTTGTTATCATTCAAAGAACGCCGACTTCCCTCATCTTTACCACTTCTGACAGACTTCCCTCCCTCAAGGAGCCTGCAGAGGTTAATATGTAATCTCCTTAAGGAGACCTTCCTTCTCCTCGACCTCATTAGTATTACCGTATTAAGTAGTTGTAGTTCCAGCTGAAATGAGCTCGAAGTGTGTGCAGTAGACAGAAGGGTTCTTCATATTGATTTTTTCTGCTTCAGACCACTAGAAACAGTTGTAACTAATTTACTTTGGCACATGAGATTGCCAAGGCCGTACAAGAAACAGTACAGGGAGGAGGAAAGAGGGGTAGGCAACGGAAAAGATGGGAGTTAGTACTAGTATTAAGTATTTGTTATTCCAGTTGAAAAATAGCTCGAAGGGTGTGCAATAGACAGAAGGGTCTTTATATTGATTTTTTTCTGCTTCAGCGAGGCTTTTACCAGACCACTAGAAACAGTTGTAACTAATTTGCTTTGGCACATCAAATTGCCAAGGCCGTACAAGAAACAGTACAGGGAGGAGGAAATTTCGAAAGATGGGTAGGCAACGAAAAAAATGGGAGTTAGTATTAAGTATTTGTTGTTCCAGCTGAAATGAGCTCGAATGGTGTGCAATAGACAGAAGGGTTCTTCATATTGATTTTTTTTTCTACCTCAGCAACGCTTTTACCAGACCACTAGAAACAGTTGTAACTAATTTACTTTGGCATTTTAGATTGCCAAGACCACCATGCGAGGAAAAATACAGGGAAGATAAAAGAGGGGTAGGCAGCGGAAAAGATGGGAGGATAACATCAGAGAATGAACCAGCCAGACATTACGTGAAACGTCAAGAAAACAGAGAAGTGTGAAGAAAACTGGTTGTCAGATCACCTGTGGTTCCCAACGGTCGAATAATCAGACTTATAAGGGATACAAGAGGTGCTGACCGGAGCAGGAGATTGGACCATACGTGAAGCCACATACCCATTTTTATCCGTCAGTTATTGGTTTCCTTCCTTCAGTGATGTCCGTTCTTTATTGCTTTCTGCATGTCGGTTCAGAGTGTCAAAACCTTTGAGTGAAAGGTAATGCATGAGCCTATGTCAAACCATTAATACTTGCCAAAACTTGCCATAGACGCCTTGTCTGATAAAGCCAGGCCATTCAACTTTGCTTTGTCTATGTCTTGCCTATAGCTAGCCTCTACCAGGCACTGCGGATAGCTGGAAAAAGAGTAGAAATTGGCCAAAATAAAGGGATAGTATACCAGTGACCCGGGATCTTCTCTGGTATACTATCCCTTTATTTCGGCCAATTTCTACTATTTTTCCAGCCAGCGAACCGCGGTGCCGGGTAGAGGCTAGCCTATAGCTAGCCAGGTGATTTTTACCGAGTGTGATGAATTGTAGTTCTTGTCAGTATACAATACCTCTGGCTGTCACATACAGTTTGACTGCTGTTTGACATATCAGCTAAAGCATGTTACATGGAGGAGGAATTCATATGCTCGATAAGTTTGAAATTCTTTTTCACTTCACCTTGGTAACTAAGAGCACGTGTGCGACCGAACACAAGATGGCGGATAAAGCATGCTTCACCTCAGCCAAGGATGACGTCTGCTTTTACCTTGCCTTTTTTATGAGTCTCATAAACAATTACGGCACTTACAGCACTATATTGACACCATGCCTGATTGAATAACTCATAGACAGTCTACCCAAGTTTAAATAACGAGGTGAATCCGTAGTTCAGGGCGCCGTTTTAAATTAAAAAGGTGACGTGAGGTCATGCGATCGATGGTCAGACGAACCGTTTGATGTCTCCAATTGTTGGGCTGTCACGATAACGAGTAACACATCTGATAACATCTCGTGCAACAACAGAATGGCTAAATCATACCGTGTCGGATCGTAATTAAAAGTCGATACATCATAACACGGTTACCAGGGCATGACATGGGTATAGACTGTTGCGAGGGCATGCCGTTCTCTGTACAATAGAATCCAAGCTGTACACCTTTTTGTTGAACCAGTTACCGACGGAAGGGGTTTGGAAACACTTTTCGTAAGACACACGGTTTGCTCGAGAAGATATCTTGTAGCGATGGGTTGTATGCACCAAATGAAGTTCGTTTGTTTTCTTGTTCTTCTCTTCACTTCGACTCCGTTCATCCTGATTGTCAACAGAACGGATCTGAGGTAAGAACTTTCTGAAAATCACATCAGGGCACAACGAGAAGGGCTAAGAGTAACTTTGCTGCATACCATGCATGTATTTGCTAACAAAACCATGTCTAACAAATTCTCCACAAAACCTTGTATTCGCATTCTGGGACAATTGAAGAATAGATTATGTAAAGTAATGTATACATTCCACAGTTTTGCCTGGCTTTCTTAACAATGCCTATCAATGTATTTGTCTGATGGTAAGCACACAAAAATGTTTATTCAACTTAAGCTCAATCCCGTTTAGTTAGACGTTTGCTTACTGGCGTATAGTCCTGGTTTCTCCGTTTTCGAGTCGCGATGGCAGCCCATATGTCTCTGTCTCTTATTGCCTAGTTTATGTTATATCTTTATTAACCTCAGGGTCCCCCTAAGTGTAGACAATTGAACGTGTCTTGCGGCTGCATTTCCACAGTATATGTTTCCAAAATTCTCTTCTTCAGAAGATATTCACCTAAAGCTCTGTGGAACTACGCCAAGAAGACAACCAGGGGCCTGGCTGATTCCACAGCTAGGGTCGGAAACGAACTAGGACATTCATCAAACCATACAGTCCACATCATCAAGAAGTCTACCAGAAGAAGCTACTGGCATGATCCTATCGGAGCTGATACCCAAGTCTGGGATGACGACCAGACCTTAGACAGGATAAGGTAAAAGTTTTTGTCAATTGGCAAAGAAGCATATCGTTTTTCTTCATTTTGCAGGTAACTGGCACTGTGATACTGCGATATTTATAGACAAAGCCCCAACATAACCACTTACATAGTACACGTATATAGCCTAAGCTACAAAGAGAAACAACTAGACGTGGTTTCGTATCAGTCCAAAGTCGGCTATATGAAGCCTATATACACTGTATCTTGTAAGAATACGGAAATTTTCGTCCTTTTCATCCCTTCAAAATCTGTATTTCTTTCCTACACATATATACTAATTGAGGGTTAGCTAGTAGTAGCTAGTTTACATTCCTTCACAATGACTCCAAATCGTCCATTTGACCTATATTCTTTCTAAACATGGTCCGCTATAATTGTGATAAATGGATCTAATACGTTACATAACTGTTACAAAGGCCAAAATATGCAACAAAAAGCACAATTTCCTGCTATGAATTATTAATGCGTCATGAACAGTGTGATTAATTATCGACAGGGGCCATCATAATGAATATCCTATTGTTCTCCGACAATCGATATGTCACTTTCCGTTATCCAATTGTGTACCGCTTGGATTCATGCCTGGTTGGGTAGAAAATTCTTCGCTTACATTTATCTATAGATAAAATCTTGAATGTATTACACCTTAAGCAAAATGTAATGTTATAAGTGTTGTCTATAAGATTTTAACATATTTAAGTGGAGTCTGCCTCAAGCATTCTGTCTGAAAGTGTCAATTTCTGATACGAGTATAAGATGAGCTCTCAAGTTAATTATGTTTACCGAGGTTTTTTTAATTGCTTCCTATTTTTTTCTTCTTCTCCAAGCCAATAAGGTCAATGACCTGAACCAGATGTCTGTCACCATAGTAACTAGTGTTGGATTACATCATGTTGCAATTTTATAGCAGGAGGGATTTAGACTCCTGTCTGACCATTTATGTGAACGCGTTTGAGTAAGAATTAACAGAGCAGACCATATTCGAAAGTTAACATTATGCAATTGCTTTGCAAATGTTACCTTTCTATTTTTTTCTTATTATTATTTAACAGAAGTTACGCAAGACGATTCAGGCCAGATCACTTTACAAGTATGGAGCTCAGGGGTCACAAGAAACCGAAGGAGATGGTCTTTTGCGGACCAAATCACGACAGAGAATGTCTTCTTGAGGGAAGGAACGAAATCGTTCCTCACCGCACATGCGCAGTAGTCGGCAATGGCGGCGTCCTGTCCGGCAGCCTTTGCGGGGAGGACATCGACTCGCACGATTACGTCATCCGCTTCAGCCTCGCTCCCATCACAGGGTACGAACGTGATGTCGGGAGTAAAACCAGCCTCATATTCATGAACAAGCAGATCGTCGAGAGGGTACAGAAGAGTCTGACGTTAAACACGTCCATGAACGTTTACAGAAGTAGACTGAAACGACTGGACGGGTCGATATTCGTCTTTCCTATGGGGAAGAGAGAGGAACTTTTTCGCTTCTTCTTCAATGCCGTCAGATCCAACTGGATAACTGTGACACTGAAGTACTTCTATCCTCTAAACGACGTGAAAAAGTGAGTAAACTCTCCTAGAATAGGAGTTTCATATTCATCTATAGTTAGTTTACTGTACCACCTGTTATAGTACACCCTTAAACCAACATAAACCTGTACTTAGATATCATAATCGTTTAAATGATATCAGATTTAATTTGGTGCATTGCAAATTCAATATTCAATGAAGTGATACTGAGTCTACTTTTCCTCTCACACGTACATTTCTGTGATCATTCCCTGATCCTCATGCATGTGTTCTGTGTTTCCATCCGTACAGAATCATGAGCAAGATCTTTCCCGACATCAGCCGCCATATTGGGCGTTTAGTCACCACGGGCCTGACGGCCGTCGTCATGGCAACAAACATATGTGACGACATCACCCTGTACGGATTTTACCCCTATAAATCGAACTACGCAGTGACGTATGAGACACTTCATTACCATTACTACCCAGATGACTACATAGAGCCGGCCATTATGGACTCCATACATAATTTCACTACAGAGTACAGGCTGTTGAAGGAAATGGAAAAGCGGGGGGTTCTCAAACTAGTCACGAGTAGATGTAAACGCCCTCAAACATGAACTTGTACAACTTGAGAATCTCTAGACCGATTGTAAGAGGAATTATTAAGTTGCCCTAGTGTCGCAAAGGACCAACGGTTGTTCACGATTATTTCACTGTGGGTCTCCCGGCCTAACTTTCATGGCTCCGTCTCAACCAACCTACTAGAACAGTGTGATTATGTTACTGTTGTTGTCGATTTTTTTATGTCGTGAATAGTTTGGCGATGACATTATGTCTTTTTGTGTATATTGTGAATGAATGTTTTGTGTACTTCTGTGTTTTGATGAATAATACACCAGAGCGAGACTTATGACTATTATGTCCCTTATTAAAATCGTGAGACCGTGCTGAACGTTTTGACTTCCTTAGGCCACACCAATTTAATTTGTTGGTTCTCGGATTTTTTCAGAAAAAATATGAAGCGACAGGGCGAAAAAAAATAAAAATAAAAACAGGTCTAGGCATCCTATTATAGCCTCAAATGCTACAATATGAGCCATGAAGTCAACAAAAAAGGCTGGGTTAAAATTCAAAGTATAAATTTTGAACTTTTAATCAAACCACTGCATTGATAGATGGAAAAAACTGTAACAACTAGGAAGAAAAGGAATTTCCTCAACTGTTGGGGGCAAAATATGAGCATTTTTGAGTTGATTCAGAACCAGAATCTTTTTTTTTTTGCAAATCAGAAAAAAATGAAGAGGCGAATCCGAGAACCAACAAATTAAATTGGTGTGGCCTTAGATACCTTTAACTCATATCATAAGAACATGTCTCCGTCAACCGTAGCGTGCAGTGTTCTCGTGGTCAGATATGTTGGACCCCGACTCTGGATCCGGAGGCAAGCGTTCGTGACAGGATCTCACTGTCGTCCTTGGCGCCCTGAATGCACGCTTTCTTACTTTAGCTCTTAGTCCTTGACAAACACCCGGTATTTCTAAGCCTACCTACATATAATTCACGCGACCCCATTTTCTCAGATGAAGAGTCCTGATGGTAGGTTTCTACATTTTGGTAGGAGAGGGTGATTTCCAAACACCACATTTCTATGGTTTGCCCCTAAATACCGATTGCGGATGCCAACACAGTTTGACGTTCATTTGCTTAATACGCAATGATCCAAATAATATTTCAACCCCCTGTAGACCTTCTTATAGGATCTGAGATACTGATAACCCCTATCCTAGCCTTAGACTAAGTTAGTGATACGCAATGGTAGCCGTATGTGTTCTGGTCTAACCGGTTTTCTTACGGTATCCTTCTATCACGCAGACTCCGCAACGCGCTGTATTGTTACAGGCTTCCCCACATACTAGTACACTATACACACGGTTTAAAAGCATTGTATTTCACATCGGAGAGGTCTCTGTCAGCCTAACCTGTGGTTGAAAATGGACACAAAAACGTCCATGGTTCAATGCATTGAACATGAGCAACAGCTCAATACAAATGCGCTTCCTTCTAGAGCCAGGTATGGAAATAGACCAAGGGTTACGAACTCAATTTGACATAATTACCAGAGGGTTAAAGTAAGCCCTGTTTTGTACGGTGTGTAATGAACTGTTGTACCCTGAAGTGTGGGTTTCACATACCACAAATACATCAACACTGGGACACACTGTTATGCAGCCGAAGGTCGCACCTGTCAGGTAAGGACGTTGTTGTTGTTTTTGCTGTTTCATGTTTGAAGCAAAAGTCTATATTGTGTTATATTTGCTGTACTTTCTGGCAAAATATAGGAATATAGGTGAGCGCGTATATTACTGATAGTTTACCAATGACGGCACCGGTAACGCGTAGGAACTTAGTTCGCAAGATATTTTGGAATTTTGGCCTATCTGTCACCACACCCCCACCCCAAACAAATACTGGCAAGCGAACGTCGTTAGCAATTTGGCGATGCGTATCGTTGGAGTCCGTTTCCCCACCGTATGTGCACACTGCTTTGGAGTTTGGTGCTTCTAGAGCAGATATCTAGAAGCATGCATCACGCTTGAAGATATTTGCGAAATAAAATGCATTTTGCAACGTACACTGAAAGGACGGCGATGCCTTGACCTCAAGAGACAGAACCTTCAATTGCGGACCACCTGTTGCGAGGAACACACAGCCTCAGGTAAGGAGACCCCATAGTGTCTTAAGTGATTGAGAACACTAGCTGTTACAGCTGTGGATAAGGCTTACGCTCACTAATAGTGTATCAATCAACCGGTATAGCTAACCCGATATCAGACAGAATGAGTATGTTTATAGTGTTTCATTGTACCATAGCGTGCAATTTCCGTTCCATAACGTCTAATTTTCCTCCATACTTCTGTAACCAAATCTTGAATAAATAGCTAAATGTACAGAGGTGCAATCTGTCACTGTCCATATTTACAGAGTGTTAAAGAAAGGTTTGGCATTTTTGAAATTGTTCCTTTGACACTTTCTAGCCTTAGGAGTTGTGTATCTTCCCCGGCATCTTGAAAATGGTGATAGTCTATTTAAGACGAAGTGTTAGCCATCTTCAGAACCCTTCACTACTTGCCTCAGAAGCTAACATCTGGGTTTCTCGCCACTTTGAACGGTAATAAATGTTTCTGCAAGAAATGACACCCCAGAGTGCCCGCAGGTAACCTTCTGTGATTCATGTCGTACGTTAAATGACGAACCCTGCGATTCGTCACACCGCGGCATGGGTGTCCCGAGGTTTTACCCAGCGTTCAGTAACAACAGAGAAAAGTTCCGAGGTCTGTCTTCATCTTGTGGTCCCTTTCAGTGATGAAACACAGCCACAAATACAGGTTACAGACTGTTTTCTGTCGCGAATTCTGTAATAATTTATATGTTGAAAACGAGATACACTTTCTACTTGACTATACATTATATAAAGATGAATGCCAAGAACTACTCGATATTTTACATTTAGACAAGATATGCAAGAAAATGTCAAAGCAGGACATGTTTAAACACTTGATGTCATGCAAGAACGAATATATAGCAGACAAACTATGTAATTATGTTTCCAAATGTTTCAAAAAGAGAGGAGAAAGGGCAACTTACAGTAGATGATAGGTAGTATATAGTATTGTTATAATGTATAAATTCCTAGCAATTAGCATTAGAATATAGCGTCCCAGTATGAAATACTCATGTTTTGCATACTGCATATCCTCTTGTGCATTTAGTCCATCTGGGCAAGAACATGCAATAAAGATTCATATCATATCATATCATATCATTAAACGTATTTAACGTAAAGCTTTGAGTAACCACATTTGACGTACGGCTTTGAGGAAAGTTCTGAGGTCTAGTGCCGTGGTCCCTTTAAGTGATGAAACACAGCCAAAAATATCTAATACGGGTTACAGACATTTTTTTCCTGCAAGATTATTCAACGAAGCAGAACTGGAATGAGTTCCGTGAAATTTGTGATTTTATCTGTTCTATAATCCCACCTGTGTGTTCCAAATTCAGGCCCTGGGGTACTGGAAGCTATCCAACAGCCACCTTATGTAACAAACACACTCAGACACACAAATTGTGTGCGCATATATATTGAACTTCACCCCATAAACTGTTTTGAATGGCCCCTTGCGTTTGTGGAAATGAAGGGTTTCTACTATGATATACAGGCCGCATATTGCCAGCTTGCAAAGAGTAAAACAAAGTGGCCTCAAGCGTGTGCAGATTGCTTTTGAAACGTGTGATGTATAATGTACAGTGTGTTGATTTTGATCAGTGCTATGGTTTAGAACTTCCCCGATTGAGACTGAAAGAAGAGTTATAGTGTGTTTGACATACTATCTGAAATGGTTCGAAAGTCCGCGTGTCCTGTGATGTACCCAGGGAACTGTTAGTTGTATCTAGATCTCGACAGGTGCGCCTACATCTATGACAGTGTAGGTCTATGACATATCCCATGCCCGTAGCCAGGGGGCTCAAAGGCCCACTTTTTATCTAAAGGTCCAAGATTTTCCTTTAGAAAATGGACGAATTTGTATCACCAGCGGCACAGTCCACTGGAATCATAGAAAAACTGCTCACTTTGTCATGGAATAAAAGTTGTGTCTGATTTTTCCTTTGAAATCCGCTCAACATTTCAGAAGGTTAAATTTTCAAAATTTAGCCTTCCTACGGCGCTCGTTGGTCCCTCGGACAGTGGGAAGAACCACCCCCCCCCTCTTCAAAATCCTGGCTATGGGCATGTATACAGATGAGTCATTGAGAAACATACTTAGAGCAAGAAGGGCGACGTGAAAGAAGCTATCTATCAGGTGTATTTCTCCGGACGAAGATTTATAAAAAGACAAACTTGGCGGTAGTGTTATAGTATCAAGGCAGAGTTATGGTTTGTGGAATGCCGTTCGTCTTACTTACTACACAGCAGGCCTAGCACAACAGGGCACGTTGATGTTTGAAAGGGTGTAGGTGTGATTTTTCATGGCAAAACCTTTACGTCTAAGCCTGTATATAGTAGTTGTGAAGGCGCGTCCCTTGACAAAACCCCCTTCAATAACAGCCTCCAGTTTGAAAGCAACTGCCTGAACTATTTATCTGGTAATAGGCTGGATACACACTATTTTCTGAGACATGAATACCGTGGACAAATACACGAAATGCCTTAATGCGTAAAATGAATACGTGCCGCGTTTTGGCTTGTAGAATATCATTCTACTTGCATCTGTAGAATATCAGACATCCGCTTATACATTTAGATGAATCAGTTTTGGTACCACAGCTTGAAAAATAAGCATGCAAGACTGTGCCTTTGAAGCATTGTAACCCTACTTCCTCCATGGATGTCTGACTTCAATGCTATCAGCTCTAAAGTTTTATTACCTTAAATATAGCTACCAGAGCAGAGCTGTCCGTTATCTTTATGGCAAGAAGCCTACGGCAAGGCTTTTCCGTACATTACTGTTAACGTCTGAAGAAGATGGCACAGCTATCATTCTACTGGTCATCATTCCACAGACAGTACGCACTCTAACGGCATTTTAAGCTACTCCGTTTTTGTTACGACTGGAGAAAACGTGGTTTGAATGTTGTTGTTTTTTTTCTTTCGTTATTTTTTTTCAGGAACGGATGAACTCCTACCGAAACAGGTTTTTTTTCTAAGTTTTGGAAATGTATCAAAAGCACTAGAGCTGCTTCAGCACTGAATGCGTAGAAGTACGTGTACACAAACACGTAGACCATCTCTTTGTAAAGACATAGAGGACTACTAGTACTGCCATGATATACAGTTTTGCCCTGAAGGGAAAACTTCACACAAATATACGTCCTTGGATGTAAAAGAAAGGTCGCCAATGTTGACATGACTCTTGGGTGAAAGGTCAGTGATACATGTATGTTGTCCTTTGGTGTATTGATAAAAGCTTTCACTAGAAAATAAACACTCAGAGCGACTTCTAACAACCATGTAATCCGTAAGTCAGTTTAAGGCTATTTTTCTGACGAAGACAGGACATAAATTAATGTTGTTGTTTTTTTTTACTTCTGATCTACGAACAATGGTGAGGGGGTACGCATAGTTAAACAATGAGCTTCGATCACGGAAGCTCCTTGGTCAATGATGCCTGATAAGAGAAATAATACACTTCCATATTTATGTTTACCGAAGGAAAACAAATTGTTTTTGCTCGGTTTCTTCCTCCTCTTCTTCTTCTTCTTCTCCAAACAGTGACCTCTGACCTGACCAATGAAATGATTTGTTGACGTCTGTCACCATGGTGACTGGTGTTGGGTTACATAATGTTGCAATTTCATGGTGTGCTCTGTTCCTGTCACCGTATACTAGTAGTACATGTATGTGAATGTATTTGAGTAAGAATTAACAGGGCAGACCATGTCCAAAGGTAAACATTATGCATTTGCTTTGCAAATGTTACTTCTCTAGTCCATTTTTAGATTCTGTCTACTGGATTTATATCAAAGATAACGTCCTGTAATCAATCTCGTATCTCCCTGCTTTGTGACACATCCTCGTAAGCCTTTCCCAGCTAACTAATTACTGCAGAATTTCCGCCTTATAGTGAGCATGAAGCGTGAAGTCGTTTTCAGTGACACGGCAAAGCCCTCAGCTTCCCCTGGGTGTTATAGGTGGCTTTCAACGGTAATCTACTGAGATTTACCTACTCTTAAATTTCTCGGCAGTGCGCGGAGTAAAGGTTAAGGGATCTAGATGTTGGTTGTGATACACAGAATAACTTATAAATGTGTGTTAGGAATAAGCAGAAATTTCAATGTAGCCAAGTAACCGTGAATGAAATTGGATCGGTACAAAATTGAACTTTTAGATTTTCAAGTTTTACAGAACTTGATGCATATATTTGGACTGCTCCAATCCCGCACTATAAAAGGGGTTCAAAAATACTTTTTTTTTGACTGCTCCAATCACGAGCTAGAAAAGGGGTCCAAAATATTTTTTTGGACTGATCCAATCACGAGCTAGAAAAGGGGTCCAAAAATCTTTTTTTTTGGACTGATCCAATCACGAGCTATAAAAGGGGTCCAAAAATCTTTTTTTTTGGACTGATCCAATCACGAGCTAGAAAAGGGGTGCAAAAAACTTTGATATGCATACATGAAAAACTCATTTTCAGCAGACGTTTTGGTGGATTTGTTTACATTCTTGCTGTATCGTACAAAAATTGATATACATATTCCCAGCCTACAAAAAACTACATTTCTATTAACACCTCCCAATCCATATATATATATATATATATATATCACAAAATGTCGGCCATTTCATACTCCACTGCACACGGAAAAGAAATCAAATCCAACAATAACTACAAATGTATATCTAAAGTAGCATTAGCATTACTTATTATTATTATTATTATTTTTACTGTTTATTTTTGTTATCATGTTCTTGCAAATAGCCCTCGGGCATGGATTTGCAATAAATAAATCAAAATGCAAAATGCGAGAAACATTCTTAATTTGTTCGCCAATGTCTGTATTTTCATTCATACCATGTGTATTCATTTCCCCGCAAATGCTATAGTGATCCGAGGCTATTTGAGATGAAGGAATTCTTGTAGTCTTTTAGAAGTGGGATATACATGGTAGTGTTTGATGATGTTTCGCTACCGCCTGAGAGTACCAAATTGAGCTCTCTCGCTCTAACTAGTTGTTTAGGGACCTATACACTGTTCAGGCTTTATGACCTTATGGCACTGGTGTGTAGATTTGAGTCCGACTGATGGAGTTATATGTGTAGCCTTTAGGACATCATTACAGCACAACCCTGCATTTTTCAGAGCTTCTGGTCTGTCGCAGTACCCTAGCTAGTATGTACAATGGCATGCGATGTAATAGGGTAAACAGTAGCCTCTACCAGGCTTCGGAAGGCGGCTGGAAAGAGTTGAAATCGGCCAAATAGAGAGATAACATGCCAAGGGGAGTTGGTCTGCTGGAGAGAACAGTTTCCCGCATCGCTCAAGCATACCAACTCCCCTGGCATACTATTTGGCTGATTTCTACTATTTTCAGCCGCCTTCCGAAGCCTTCTAGAGGCTAGTAAAACAGTGAATAGACTATAGCTGCCATTTAAGAAAAAATAACACCTCCATTTTAACCGGGCCTTACAATTAACAAGGAGAACATAAACAACTACTCGTTATGCAAATAAGTATCTAATTTGCATAATTAATCTAAAATTCTATAATTTATTATTGATATGTTGATGAAAAGGTCATGTGCATAACAAATGATGAAATATTGACATGAAACCTTGCCAAAGGATAAGACTTTTACTTGAAAATATATGACATTTGAGTTAAGAAAACTATATATTGCGCTACTTACAACCTTTCTTCCAGAATTAGAAATACAAATGAAAAACGTTCACAAATTTTAGAGCTCTAAATGTTTCATGGAGGTATGAGACCTCAGAATTCTTGTTTATGAAAAGTGACCAAAATATTTTGCATAAAAGACGCTGAATTATACTGTTGCCGTTCGGATGCTGAAAATAACCCACGATGCGCCTCATCGACTTTAATCTACTAATTTTATTTTTATTGCTAAGCATAGCTGGCGGCCAGAAATACTTCTTTGATAAAGCTCCCGTGAATATAAGTACATAGAATCTTCTGTTGCTTCCCATATCTAAAACCGACATTTTAGCAACCTACCGTTGACATCTCTGGCGAATATTGCAATATCATAACAAATCCACATCATAAAACATCCAAGTTCAGCACTACGCATGAAATCCATTATGTACGTATTTCAAACATTTCTCAAAGCATTTTGTAAGGTCAGGAATTTCACGTCTTTTTTGTGTCAACTATCAATATGGAGATCCTTTTAAAGAGAGGTGAGCAGCTGCCGCAGACTCGTGCCTCACCGTCCCAGAGATCAGTGACCTTACCCGGGATCTCCCTCACAAACAGTCCGCTCCCGCCCGCATTCATCCATTTGCAGCGTTCCGTTCAGTAAGGTTACAGCAAGTAAATTTTCTGGATGGCATCCTCCGCAGACTCCATGCGAGCGGACGAAAAAAACAAGGCGGGTCGAAAAAAACAAGGTTCCTACATTTTAAAATTTTGAGTAAATCATTGTACAAATGGTTTTGATTCAGTGAGAACATCACATATACACAGCCAGCATCACACATCACTGCATCAAAGTAAGAAACAAAACATTAAATCAAAGCCTTCTCTTGTCTCCTCTCTTTATAGTTATCTGCCGTCCACGTTCCGGCATGGCAACAGACATCTTTGCCCATTTTCGGCATGGTGACCACTGTCAGAAGGCAACAAAATTTCTTCTTTTTTTTCAAAATCAGGCGAAAATTAATGCGCGCGCTGATGTCATCCATAAAAATTACTTGCTGTGGCCTAATGCATTTTACATAACGGGGCTTGGGGAATAGACCTCTACTGTATGTAGTAACGTTATAAAGCTGCAGTCATTGCGGATCATTGTCAGATACATCACTATTAGTTTCCAAATCCTATATAGCCATCCTATCAACATTTCAAAGAGTGCCAGTAATGGATCACTAGTAGGTACGATACATGTAAGTGTGATCCATAATTCCCTTGTCAGAAGTCATGTAGTCAGTGATTACTATGGAAGATTATTCCTTATAGCTTTGAATATTTGCCACGTATCTTTCATATTCCTTTATCTTTTCTATTCATAATACCCTGTAAGTATAAACAAAACAAGACGTGCCAGTCGTTCTGATTTTACTTTAGATTTATAGCAAAATAAGATGCGGGAATAAGATGGATGACATATCGTTTTTCCCAAAATTCATTGCGTCATTTACATCACGTGACCGTCACCCAATGAGCGACTGCGTTTTGTTGACTATCAACAACATTTATCATGATATAGATCCACAGTCAACATCACGTAGAAATTTACTTTGACGGGATGTAACAAGTATAACCTGTAAAACCGCTGCTGCTAATGATATGCAATGTTTGAGAGTTTTTCTGGTGCAAATCGGATCCGCCGTGCATTCAGCGTGTCGATAGAGGAACGGGTCAGCGCAATCTGCATGATCCAGGGCGACTTGACGACTTCACGCCCTGACGATATAACAC
Organism: Branchiostoma belcheri; assembly: GCF_001625305.1. NCBI lineage: Eukaryota > Metazoa > Chordata > Leptocardii > Amphioxiformes > Branchiostomatidae > Branchiostoma > Branchiostoma belcheri. The sequence continues at coordinate 4,165,974 of NW_017804131.1, forward strand.
CCGAGCTGTAGAACGCCTTCCACCTCGGGAACCAGTCGTGTGCAGAGGGTTCTCCAAACCTACAGGCCGCTGCAACAGGTGATTGGCTGATTTGGAGAGCCTGCTGAGTTCGACATCTTATTACGGAAGGACTCGCTGTTGCCGGTTTCGCTGTAGGACAGTCTGAGTACTAGTGTGGAACTAACTGTGCTCAACACACTCAGCTGCTTCGCTATTCTGCCGTCAGCCCATCTTCCGTGCGTCTAATAGAGCTATACTTCACTTTGGTGAGTTGAACATGTCTGAATTGTAGAGAATTGTTGTTCAATAACGTTGGTATTGATGTTGGTGTTATTCAGTAGAGTTTATCTCAAACTAGCATTTCTAAACGTCGGTTATGCCTCATTCAGATGATGAATGCTCCATAAGATTCCTGTGCTTTTGTAGCACCTGTTTATCTTTGCCGGTTCTGACCGGAAAGATGATATAGTTGTAGGGTTGGGCGTGCTCGCTAAGTCATGTGTATTGCAGGCATTTGTCTTATAAACAGGGTTACAGGAAACGTCCAGATCTAGTTCTAAGATGACACAGCAAGAGCGATATTTTCGCAGGGCTAATACTGCGTAAAGCTTCTGGCCCAGATCAGTGGTTAGGAAACTGGGTCATCTGTTACGTTTTTATCTGGTCTTTCTTCACTGCGGCCGTTTTTTGCTTGAGCTAATAACATTCCAATCTGTGGCCTGTATCCGCTATGTGTTTACCTGTTTTTGTTAAACTGTCAGAACGGTATTACCGCGATGACTTGATGATTGGGCTTTTCTGTCTTTGTCTTTTCTTTCCAGAGAAATTCCTACTGAGATCCAATTAGCATTCTACAATTCTTCTATATTACGTACATTGTAACTCTTACTCTCCAAGCAGAGGTTTGGGTTTCGCTTTTTTGCGTGTTTTTAGACTTTTTTTATCGGGGTTTATTTTTTGCACTGGAATTTGGATTGGGTGGAACAAAATTCCAGTGCAAAAAAATAAACCCCGATACAAAAAGCCTACAAACACTCCAAAAAGAACAAACCCAAACTTCTGCTTGGAGAGTACGTAATTACAGTATACACTAAGCAGAACTTTGACCATAAATTTAGCTTTTCCGGTATTTTTGCTGACATTTCTATATTTATCTGTGTCAACATCTTTTCAGGTGGTTTGACCCTGCGCTATTGAGTCAAACGTGTCCACTGTTTTCTGTTCTTGTTGCTTATTTTTATAACCAATATTGTTTACACACTATGCAAACAAATTTAAAAGATGAAAAAAAAACCGTGCCCTTGGCTATCTGCCACTCGGAACGATTTTCGGATTGAATTGAGGCGTTAACATCATACCTACTCACAGCGATATCATCAGAAAAGCTTTGTTAATGACTGTTATTTCGGAATTTGAGAGGATTGAACCCGTTCAGCCCTTAGATTATTTCATGAAGAGAAGCGTATCTGTTCCTGGTCTTGAATACAGAGTGCAGTTTACGGCAGAAACACAGTGTGAAGTATGAATATGCGTGGTACGATAAGTTGAATATTAAATGTTCAGGAGTGATATGTATCCTGTTGAATGCATACATCTACCACCGTGCCATATCACGATTCCACCAGAATGTGAAAATGAAGTCGGGATGAATTTGTATGGTCGCATTGCACTCGTAGATCACGTTCATTCCACTTGAGTTCCTCGCGACGAGTCGTGACCAGCATACCACCATATCTTAGATCACTCTAGGTAAGAATCTGTATTTCTTACAAGTTCAATTTTTTGCTACGCTGAACAGTTTCAGCAGTCTTGTCCTCCGTGGAGTAAGGAATCATCAATAGAAACATGAAACGGGATTGCCGAAGGGAAATCAAACGATTGCATTGGACCCAGTACGTATGAGGTCGGAGGCTTGAAGGCTTTACACATGCCTGTCTGTACATGCCATCTCTGATATGGCAGAATTACCCCCCAAGTTATGACCACACACCGCGTGTGTCCGGATTGTAATAATACGTGGTCTACATGTGCGGGGGCGAAGCTATCATACTTTAAAAGTTTTCCCACCTTTTATCACACTAAACCTTCTTAATACCTCGTTGCCACTGGGAAAAGTAGATTACTTCGTAGTTTTCAATTTCAACCGTGTGTGCCTTGACAGGATTGTTTATCTTTTATGCCACTGTCTTTTAATACTGTTCTTCGGTAATGGAATCTTCCCAGTTTTATGTTTGCATCGGAGATTGTCAGAGTTGATTTGGACTGATACATCGGTCTGTTATTTGATAATGGTTAGAGATAAACTTTATGGGTCATTCTATTAACAAAGGCTGGCTTGATGGGTGACATGTTTCCAGACCGCTGTCTCTAGATTGCGAACAAGTACAGAAACTGGTTTGTTGACAAGGTCCCACAGACTTTTTTTCCAACCAATACCTACCATTGCTCTGAAATATACTGCAATTTTCCCTATGCCGATATCCAAGAGCGTCCTTTTTTGCTTTAACACAGTCCTGAAAGGAAAACAAGCTTGACTATTTCAATAAAAATGCGATATTTTCAAGGACAACACTCCCAGATTGTACTGCTCCCTAGAATTACAACTAGCCGTTTTTATATCAGGTTTTTGAACTCCAAATTGCACGTACTTTGGTCCGAAAACATGACTATATTGCTTGTGATCGCTCCCTCGTAACCAAAAGTGCTCTAATACAACCTGCCATGAGTGATCTTGGATCCAGAACAGCCAGAAAGCCGGAGTACCACTTTAAACGCCGTCCATACTTTATACGTCTTTTATCATCTATTGTGACGAGAAGTGGGCATGCATCTGAAGGCTGACCGAGAAAATTTAAAAGTTCCATTACTTTACCTCTTATCTTCTTCTTTCTGCAAATAGAAACCACTTGCTTTATTGCAAGTAACCCACAACCTTATCTTAAGCTAGATAACAGAGTGAGATTCAGAGCCGGAAGAAATGTCTCTATCTATGAAAGGGGGCGCCAAGATGAGAGCATTCAGGGCTGAACGGTACAGGATTCATCAAAAGATTGTATATCTCATACCACTGAGCCTGACCGAATGATATCCTCTCACACGAAACATACTTCGAGCCCAATATTCTTTCGCACCTGCTTGAGTAATACAAGTTATTACCTCACGGTCAAGGCGAAGGGGAGAGGATAGGCTATCAGCCAGTTAAGTTCAGTTCATCCTCGTACGAAGTGCCGCAAGCTGAAACCTGTAACTAGGCTATCAACAGAGACAACTAGCATGAAAGAGACAACTAGAGTTCGGAGGGCTCATGCCTTCGACAGTGTGATATTGTTTTGGTGGGTGTTGTGTGTGTGTATAGTGTAGGTTTTTTGATTTTTCAAATTATCCTGCTAACAACAATAACGACCAACACAAAAGGTCAAATTCAATAAAATGGGAACCCCCCACGAAGCCGTTTCCCGAACATGACCTTCGTATTCTAAACGGTAACTTGCCAACTAAAAATCATAGACAACCATTTAAGGATTCCAGAGTTACCTAGATAACAACAAAAAACACAAACACAAAAAGTCAGCTCCAGTCACGTAAGAACCCCCCACGAAGCCCATTTGTGACCTTGACAATGCCCATCACTAAGACAACCTGCCTACCAAAAATCGTGAACCTCGGATCGTGCCTTCAAAATTTATCGTGCATGATCTGCCAAACAGTACCAAAACGATTTCATAGCCTTCTGTCGAAGGCAAATACCCCTACAGAGTCTATTTACCCGGGGGTTTGGTGGTAGTTGTTACTGTGCATCTATTGCTCCTACCAAACTCTAAAAAGAACCGAGGTTATTGAATGTGTCACAACGGTAAGCAAAACTGAAATATCGCTTTCAATTGCTTATAAAAGAACTCTATTTGGGTAATGATAGATATAATTAAACCACAGACTGATTAAGAAATATATATATACTCTGATATATGTTGAGATAATGAGTGTAAATGAGACATGTACGCGCGCCTAAATTATAATTTCCTTAAATCATTTTGCTTACCGAGTATAACGAACGGGGGAGTACATACCGAGAGGGGTCTAAACGAAATACCTCCATGGAGCTCCATGGAGGTCATTAGTGCAGATCCTATTGTACCTACCTCAGAACTTTCGGAAGCAATGTCAGTGTAGGACTCATCACCTATTGAATGTGTTGACATTTCATCCACTGATTGATGGAAGACCCGGAAAATGTCCTAGCACGGTTTACATAGGGCGAGATGGGTAATTGGGCGTCTCATCCATGCTCTAATTGTTGAAGCGGGTTAGGCCATGTTAATGTGATTATATGGATGACATCCGCGCGCGCATGAATTTTCGTCCGTTTTCAAAAAAAGAAAGTTTTCAACCATACTGTAAATCGTGCAAAGTAACTGCAAAATTAGCAAATATATGCCGCAGAAAAATATTGGAGAACGATACTAATGTTTTCGAATGCCAAAATCAATTCCAACGAAAAAGAAGAAAATGAAAATAAAGAAATGAAAATAAAGATTCTATCATTCGCCATACCATACTCTGTGTGTTTAGTCATTTGTTCAACCTCCATGACCACGTAGATTTCATAATGAAGGCAACTTCTTTTTCCAAACTTTTTTTTTCATTGGCACGCTCGCATCAGTCTTGAGGTTCCCAGGGGATGTCATCCATATAATCAAATCAACATGGCCTAACCTGCTGCATACGTACAGAGGTCATTCACCCCGCCCACAACTCAGCTAACCACTCCGTCATGGAGGTGTTTCTAATCTTCTCGTTTGGGTGGATATCGCTTTTTAAATCCGAGTCAATGCTTGATTTATGTACCCATCCTTTCACCAAGTAAAAATGTTGATAAGCGAAAATAATATTACCAGCAGTTGTGTCGTTTGAAAGTCTCCAGCTTTGAGCAACAAAACTTTGAAAAATGGTAATGCTTTCCACCGTGTTATTCTGAAAGAAAGTGTCCATTTTACTTACTTATTTGGACCGTGTACTGGCGCTACGGTAACGATTTTCCGCTTGCATCTCTCTAGTCTTCTATTTGACCATTTTCTGCTACTTTATTCCATGACTCGTGAGCGCCCTAGGTCCCACCGCGTCTGTCTTACAATGTAATGCTATGCACAATGCTATTCTGAAAGAAAGTGTCCATTTTGTTGACTTATTTGGACCGTGTATTGGCGCTACGGTAACGATTTTCCGCTTGCATCTCTCCAGTCTTCTATCTGACCATTTTCTGCTACTTTATTCCATGACTCGTGAGCGCCCTAGGTCCCACCGCGTCTGTCTTACAATGTAATGCTATGCACAGTGCTATTTTGAAAGAAAGTGTCCATTTTGCTGACTTATTTGGCCTATGTATTGGCGCTGCGGTAACCATTTTCCGCTTGCGTATATCTATCTAGTCTTCTGACCATTTTCTGCTACTTTATTCCATGGCTGGAGCGCTCCAGGTCCCACCGCGTCTGTCTCACATTGTAAGCCTCTCGGCTATCTCCGCTCCACCGACGCTTGACCTGTTAACCCTCATGTCCACGGTGACTTACCTTAAGTAAAGGCGTTTCGGGCCTCAAAAGGAACAGAAATTGAATTTTCTTACTTCTAGTTAACGTTCTGACCTTTTGATTCTTGAGACTCCTTTTCATTTAGACTCAGAGAAGTCCGTCTGATTTGGCAAAATTAGATTGTCCTTGAGGATAGTCTGGTTGAGAACTTTGAATTCATTTTACGTCGATGAAGGTTAGACATCCAGGTAATACAATACTCAAGCAACTGGATATCAAAAATCATATCCAGTTGCTTGAGTAACTCCTTTTCAACTTCACAAGGTCTTGATTCAGAAAAGCGTCATCCGTCTGAGTTTAAGCACTATATTTGTCACTCGGGAATTCGAACAAAATACAGGCACTTTCATGCAATAATTCATCTTTACCATGAATAGAACGCCTGTACCGTGGGCATCCAACGGTCTTACACCAGGTATTACATTATCGGCGTTGACGTTAAGCTGACATAGTCCCTTCTACCGTTTGATTCATGAACTAACACAAGTCGGCTAAACGTTGGATTTGTACCACGCAATAATATATGACGGGCTCTGCTACCCACACAGCCTCAGTTAAAAGACAACCCTGGCTAACGATTTGTCATGATTCACTGAAAACTGTTGAGGAATAGAAAGATGAATGAGACATAATGGAAGAAAGGCGTGTAATTGAATACACAGTCTTGTCCTAATAGATAGTATCAATCAATCTTATAAAGCATGTTACTTTATAAACCCATGTTTCCTAATGTCACGAGAGTTATGGTTGTTAATGATTTATATATATTGCATATATACGTATAAATGTATAGAGAATATCATCTCATCCGTAATTACTTAATGAATATTTTCTAAGAAAACGACGACCCAGCTGCCGCCTTTCGGCGTGCCTGCGAAGCTGGTGTGTTACGCCGAAAGGCGGTTATACCGGCTATACAGATACAGATACAGAGACCCCCTGTGTGTAGAGAGAATGCTTTCCAATCAGAGGTATGGGTTTGGGTTAGAGCTGTGTACCGGTACGCAGTACCGATACTGTACCGGAAAAATTGATTAGGTACAGGTCCAAAATACCTAATCCCTCCGTACCGGTACTGTACCTAAACAATTTCACACCAATTTTATGCCTATTTGTGACCTTAAATGTGGAAATAGCTGGTCGCCAATGGGTTCCAATGTAAGGACAGTGTGTTCATGAAAACAATAATACCTTACTTTTGCCTATATTTTATCTGAGCATTCTCCATAAACCAAAATTAAACCTTAACTATCAAGTGTATACATGTTTTTGTTGCTATTGAAAGAGTTCAGAAGAGCATGTAAATTGGTCGAATTTTTTAGGTACAGGTTTAGGTCCGGACCTGTACCTAAACCTGTGTACCTGTACCTGTACCTGTACCTAAAATTTGTTTAGGTACACAGCTCTAGTTTGGGTTAAAAAAATTCTAGTGCAAAAAAGAAACCTCGACAACAAAACCTAAAACACGCCAAAAATAACCCCAAACCCAAACCTCTGCTTAGAGAGTATAGACAGAGGTCTATGCGATCTTTTGTTGTCATATTCTCTTATGTGATTTTCTAGCAATCCCATTGTACACTACACAGTGAATTATAAATTAGTCTATAGCGCTAGAACCACGTTAAAAGCCCCGCCTTAGGGTAGAGTACGAATATTCACAGCAGTAACAAAGAAAAACATCTATCAGTATGCAGTAGAAGTAGCTCTAGCTAAACCTGGACGCACAAACCTACACTGCAGTCACCTACGATTGCGTGCCATTCTTTGAGGGACTAATGGGTTGAAATTGGCGCGATATAAACTCCAAGCGTTGAAAAGAAAGCTGAGACACATACAGAATACTGATGGATACCGAATATGTACAATTGCGACTTTAATGGCATAGAAAGTGCCGAAATGTCCCGAAAAGACCCTGCTGGAGTCTGAATCATGAACAGAGTTTCACGCCATACTGTGTAAATTACTATGTTCACGGATAGTTATGCGCTTCCTGTACGATTCAAATTGGTGTAGATGTGCAAATGCAGCACTTTTCATAGAAAATGGGAAAGCACTAGTTTCTGTACGCGAATATTTCATGACCTGAGCAATTCAAGAGTGAATTGTTGAACATATCTATGTATAGGTTAATGCAACTGAAGAAATTATGAATTGTGTCTGACATTTACAACGTACAAGTCAATTATCATTCAATTCATTCATTCATTATTAAAGCTTGAAGAGAAAGTTTGGTTCACTGAACGCAGAAAAAATCGAATTCGAAATAAAGGTCACATATAATTGATCTAGTTGGACTGTTTTGGTTCTCTGAATAAATCACCATCTAAGAGTCGCCATACATCAATGTCGAGATAGTTGATCCTCTAGAGAGAGGAACCATCCATTCCCCCCAGGTTCTGACCGGCGCCTTGGTCAGGTGGGCATGATTAGCCAGTTTGACCGCTGCTACTGCCCATCCTGCTCTGTCCACTGTCATCTTCGTCAATAACCGCTTGTTCCTCAACTTAGAAGCCGCAAAACATCTACCGGCCCCCGTGTTTAAAATATACGACCCTGTCAGTACTTCGGAGCGCAGACATGTTGGTGCCTTTATCAAGCCAGGCAGCTGCCGCCGTGAGATAGATGTTGTGATAAAGTCGAGCAGCACAATGATGTACAAGCTATTAGTTACCCGGATTCCTGGCAAACCTGGAACACGTACGGATGTCGGAAGGATCTACCTTAGGGAGGAGAGTAGGACTTGTTATCCGTGTTTGTCAGGCGTATATGGAGATAGCTTGAATTGAAACGTTTGGCCTAGAATGCGAGTGCTACTTTAACACCCAAGGTGTTTGAAGGAGACGTCCTAAACGCTGATTAACATCTGATAAATGTTTACCTGATGAAGATCTGCGATCATTGGTTATTTTCCTTTCCTTATGCAGTGTACTTTCGTTTGAGATAGTGGAACCTAGCTAGCTTGCCAATTTTTCTACTCATATAATATCGATATAACTCTGCTTTTTTGCATATAATATATCGGCTTGGAATATAAAACTGTCCACCTAGAGAGGAGAGTGGGACTTGTTATCCGTGTTTGTCAGGCGTGTATGGAGATTGTTTGAATTGAAACGTTTGGCTTAGAATGCGAGTGCAACTTTAACACCCAAGGGGTTTGAAGGAGACCTCCTAAACGCTGATTAACATCTGCCTAATGAAGATTTGCGATCATTGATCTATGAGATAGTGGAACCTAGCTTGCCAATTTTTCTACTCATAATATCTATAACTCTGCTTGCTTTTTTTGCATATAATATATCGGCTTGAATATAAAACTGTCCACCTAGAGAGGAGAGTGGGACTTGTTATCCGTGTTTGTCAGGCGTGTATGGAGATAGTTTAAATTGGAACGTTTGGCCTAGAATGCGAGTGCTACTTTAACACCCAAGGGGTTTGAAGGAGACGTCCTAAACGCTGATTGACATCTGCCTAATGAAGATTTGCTATCATTGGTCACTTTCCTGTCCTTCCGTAATATACTTTCATTACTATGAGATAGTGGAACCTAGCCTGTCAATTTTTCTACTCATATAATACCTATATAACTATTCCTGCTTTTTTTTCATATAATATATCGGTTTGGAATATACTCGTAATACTGTCTACCATAGGGAGGAGAGTTGGACTTGTTATCCGTGTTTGTCAGGCGTATATGGAGATAGTTTAAATTGAAACGTTTGGCCTAGAATGCGAGTGCTACTTTAACACCCAAGGGGTTTGAAGGAGACGTCCTAAACGCTGATTGACATCTGCCTAATGAAGATCAAGATTTGCGACCATTGGACACTTTCCTGTCCTTCCCTTATGTCTTTCCTTACTTACATTACTATGAGATAGTGGAACCTAGCTTGCCAATTGTTCTACACATATAATACCTATATAACTCTGCTTGCTTTTTTGCATATAATATATCGGCTTGGAATATACTCGTAAAACTGTCTACCTCAGGGAGGAGAGTAGGACTTGTTATCCGTGTTTCTCAGACGTATATGGAGATAGCTTGAATTGAAACGTTTGGCCTAGAATACGAGTGCAACTTAAACACCCAGGGGGTTTGAAGGAGTCGTCCTTAACGCTGATTAACATCTTCCTAATGAAGATTTGCGATTATTGGTCACTTTCCTGTCTTTTCTTTACGCCGTGTCTACTTTCATTACTATAAGATAGTGGGACCTAGCTTGTCAATTTTTCTACTCATATAATAACTATAGCTATGCTTGTTTTTTTGCATCTCAACTTCAAAGGTAAATCCTAAAAATAGACATAATGTACTGAAACTGGCATCACAAGCCTGTAAACCTTGTAATAAGGACATGGTAGTCCCTATGTATCCATTACCTTTAATAGCCCTGCGGCGGTGTAGCTGCGTGTCCACAGTCCTAATGATACCTCTGAATTTCCATACGGTTCCAATATCTGTTAATCACCCACAAGAGTATAGTTTCAGCATTTGTTATACTCACAAGACGGATACCTGTGAACATATAACTCTCACCTCATCAATTTTCTACTAACACTTAAATACTAGATTGAATGCGTCGGGAAAAATTTGCTGCCTGCAATTTGTGTGTATTTTTACGAAGTAAGCAGGAGGGATATTTAATTACCAGACAGGGCATGGTAACCATATCCTTGTCACTTTAACGACGGGATAAGTTAAAGAATACTCTGAACCATGTCGTGATTATATCTGAAAAATGCCGGTTTATAACTTACCTGTCTTCTGTTACTGTATTGCAATGAGTATTATACTTGATTGTAAAAGCAATTAGCCTTCGGGCATGATTTTCTGTATCTGTATCTGTATAGCCGGTATAACCGCCTTTCGGCGTAACACACCAGCTACCAGATTTTGCGAATAAAGTTTCGATATAAGTGGTACTGTAAATTACTGGGCTGTATTTTGCAGGAATATATTTCGGCATTTCGATAAATGTTAGGTTTTATTCAAGAAGAGACCAGTTCTATTAGACGAAATTGTGTCATTGTGCTAGGCGGATAGCCTTAACAGTCTTCGGCAATTAGAAGTATATTACTCTGTGGTTGTAAACTTTAGTTTATGGAACAAAAATGCCCAAATAATATTTCACATTAGACAAACTTGTACACCTCCAACTTTATCATCGCAAAATGTTTATGTCACACAGAGTAGATTGTACACCAGCCAGCATTTATCACGTTTTATCAGGTTTTTATCAAGGACAATACATAAGTATTCTAGAACACCCTAGGATGATGTAATGTTACGTCACGTTTAGAACGGATTTCGTGCCGCCACGCCACCTTGCGGGAAGGAGTAGCAAAGCCCATTACTAACTAGGGCCACAGCAAGTGATTTTCATGGATGACATCAGCGCGCGCATTAATTTTAGTCTGATTTGTAAAAAAAAAAAGAAATTCTGTTGCCATCTGACAGTGGTGAACATGCCGAAAATGGAGAAAGATGTCTGATGCCATGCCGGAAGGTGGATGGTAGATAAATGTAAAGAGAGGGGACAAGACTCTGATTTATTGTTTTGTCTTTTACTTTGATGCAGTGAAGTATTTAATTTCTTTTATATGTGATGGTGGCTGTATTATATGTGATGTTCCCACTGAATCAAAAACATTTGTACAATGATTGAAAACTTATTTTTTCAAGTTGTTTCCGTGACAAATGGATGTTGTAATAGTTGGCAGTAAACCTAGCACAATACGGGTATCATTTCTCGTTTAACAAGGTATATGATGTCAAAATTTAAATGTTTTTTTTTTGGCCCGTCCTTGTTTTTTTTTTCGCCCTATCGCATTAGATTCGTAGTCTGAGGAGGATGTCATCCGTAAAATTTACTTGCTGTGGCCTAACTGATGAACACAAGTTAATAATATATATCAAGAAATTTTTAGACTGTGTAATAAGAACACTGTTTTAGAATACTGACTTGACCTACTGACACGAAGACACGTTTCACTGATAAAATGTTACATCTTGCTAACAATTTTGATTTCTTTCTAAATGTAGGTCTCTGAGATGGGAAATCTACAGAGCCAGGCCGGGAAACGCCATGGAGACTCCAGTAAGTTTTAATGAAAATTTTCTGGCTACACCTGAATTTACTATGATCTGCATGTTTTTATGCTATAGTCAGAAGTAGAAAAACAGTCGGAAGAGTCGGAAATTTGGCTTGTCAGATAAGGTTAACATTGGAGTTATTATAAAGTAAAGATAAAGAAACATTATTCTTGTGTCTTGCTAATGTCACTCTTTGTTGGGGATTGTTTGTGTGAAGATTACTTGCCTCAAACATGGTCACAGTACTTTCAATGGGAGTCTGGGGACACCAACGGCACATTGCTACCATTACCGTAACGTTTTATAGCGATATAATGGCTCATTTGGTCACCAAATGGGATATAAACGTCAGGATAATGATGTATTTCAAACCACAATCTACTCGGAAGTCTCCCCAGACATAAAACTGATGTGCTAGAGTGGTGATGGTACAGGATTAAATTTCAGACACAACATCAAGCGTTATTTGTTTGAATCATAACTTTCGTCCAATTTCAAGCATTTTGTTACGTAGATACTGATGTGTTCGCTTTCTTTTATCTATTTTATCCTATGTTTTTATGTTTTATTATATTTTCAGGTTCTGACAACAATTCAAAATTTGATGAAATTTTGAGCAGATTTGCGCATGAAGACAGAAACAATCATCGCACGACCAGTTGAGTTCGACGAGTCCATATCCGTTTCTTTTTCTTTTTGTTTACAGTATTTTTCTCTTTTTACTCTTCATCCTTTCGTTATTGTAAACGATGTTAGCTTCTTTATAAATACTTTTTTTGAGAATCTTTTAAATTCTTCTATCGTGCAAAATCACCTCCTCCTATAGCCCTGTGTACAGTTTTATCACGTTTGTAACAACAGTAACCCCCCCCCCTCTCCAGGACCTAGAAATGGACGGGCCAGAAGTTCCGGATCGATCCAGTTCGGGATGTCCAGATCAGAGGAGGACGTTCGGGAGAAGACTAAAGAAAAGAGCCACAGTAAGCGTATATCTTATACTAAAACCTACCGGTCATAATGAAACTCAAGGACATTATATTTTACATTTAGACAAGATATGCAAGAAAATGTCAAATTTGACACGTTGAAACACTTGATGTCATGCAAGAACGAATGTATAGCAGACAAACTATGTAATTATGTCTCCAAATGTTTCAAAAAGAGAGAAGAAAGGGCAACTAACAGTAGATTATAGGTAGTATATAGCATTGTTATAATGTATAAATTCCTAGCAATTATCATTAGAATATAGCGTCCCAGTATGCAATACTCATGTTTTGCATACTGCATATCCTCTTGTGCATTTAGCTCATATGGGCAAGATTTATATCATATCATATCATATCATAACATATATAATGAAATGACAAGTACTTTTGAAACTTTTAATACTGTTGCCTTAAGCCACTACATTACTTATTGTCAACTTCTCAAAAGCTTTTAACCCCTTAACTCAAATATTGCCTAAATCCCGACCAAAACCGAGTGATGTCGACTTGTAATGGATTTTCTGCCTAAAACGTTGTTTGCAGGCTTCTCTGGTCTGAAGGACAGTCTGAGACGGTCGTTCCGGGTGCCGTCCAGGGACGAACAGGAGAGAAGACCCAAGGCGAAGCCCAAGGACAGATCGCAAGTGGTCATGGGAAGCTGGGCTGGAGGAGAGGATTCTGGGAGAAAGAAGCGGAGCAACTCACGTGACTCGAGCGGCAGTCACAGGCAGGCGAGCAGAACCTGTAGTAAGCAGCTTGTGTTAAAAGTTTTTTTAAAGATATTTGAAGGCTTTTGTTCAAGCATTTCTTTCAGGCTTCGTATTGCAAGTTAAAACTCATTTAGCTGACTGGAATTAGTATTACAAGTTAGGCCATGTTGATTTGATTATATGGATGACATCCGCGCGCGCATGAATTTTCGGCCGTTTCCAAAAAAAAAGTTTTCAACCATACTGTAAATCGTACAAAACAGTTGCAAAATGAGCAAAAATATACCATAAGTTACAAAAAAAATTAATAAAGCATGAATTTTCGGCCGTTTCCAAAAAAAAAGTTTTTAACCATACTGTAAATCGTACAAAACAGTTGCAAAATGAGCAAAAATATACCATAAGTTACAAAAAAAAATTAATAAAAACTATACCAATGTCGTAGAATGCCAAAATCAAACGAAAAAAGACGAAATTGTAAAGAAATGAACTGGAAGACTAGATTATTCGCCAAACCATATTCTGTGCCATTTGCTCAACCCTCATGACCACGTAGATTTCATAATGAAAAGAACTTTTTTTTTGCAAAACGTTTTTTTTATTCGCACGCGCGCATCAGTTTTGGGGCTCCCGGAGGATGTCATCCATATAATCAAATCAACATGGCCTTACAAGTTACGATAACATGTATGTTTGAGTGTGAGTCTTAGACATCATTAAACCTGCCATAGATTAATCGTAAATTTCCGCCAGGTTCCGGGAGCAACCGGAGCGGTTCGGGTCGGCAGTCGGGTGGTTCCGTGAGACGTACGGCCAGCGCCGGGAGTTCTCGGAGAGGTTCGGCGGGCTCCAGAAAATCCAGCGGGAAGAGAAGGGATGATGGGAAATCTTTCATCTCGTACTTTTCTTAGAGGCAGATTTGTGCCGGGGAACAAGAAGAGGAGTCAGCTTTCCTGTTTGTCTTAAACTAGTTTATACAAGACGATGATACATAGAACGTCAACGGGGAAAAGAGATAAATGATGGGAAGTGATGATGCTCCAGCGCATTGGAGCGTAGGTCTTAAACTGTTTCTGCGTATTGCATATTGCTGCATGATAATATCTGCCCGATTTGAAAGTAAAGTTGTGGACACATATTTATGCAGACGCTTGTACACTGCCACATTTTGCATGAAGTGAAAACATTTTTTCGATAATTTTGCCTACATTCAGATATAGAAATTACTTCATTGTAATATCATTGTGCCAAAAGAGCCATTCTCATACTGCCATAAATTCACAAAATCATGAAATGATTATAGCACAATTAGATTAGAATAGCATTTCTTTTGAGAAAATCGGAACTCGCTAGTCTGCATTTTTTTGCAGAGCTGTGATAGAAGAAATATTCGGAAAGTGTAGACTCGAGAAATAGACATAGACGAATAAAAAGACGAAGACGATGAAACCTTAATAATCTGATATTAGATGTACACTATCTAACCTGACGTACTTGATGTTGCCTTTATAAGGACAATGTAACAACTTGTTATACTTTGTGACAAGATGAAGTAAAGAACACATTTTCTATGACGTATACGTGGGACCAAACCAGTGTCAGTGCCAACCATTTGTAAGCCTTATAAAGTTTCAATGTCGTTTAATAGATACATTTAGGAAATACATCACTGAGTACCAACGAGGCGAAAAATATATGGTATTGTTAAACGTTATATTATACAGGGAATTGTGAAAGGAGAGGGGTCCGGTCAGATTTTCATATCCTAAAACACAGTGAGAACACATAGGTCAATATCAGCACAGTAAAAATTGAACACAGACTCCATATTGTAGAATCATATTGGTCCATTTCATGGCAATTACGATTTGACAACGTAGCTTGTGAAATGCTTTTACGTGGTTCATCAAGGGTTGTACAAATGTAGTAGTTTCACAGTTATATGAAAAGCAACGGAAAGGTTTTTTTACTGAAATGAAAACGCCCTTCTCTATCCTATGGTCTGTTACGTGTGTAAATGACAATGCTCTTCTAAAGTATTAACGTGACTTTTGACTGGGAATTAAGGAGAGTATGGTGATTGATGTGTAGTCTTAAAGAGGGTCCCTGGATAGTCTGGACAAGTTATTTCAAGCATCTCGTATCTATTCCTAACAGAGCGGTGAGGTTAACTATTAGGTTGATGTTGTTAAACATACTGGACCATTATTCCAACCAAACTGTTGAATTGTCATTTTTCATTGTTGGTATATTAGGTGATGTAGAGATAACGATGATGAATAAGACAGAAAAGATCGTTCAATTTTTCACTAATGTATTGAATGTTTAAACGTATATGTATTTCTATCTTGTCTACTAGATGGTAATATAGCCGTTATTACATGTATAAGGCTTTTGTATGTACATGTAAGATCGTCACGCCATGTGCCTGTGTAGCATTGAGCAAATAAAGTGGACCATACGATATCAAAGGTATGATAAATTGCCCCTCCATCTTTTTTGATAGAGTGTCTATATGTGTCCTGAATGTTGCTTTTTCACAACTATGTACAAGATATGCCCATCGTGGCTTTTACAGGTACTTTTTATGTGCACCTAACGATGTTTTCGTGAATCCAAAGCAGATCATTCCGTCGTATATACAGCTATTATAACGTAACATGCTGCAGGGTTAATCTTTGCGTTGACGGTTTTCGCCAGTTTCCGCCCATTTCTGCTGCAATAACATCGAATTGATCCGACCAGGCGACTTGGGACTTTTGCACCCCTAGTCATGACAAACGAGAGATTTCCCTCGCCAATGCCTTTTCGAAGTCCTAAACTAACTTGGGAACGCAGTTGATATTACACCAAACAAATTCCCTTCCCCATGTACCGAAGGAGATTATGTTTATGTTTTGTAGGTAGATTTTCTGCAGTTGAACATGCCTCCGGCTTTTGTGTGTGTGTGTTACATCATTGAAATGTAGTCTTGCTCTTAAAGCTTCTGGTCCCTACCCTTCCCAATGCGATATCTGTGCCGTAGGCTACCATCAATCAACTATGGTGCAAAAGAAGTCTGTAATAGGTACGACTGCAAACATTGCAATATGGCATGTTAAAGAATATAGAGTAAAGATACCCAAGAGTATAAAATATCCAATGCAGAATATTTAGCAGATGGTATCCAGGAATTAGTTACTACACATAGGCAGTCTGTCTGTTGCCAGAAATAGAAATAGTTTCATGTTACCGATGCATAGATGCAAAAATACAAAAAGCTGATGTACTACAATTTTTCGTCTTTTTTTGATTGCAGATAATAATAGATTACTACACTGGGAAAAACTGTCAGGGATAATTTTGGACAAAACGCGACAATCCGCGTAGCACGAAGCGACACGTTGATTTAAACATAACTTATAATTACGTCCGGTAGGAGGTCGAGTATTTCATTCTTCTTGAAGAACAATTGGGAAGAAATCTTCTGGTTTTGCCCGGGGGCAACTAGCTAAGTAGTCTTCACCTAAAAATAGTCATTCCCATGCAAATGTTAGTCTTTCACATCATTGACGCATTTCATTTACATTAGACACTGTTTTGCGACGCAAAGAAAAACATAAACGTCCAAGGTATGTCTAGGTGTTATTAAGTAGAGTTTCGCTGATTACACCCTAGACTCCCTAGACTACAAGTGACTCTAGAATGACGAATGACTTGTCACTCTTGTCACCCCGTTCGCCCCAAGGCTTTCCTATTCTAGTCCCAGGCCCCAAATCCCACCGGGCTATGCGTCGCAGCTAAACATCCCAACTCCTCGTGGCATCCCAGTATACATTGTAGGAGGTTGACTGAGAAACCAGGGTGGTGGGGATTCAAAAAACTCATTTGTCTGTCGGTATCTAGTCGTACCTTTCTACTGCTATCCTCCAGTCGGCTGACGAGTGTTGGCGAGGGTGTTGTGTTGTTGTTTCATGAAATGGTGTTTTGAATATAAAACTATACAGTAAATGGTACTAACCATTTATCAAATAGCCACCATCCTTATTCCTGACAGAACATGGATTCAAATTCATCTTAAACATGTGCGAGGACAAAGTAATGAGGAAGGTAAAAGTAGTCGGAATGTTACTGTTTAGAAGTTGACTATTGTATGGGGGAGTTTTTAGAATTCTTTGGAAATTGTCCTCTTCGTATCTCATAACCCTCGAATCTCTACAAGAATGAAATATTTTCGGTTGAGAATTCCCAGTGTAAACCAGTATTTTCGGTAATCTGTCAGCTCTATCCGCCTGGTCTTCGTCCCAAAGGTATAGAAGTTCCTGTTTGTATGGCCCTGGGCGATAGTGCATGCTGGGACCGACAATTTAGATAATGTTAGGTGATAGAGGTGTGTCCCACTCACCAGCTCAAACTTATTGTCAACTCCTGTATGAAGGAAAGACAAGGGGAGGGTTTTCAAGAGACGAGTCAATCGCAGTCTGGGTCCAGCGTCTCCCTGGTTGATATGTTTCATTCTGAAACTGTAGGTGAGTCATGTTGTTACTGCTGTGATTGTTAAAACAGTGACTTCTTCCATACGGTTCCAAAAACGATGAAGTAGGTGTACGTAGTAGCTGTTGTTGTGGTGGTTTTGCTGACGTTGTTGTAGTTGCTGCAATTGTCGTGGTTCTTGTTGTTGGTGATGCCTTTTCTTTTGCTGCTCTGCTGTAGCAAGTTGTTGTTTTTGTTGTTGTTTTGTCTCTCTATTTTTTGTCAATACGTACCCCAGTCAACCATGCTTGTGCCCCAGTCGTAGGTAATTTGAACTAGTAGTCTGACTAGTAGCCTCTACAACATTTGATCGTTGTGTCATGCAATGCAAATGCACTGAATGAAGAATAATTTAGCTAAGGGCTGGGTCAGTTGAGGACTCATCGCACAATACGTGTGACGCAGGTGAGGCCAAGGTTCAGTCGGAGTAGATAATACATGTAGATACCACTCCTGTTAATCGAGTTCTGACATATGGTGCCGAATACAATAGTGTGAGCCTTGCTCCACCCTGCATTCACATGCCATGGTTCAAATCCCAAGCGAAAAATGAAACATTCCAACGGTTGTGTAAACAGCTCAAAGATTTTTCTCATTAAAACGTGCAACAGGTGGTCAAGGATTTCCCCTTTATTTTGTGGTCGCCCTACAATACCCTGGACAGATTAACACTATGTAAACAATGAAACCTTCACCTTTAAAATAACAAGCATAATGTACATATGCCCTGCGGTCAGGAGTTTCTTTCAAAGGAACTGATGCATTTGTATTCACCACGCTGTGTGGAGCACCGTTCTGATATATACAAGTTCTGTTGTATTCTGTTGTATAATATCTCATACTGCCTTGTTTAGATCGTCGTCAACATGGGTAACAACCAGGCCGGCAGCGGGAAGGGACAGCGGTTATACAGGGGTGAGTTTCAGAACACTCCAGTCGAAAGACACGATTGTAATGCTCGTATCATGATTCAACTGATACTAGTGGACAAGCTGGACATAACTCGAAAAGAAAATGATTACTTACGTCTTCTAAAGACTCTATAGAAATTAGAAATCATTCCAATAATTTGTATATATTCATATTTACCTATCCCACACTAGCCACTCACTCTTGTATTAGTTAGCCTTATGAAAGTGTAGTTGATATGTACTAGTAGATGCCATACTTTTTGCCATGCACAATTGCTGTGCAACAAAGTATTTTACTGACAGAAAGATGCATAGTACTATGATCATGCCCTTTGACTATTGTTTAAGGTCCGAATGGTAGAAGAGACGGACATCCTGACCGGACCAGAGTCAGGCGTGCCAAATCAGATGTAGGGAGCAGGAGGAACTTGAGAGGTACGTCACAGTCAGTGAGCAAAAAGAGGGGGGAAAGTGAGTAGAATAATTAAGGTATAGATATACAAAACTGTTCATAATCCAGGTAAACATGAAGACATGTAAGGAACTGCACGATATTTAGCAGTGGGAGGTCAAGTGGTCTGGTCCACAAAAATCTAGCCTGATTAAATCGCTTTTGCCGGCCGCCCAACATCCTGCCGGACTATGTAGGGAGCCCCCTGAGCTTGGGTTTCACAGGCTACAAAAATCTATTGCCATCCCCTTGGTCAAAAACCTTTTTTCCATGGGCCTCCCTGATCCATTAGAAACAGATATGTGAAAGATAACATTCTATACTTGATATGGAATAAGAGCCTTTGTGGAGTAAGTTAGTATTTTTTTTATATTCCAACATCTAATCACATACAAGACGTGGTGACGGCATACTCGAGTTTTTTAAACTTATATCAATGCCGCCACCAACACAGAGGATAATACAATACTCATTTTCCCCTTCGACAATTATCTTCATCTGTAGCAGCATGGTGCCTTTCTTGAATCTTATTGTACTTTTTTTCTTTATTTTACAGTCACCAAGCTTAGCACTCAGCAAACACTTTCCCATAAGAATTTACGAAACAGAGATATAAGTAAACAATTGAAAGCAAAAAGCAAAGCCAGGGAGATTGAAGCCTATGAATACTTTGAAGACGACGACGGTGCTGCAAAAAGGTACAGACAACAATCTTCGGATGATGAAATTGGACAATGGATTCAAGACCGGGATTCAACATCATTTACATCAGCTGAAAACAGTCAGGTCTATCTGGAAGAAGAAGACGATATCGATGTTCCTCAAAGTCCGAGACATGGAAATCTCAGAAGACCAGGAGAATGTGTAACAGGACTTGATGATATAAAGGAGATGCTGACGTCCCTACAGAAAAAGTTCGATGAGATTCCCAGTAAGTATTTTGATACTTTTGAAACATAGTTTGTAGTGAAATTTCATGTTGCTATTAGAGTATAATCTCTCGTGTACGTACACTGTTTAGCATACTAACATTGCAGTTTTCTATGTCCATTCCCCAGGAACAAAAACCATATCTCGGCTTCGTAAATCTTTTAAACTCAGACGTTCGAAATCAGATGTGAACGTCAGCTACAGAGGGAAAGAGATAGGTGAGTTACCCAGTACGGGTTATATTCTTGCTTGTGAATACAAAATTCAGCTGTCTTTCTCTTCCGGGCTTACATCGGAATGTATTTTTATACAGGAGAGTCTGTTAGCCCAAATGACGACCAGAAATCTTCGCCATACAAGAAGCATAGACCTTCAGAAAGGAGAAGTCCACAGGAGGTGCAGCAGGATTTCCGAGAGCCAATTGTTGAAGACGAGATGGACGCTTTACCTAGAAGCCCTGTTACAGATCATGTTAAATCAAGGAGGAAGAGTGAGTATACCTGTCGGGAGTATACCTTCAGTGGAAAAAATTAATATAAATAACCTATAATCATTATGTTTACCGAAGGAAAACATATTGTTTTTAGTACGTTTCTTCTTCCTCTTCTGTTCCAAACACTAACCTCTGACCTGACCAATGACATGATTTGTTGACGTCTGTCACTATGGTGACTGGTGTTAGGTTACATAATGTTGCAATTTCATGGTCTGCTCTACTACCACCTGTCACCATATACTCCTAGTACATGTATGTAAATGTGTTTGATTAAAAATTAACTGGGCAGACCATGTCCGAAGGTAAACATTATGCATTTGCTTTGCAAATGTTACTTCTCTAGTATAAACATATGTTATTGTTGAACAGTTATGGTACATTATGATTGTTTGTTTTAACTAAAGGACACGTGCCAAGGACGCCACACTCCCGTTCCTCCAAGTTGAGGCGCTCCGTGTCGGATGTGGATATAAGCTACAGGAGTCGGGAAAACGGTACGTACAAGCTTGTTAGTTTGAGTCGCTCTATCTCAAAAACATAATAGCTTTCCATAATAGAGCAGTCAAAATTTTGATGACACAATACTACTAATAGATGTGAATGTGTACTAGATGCTGAACAACTTTCTACCATCAACTCAACTCTGTCTCCCTCTCATGGAGTCCGAGATTCGTTCTTGTTAGTCACTCGTTCAATGTTCAATGTTCTATCATGCAGAATCCCCTAGAACAGATTCGAAAGAAGGCAACAAGGACAGGATCCACGCGAGAAAAGAGCAACCATGTGAGACTAATCGTGAAAACTCATCATTAAGGACCAAGGAACGAAGTCGAAGAATCCGTTAGTATCTGGGTCCGCACGTTTGTTTTCAAGGATTTTTACCCTGATTCAATTGAAGAAAAGCATCTGAATTTCTGTTGTATGGTTGATACTGTTGTGTCTTACAGGACAGCGTGGTGATCTCCAAATGTCTTCAAACCTAAGACGATCCATGTCAGACGTTGACGTTAGTTATCGTGGCAACAGGAAAGGTATATATTTATAGTTTCCATAGCTTTTAATACATAGATCAAAACAGTCAATTCATTATTTCATCATCCCGTGTAAGAGCTTATGTTTTTTGTGACGATTGTTCCGAAATACTTGACTGTATGTTAGTTAGTATGAGGGTACAGATCGCAGGCACGCGGCGCGGCGGCAGCTAGCTATATCACACTGAACGGCTTGTTACACTCAATCTTTGCACATTTGATTGCAGGAGTTGTTTAAAGCTTTCTAGTGATGATGCCCCAACTGTGCTTGGTGGCAACGAGTTCCAGTCTACGATAGTTCTGGGGAAATACGAGTTTTTGAATACCTCAATTCTTGGTTGATAACTCTGATATTTGAAGGCATGCTGTATCAATGATGATTCAATTGTAACCGACTCAGGCCGCACAAGTCCCCGACCCCGTCCTACCAGAAGACCTGTACCGAGAGACAACAATCCTGAAGACAGAAAATGCGGAGATCGAGCTGACGCAGCAAAAAAGGACGATCAGCGGAAACAGCACAGTCAGGAGCATGAAAACAGCAGGAGACATTATAGTTAGTATCCTGCAGCTTATATCACAATCATGGTTGTACACGAAACATGAATACGATCGATATCTATCTATCTATCTATCTATCTATCTATCTATCTATCTATCTATCTATCTATCTATCTATCTATCTATCTATCTATCTATCTATCTACCATGTTAAAATGAAATTGATATCATACGAATATCTTTTTTGATCAGACGTCGTTGCCACGCCTTCCAACCTCCGTCGCTCCATGTCTGACGTAGATGTCAGCTACCACGCCACTGACAGAGGTATGTCGTCACACTGTTATTATTGAGACATACACCTCAGGTTTCTCAATTTTTGTCTAGCTGTTCTCCTATTTGATAACTCTGATTCTGCAAATCCTTCTGAATGCTAATGCACCCCGCTGTACACACGGAAAAGATCTGGGCTTCAGTAACTATAGAATTGTGCTGGCAGCAAAGTAAATTAGATAAAATACATTCTGTCGAAAATGCAGCAGTGTACTCTATAAATGGTCGCTATTGTGTAGGTGGCAGATAAATATAGCTTGAATAACTCAGAATCTCTATCAGAACACTTCAACGAGATTCAATGCGGAGCCAGCAAAGAGAATCCACTAGCCAATACTCAACTACGTCAGGATTGTGTCAGGAATTGTATTGCTGATGGCTACATGGCTGAAAAATGTTACATTTATGTACATTGCTGCATTAATAGAAGGCTTGAATATCCTTTGCTGCAGAAACCAGCCCGACCCACCATAAGCGGCTCATGTACAACGCCCCACCGGTTGAGTTCGCAGAGGATTCCTCAGAGGAAAAGACACATGGTGATAACCCTGTCATCCTTGGAAGCTTCAAGGCAGGGGAGGACACGGGAAGGAAGGGGAGAGACGGCCGGAAACCAGCAGGTAGAAGAACTTGTTTTCTAACTTTCATTTGTTTGTTCTTAGTTGTACTTTTAGAGTGATGTATTGTTGTTTCAAAGGTGATTCACATCTTCGAACACTTCAGAACTTGGTGATGAATCAGGATATGTTAAACATTTGGGAGTTTTATTTGGTACAAGTTGTTCACATTCAATCAACTATCTTAAGTGTATTTTTTCTTCTTGGCTCATATGACCAAAATATTTTCCTTCAAATCGTTCAATTTATCATGAGTATTAACATGTTTGTGTAGAGCCTGTAGGGGCGGGAGCTAAGATAGTGACCGGACTTGTGGACAGTGTCAAACAGTCTCTCGGGATTCACGAGGAGGATGTCATAGAAGGAGAGACAACTTACCGAGAACAGCTTCCTGATCTCATCCAGGGATGGGCGACCAGACAGTACACAGACAGTAAGAAAAATGATGATACAGGTAGGTTCGCATTGATGTAAATCATTATAAACTCCTCTTACAAGTTTTAAGTTGTAAACTGTCTGACAAACGCTTAGTTAGTAGACGAAAATGCCGTAATTGTACCCCCAGTGCAGAACTGGTTCAATCAAAGGATATCCTAGCTGGGACTAAATTGTCTTATACAGCAATAACGGTACAGTACGAAGATAAACTACAGAAAATGAATGCCCAGACGTAACATTACTGAACAGTTTATGGCACAGACATTCAAAATTTCGAGGAAAATCGTCGTTTTAGTTCGAAGAAACCATATGTTTCCTGGTATAACAGCCTCTTGATCATTCCACTTCTAGGCTTCTTGTACGGCTTGAAGGGAAGGTTCAGTGTGTTTTTTGGGGACGAATCAAAAGGAAGGGAGCGAGGTGAACATGTTATCCTCGGCAGCTGGACAGGAGGGGAGGATACCGGACGACAGGAGACTGTAAATGACCCAGGTCACTACTAGTTCTTCATGTTTGGAGATATTAGGAAAGAATGTTGAATAAAAATCTATTGTCGATGCACGCGCACTGGGTCTGTGTTGCATTTGTGTACTACGTTTGTTGGCCAAGTTGTGACGTCTCTGAAAATTGCATATTAAGATGTTAAAATGTTTATTTCTTCGGCTCCAGGCCTTATAAACAATCTGAAACAAACTTTCCTTGAGTCAACGGGCATGCATCAGCCCCGTGGCAGGAAGGGAGGAACAAGCGAGTCTCCTTGGTTTCTGGGGACCTGCGCTGGGGGTGAAGACTCTGGGAGGAACCACACTGATGAACCAGGTGTGTATCTATCGTGCCTTTAAGTTAGTGAGGACTTTGACAACTTTCATCCTTCTCATGATTATCCTGAGGACATTGTTAAAAGACTTTTGGGTCATCATAGTTTCGCCACGTTAGTAACTTATAAATACACATGTAAAGAGACTCTTTTTACACCGTCAACCAAGTGTTTCACCCGATGTTTCGGTGACCACCCATACTTCTGACTGGCCGGGTTAATTAATCTCTTTTTTTTCAAGATTTGTAGGTGGGTAGGTATGTTGTACCTCAAAAATATCTCTGTGCATACCTTCTTCTCATCTCAAATGGAACACGGAGAAACAATAAAATCATGATTACACTCCAAAGGAATGTTGAATTCCAAAGCATTCAGCTGTTTTTGGTTGAACACAGGACCCTTCAGCTTCCTGGGCGGTCTGAGGCGGTCCTTCCGGACGTCATCTGGAGAAGATCACCCGTACGGCGGGGAGGACGAGCCAGTCAGTCCGGCATCGGTCTTCTCGGGCACCACGGTGGGGGGAGAGGACACCGGGAGGAACAGGAAGAGTGGTACAAGTAGTACGTTGTAGTTGCTTCCATTTTTTCCTATTCCAACATTTATAACAGGACATGGCGACAGCACACTGAAGTTTTATTTTTCAACTTATTTTTATGCTACCACCAGCGTAGACAAACGCATGAACGGACATGTCGACAACAGGCATACTCATTTTCACCTGTGAAGTGAGGTGAGGAAATTCGTGTCAAGGGCGCCAAGGGCACAAGATCGGTAGCATGGTAGGATTCGAACTCGGTACCTCTTGGTACCCTTCCGGGCCAGGCTGGAGGCCTGCCCGCCTTAGACCAAGCCCCCCCCCCCTAAAGTGCCCCAACAGGGGCTATATGGGGGTGTAGCCGGGGCTTGTACAACATCTTAGAGCCCCGGCAAAGATGAAGATGAAGATGAAGAATTCCACATCATTAGTCGGCACGTACATTTGACATGCCATTAACAGTGATTGTGCTATTCAGTTTGAATTGCATCCATTCAAGTGCAATTATTGTATTGCAACATTCTAATTCGTCGAAATAAGCATAAACCTCTCGTAAGAAGATTGACATGTTGTTAAACTTGATCAACAGCGTCTCCCAGCTTCATGGACTACCTGCCAACATTTGCCTCCGCGGGTGAGAGTTCTGATAAACAGAGGGATGACCGGAGCTGGTTCTCTCCTCAGCAGTGGTGGACGGGAGAGAAGGACCAGGACGCGAACGGTAATTGTTTGAAACGTAGATACGCCCTCATTGTGTTGCCGTACTTTTTGCTGTCCCCAAACTATGCTGAAATATAGTTAAATTTCTATGAGACAATAGATTTTGCTTATCAAATTCTTAACATCATAGAATTAACAAAGTTACTCCTGAACCCAGTATATTGTACCAGATTTATATGTATTTACCTCTATGAAATGGAAGGTATTGTTTTTGGCGCGTCTGTGTGCGTGTGTGTGTGTGTGTGTGTGTGTGTGTGTGTGTGTGTGTGTGTGTGTGTGTGTGTATGTGTGTTTGTGTTTCCGCTTTTTTGTACCTTCATAACTCCATAACGCATTTATGGATTGTGGTGATATTTGGTATACTGGTAGGTGTTAGGGGGGCGAAGGTCAAGGTCAAATATGGGCCTCCTGGTGGATGGCCTTGGTACTGCAGCAGCACTTCCGGTTTAATGAGGAGTCTGCCAGACAGGGTAACAGATGTCTGATTGTGTCGAGGCTGCCCCGGGCTTGCGACCTGGTTTGATTAATGAGAGGTTCTTCCTCAGGGAATAAGGCGACCTCTGTGCGCTATGATGTGGAAAATTTGAGTGTTAGGGTGGATGGACACCCAGTGTTGACGTAATTTTGGCACTGAGATCTAGTTACCTCCATGAAAATGGAGGTATTGTTTTTTGGCGCGTCTATGTGTGTGTGTGTTTGAGTTTCCGCATATTTGTAGTCAGCATAACTCCATAACGCCTTTATGGATTGTGATGATATTTGGTGTGCTGGTAGGCCTTAGGAAGCCAAAGGTCAAGGTCAAATATGGGCCTCCTGGTGGATGACCTTGGTACTGCAGCAGAACTTCCGGTTTTTGTATCTTTTGTCCTGAACATGTTATGGTCTTGATTTTTGGGTGACAGATAGATTGTCCTGCCAGGAATAATTGGTGTGGGTTTGGTCCCCCTAGCAGCTTGTTCTGAAACTGCAAGGGACTTTCGGGGGGAAAATCTTTAAAAGCCAATAGGTCCAGACAGGAACAATGTATTTTCATCATTTTTGGTAGGTAGGTAGCTGAGAGAGATGTACATAACTTAATGCAAATTATGCAAATGAGGACTTTATTTGCATAATAAATGAGGAAATTCTCTAATTACAGTGTTTTACATTGTAGTACTTTAATACATGTAATGTATGTAATCTTTGGCAGATGGAACATCAACAGATACCAATAATGCAAATTATGACCTCATTTGCATAATTAATGCGAAAATTCAATGGGTAAATGATGGGAATTTCCTACTTGGTGTAAATTGTAAATTCATCAAAAGTTAACATCACGATACATTAATTATGTTAATGTGGAGGTCATTTGCATAATTAAAGAGGAAATTTACATTTACACGTCAAGCCCATATTTCATGAAGGTATGTGATCTCAGATCTCTTGTTTAGTTCTATTTTCCTTTTTTTCTGTTAACCATGGTTGCCACTTAACAGTGGTGTCCTGTGTCATAAAAGACAAAACAAATTGTATGCATATAGTCACATACAGACGAGTTACAAACGAGTGCCATTTTGTCATGATTTGTTCTTTTCTTACAGATTCTACGAGCTGGTTGCGAAACCTACAAAACGCCATGCAGAACCCATGGGGAGAAGACAAGAAAGACGAAAGTGACGAGAAAGCCCGCAGTGTTTTAGACCAATGGACGGGAATGGATAAAGCGAGATCGGTGTTCGATAGGTGGAAAAACAAGACACAAAACAACAGTAACAGCTACCAGAAAAGAGAAAAGGGTATGTCAACTTCAACGTTAACATTCTTATCTGAAAATGCCACAAATGTGTTTGTGTAATGATTTTGTATTCTTTATCACATTCATACACGTCAAATGAAAGGAATGACACGATGGAACAAATAAGAGGTCATGCATAGTATACGTACATGTATAATTCTAGTCAATCATGTTTCGAGGAAACATTTGCCAGTCTTACATAGACGAAAAAGCTTACAAGATAATCATTTTGCCCATGGGCGTAGACACAGGTGCACTTGCTTGTTGCAGGCTTAAAGTGCATCCAATCAAATCTTCACGTTTCACTGGTTTGCGATGTGTCTAACTTTTAACTTCTCTGCTGCATACGTGTCATACAATTCATCAGGAATGGTTATAGATTCGTGTATTTCTTTTTAGATCACAACTTGCACATTGGGAATGTTGACATTTTGTTAAACTAATTTTGTATTTTGAACAGGGACTCGAGCAGAAGAGAAAGGATTGCTGGATTACCTTGGTGTGAATCAGTTATTGGACGGTCAGAAGTCCCAGGGAAGACACCCGTGTAGCGCAAGAGGAAGTTCCCCCAGACCCAGGGACAAGAAGTCCCCCTTCTTATTCTTCTCCTGACAAACATCGACTGTCCTGCTGATAGACACTGGTTTCATTATAATTCAAAGAAGAAAACAAGATTTTACCTAATGATACTTCACCGTTCCTTGCTACGTATTTTTTCGCAAGAAGATGTCTGATTTCCGTGCAGTTGGTCTCTTGATATGTTGCATGTATCTTAACTAAAGATTAAAGCTGATGAAATAGAACAGTGAATGCGTTGTCGAGTCTTCTTTTTTCGATACATACAAATTTGTCAAGTGGGACCAATACGCAAGGGGGCGTACGTTTGATACAACAAAGCAGAGAAAGAGGGCGGGGAAGAGGGAGGGGGATACTTATGGTCAATCAATCGTCCGCAGGCTTCATGTCAGAAGCATAGCGGCTGTAGACAGTTGTTTCAAAAGACGTATGGTGACTTATTATAATGCCGACTTTACTCAAGCCCATGTCTGCCACTCTTGAAAGATTCAGACACAAACACACGCGGTCACTGCATCGTAAATGGCGTCGGGGACTTGGATGACCTCGACCTGTTAGGTCACACAAAAACTTTGTCTCTATCTTGTCCAACCTTGGGATATTTGGACAATGCTAGATATAAGATATGGCTCTATTTGTATGTCTTCGAATTGTCTTGTAAGGGAAAGGCTTGAAAACAATCGAAGAATTGGCTACAACCAACACAACCATGTGTACGTGTTCCAACATATTAAAACGAGTTCAAAAAGCCTGGGGCGTTTCACAGAATGTGTTTGTTAACTCTGCTCACGCCTAGTCTCACGTGCACTGCTTACATTACCTGAGATACGCCTGGAACTACAGGTCGAACATAATGAGGTACCAGTTTGAAACGTGATTCGATGCACACAAACAGACTGAAGCCTAAGGCGCCCTTTTCCTAGGTTATCCTGCACTGGAATGACAGAGATAAACAGAAAAGGTTAAGGTTCATGACATGCAGCAGTGCTACACTTATCTTCCAATCTGTACATTCTAAATCTTGACATACTCACACGACGTGTTAAGAGACATATGCGCTGTATATAACTACTAAGGTAAGACCTCTAGCAAATTGTCACAATTTAGGAAACGTCAACGCAAGAAGTTTTAAACAATGAGCGTTCTTGCATGAACGACTAAGTGATAAATTGACAGGTAACTGCAGCATGACGTGCTCTTAACAATGCACAATGTTGAGCCACTTAGTCAAATTGTAGACACTTGTAATGTACGTATTTGACTTACTTGATTTTTACTGTACCAGCAATAGTGATAATGCTATCACTACAAATAGTTTTACAACTTCATGATAGGCATTAGTACATTCTACGACTCGAACACAATCGCTGTGACCTTGTGGAAACTTGTCAACATTGTGGTGTATACGTACCCTGTGGCTATACAAGAACATATAATTAAGGCCTTTCTTTAACCACTCAGACATCCTGTTCAAGGTAGGGACTGCGTCTTTCCTGCTAAATCGTATTAACGTCAACACGTAAACTTATGTTTCCTAGTTTCAGCGTATTGGTGTCTTCTATTTTTTACGAATAACGTACTCAGTTGTAGCAGTTAGAGAGCCAGTCAAGCAATGATAATACTATGATCACAGTTAAGCACTGTGTTATCCAGTAATTGTAACCTAAGGATTAAAATGTCGCCTAAACTAGTCATATGGATACCTATATAAGCTATTCTTAATGACAAATCCTATTAATCTTATTAACTTCTTCCTTTTCTAGTTTAATGGTGATTTGATCCCATTTAGCAGTGCTCCTTTGTTCTAAGATTTTCCTGGAATGGGGAACAAACAAGATGGCGGTGAGAGGGGGCCAAGGGCAGTCAAACGTAAGTAGTCATTATTTGTCACCCAGAAGTACACAATGATTATCTCACAGAGCATGTGTCGATTTGTAAACTGTGGGTTTGTATTGCCTGTCAACATGTAGAAAGAGTTTTAAACAGCCTAGTTTTTTAGGATGAGACGGGAAAGAATGTACATGTACTTTATGTACATGATATACAGTTAAACGTTCTTGTCAAACAATGAAGTATTGTACAACACACGAACTTGTGTTTCTGCTTTCTCACAATCGTGTATTCCTTATTCACCCTAGGATATGAGGATGGTAAGAATAACAGTCAAGACCGCTCCAGAACTCGGCGATTCCAGGTGTATCCAGATTGTCAAGGGAAAAAGAAGCACAGAGGTAGGGATATACCCTAAACACCAACCTCAAAATAATGGTGTAGTAAATGGTTTATTGGTAAAAACACGATACAAATCGGCCTTGCAGTATACACTGAATTGTGCCGAATTTTACATTCCACATACTCAATAAAACTAACACCGTAGGCTAATATAATACATATACAAGTATATACAAGTAACATTCAATAATTGACGACATGGTTTTCCATACTATAAATATAGCGAGGTGGTTCGACATGGTGGCCATGCCCATCTATGTACAGAAAAGAAATTGGTATATCCCTTGAAAATTTCAATACAGAAATCTTGCAGTAAGTATAAATTGAAGGATCATGTACAGTTATGCTTCCAATAGAGTTCTCTTTATCTAATTTTATCCCCTTCTTTTCCAGTCATTCGGCTCAGCACTCAACAACAATTTTGTGTCAGAAGTCGGGGAGGCTGTGACAGACAACGACATGCTGAGTGCCCAAATTACGCAGATGCGTACCATCCAGAAGAGTGTGAAATGCTAGATGATAGTGAAGAAGGGGATAGCTGTACAGGCGAAATGTCAAACATGGAGGACGAAAGCATGGATGACGTCAGAATCAAACGATCCAACTGGCTTGAGGAAGAGGACAGTGGAAGTGAAGGCAGTGAACAATCGCTAATCTACGAGAGCGATGACAGTGGTGGATATGAACGAGATGTGGAAAAAAGTGGGTCTAAATAAATTATTAATCATTGTATATAGTTCTTTATGCCCTCTTAAAATGTTCTTCTGTCATATTAGGATTGTCGACACCTTTTCATTACATATACGTATACATTGTGTTTTTTTATTCCCACTACTAGAAGGCTCGAGATGTCTGTTGCCAGGGAAACACAAGTCATCCGACAGGCGGCGTTCACATTCCGACTTTGGCATCAGCTATGACGAAAACGAGATAAGTGAGTTACAGGACAATACCTTTTAACATTACTGTAACATTAGTCTGATCTTTATGCCTTTCTCTTTTCAATAATTTTTATTAACATGCTCAGTTACACTGGCAAAAGCTAAATATCATTTGTGACATTTTTGGTGAACACACATATATCACTAAGGTTGTCAGATTATATCTAAGTATTAATGGTACATAATTCATAATACCCATCATATTGATCATATTTGTGTTGGATATAGGGCCTCCGATAGTATTTCCAAGGATTCGTCGCTCTACATCAAACGAATATTGGTCCAATGTTCGTTTTTCTGACATGTGTACCAGCTATACAAGCGTGGACGACATGTACGGTACGTCCGGACTTGTTACTTTTGGGAGAGTAACATGTATAGCTAATATATCATGATTCCAAATGCAGCTTGATTCTTGTGGGCTTCGACAATATCTGTTGTCTAAAGTATCTGTTTTCCAGGCCCACCCAGACCCCAAGACCAGTATCCTACCAGTATGTCGGCGTTGGAGATGTCAGATGTGGATGTTAGGTGTAATTATAAAGATGACGGCAAGTGTTGGCAATTGTTCTTCTGGCTGTAGCTTCTGTGTATATTGAAGAAACTGATTTTTTTACTGGGCGTTAGCATCTTTGCTGCATTTTATGCTTACAATATACGTGTGTTCATACAGATTTGAGTAGAGATCCAGTCCAGAATAGTTCATTGATGCTCTATGGAAAATGTAGTTCAGTTATGGACACTGATCCAAAGAGGCGGTGCATAGCGCCAAGAAACGACAAGAGGGCATGCGAACGTCTATGTACCAAGAAAGCGTCGGCGAGAGAGGAGTGCAAAGATAAAAAGAGCAGCTTGAAGAGGGAAAAGAGGAACAAAAGTACGTTTTGTGTCATATATTTGCTCAATGAATCTTAGAAGAAATTGCGATGGATTTGTAAAAGTTTGGAGACGCTAGCTTCGTCATCACACGAATCTTCTAACACCAAGTAAGATTGTACTTCATAAGCTTTCTTTAACTAATGAAAAGAAATTTATATTTCTTTTTTTTCATATATTTCTTTTTTTTTTCTTCAAGAAGGAATTCGAACTTGCAACAGTAAAAAGAAGATCCTCTACAACGCCCCTCCCATGGAGTATGTGGTGGACAGCTCAGACGAAAAACTGTCAGATGAGAACCTTGTCATTTTGGGAAGCTTCAAGGCAGGAGAGGACAACACCAGCAGGCGACGTGGCTCACGTAAGAATGGCTTTCATGATAATTATTCAGTCAGTGAAACACAGTATAACAGCAGTGTAACAGACTTTGTGAAGTCAGTTATGTTTGTATCGTGACAAACGGTATCTGACAAGCAGTAAGGACTACAAAACATCTTGAACTCAGTTCAAGACTGTCCTTGACTTGCAGGGGCATTGCGACTTCTCAGTTGTGGAATTCCCGGAAAACTAGTACCATGTATGTTGTAGAATATAGTATAATGCTAGACGTAGATTAATAGATACCACAATATTTTCTTTCTTATGTTGTTTGTAACTGCAATTAGCCCTCGGGCAAGTATTAGCAATAAAGTTTCTATTATCTTCTGTTCGATTACAGAGCCCATCGGAGCAGGAGCAGAGATGTTCTCGGATTTCGTAGGTGGATGTAAAAAAATCCTACGAATTCCTGAAGAAGAAACCGTGGAGGACCGTGGTACGTACGGAGACCACATCCCAGGTATCGTGTACAACATGGTCGCCGGCGGAGAAGCAGAAAAGAACCGACGAGAAGACGAGAATTCATCTGGTACGTCGAAATATTTTATTTTAAATTGAATATTTAAAAGAAAAATCTTAGATACCGTTCTTAGTTTTTTTCAATATAGATAACAGCTTGTTAAGTATGTTTAGAGTTAAAACTTTTGGTACAACACAAAGAATTATTTACTTAGAGCTATCGACATTGAACCGCCACGGGGCTTGACATCGTCTACCAGACACCTTTGACCCAGTGTTGACGTCAGACTTCAAAGAAGCCACGTGACAAGCTTCACTGGGTCAGTCTACTGAGGAAGACCAGAGTGACTGGTCGAAAGCTCTAGGTGAGAGAATTTTTTGTGTTGGACCAAAAGTTTTAACTCTAAACATGTAACTACCAACACAGATGAACTTTCATGACAGCTTGGTAAGTAAGTAAGCACGAAGGTTTTGATGTACTCTTTGAACTCGACAGTGAACTTGGACAGAGACCTTGAGTTGCCTTTTTAGATGCTTTAATCCGGAAGGGTTAGTAACGGTACAAACGTGGATGTGCTCAGTCTGGAGTCCAGGCAGAAAGAGAAGGAACTAGAGTCTTGGGTTACTCTAATAGACTGAGCTACTTAATATTCAGATATGGACTAGTCTATCACAGAGAGTTAAAGGGGTGTCGTCTAACTTTGCTTAATATCACAACAGGTTTTGCCCTTTTTATCAAGGTTTTCAAGGTTTTCTAGCCAGTCTGAAACGGCGCTTCAACTCCTGGACGACCGGCGGTGAGTCAGAGAAGCGACGGCCTGCCTTCATGGGCAGCTGGGAGGGAGGGGAGGACACCGGAAGTCAGAGGGATGCCGGGAACTCAGGTGACTCAATATTCGTCTGATGTGTTTGTTGCACTATACAATATACAGCATCACTGTACTAGAGATATAACTCTTATCGCACAATATAAACTCGCACAAGTATATAGAATGTTAGCAAAAAGGATGGCTGCATCGCATCAAATTCTTGAGGGATGCAGCATAAGATTATATTTCTTCACAACGATCTTTGATTTGCTGATGCAAGGACTTTTTCTTTTATTTTTCAAGGATTTATAAATAGCCTGAAGCAGTCTCTTTGGGGAAACAGCTGGGCACGAGAACAGCCTGGGAGGGACGGGGATCAGAGAGTGCCTCCGGTCGGCAGCTGGGCAGGAGGAGAGGACACGGGGAAGGACAGAAACCATGTCACAGGGGACTCAGGTAGATAGTCTAAGGTTTCTCCCATTAAAATACACAACATAAACAGCACCGCTTCTTCGAGTATTGTGTTAACTCGAAAGCAGTTTCTTGTGCCGCTATTTACTTGTTTGTGTGCTTAACAATTATACCTATGAAAAGTAGCCGCCGTTAAATTATCACCCCACAGGGTTATCTTGTTTCTACTCGCTCCTGTTTGTTTCAATTGGTCTCATCACAAGTGAAAGAGACGTTTCTGCAGATTTGATTGCCTGCAACAGTGAGTGGGTTGTTTTGATATTACAAAATGACTTGTATAACGTCATCTCTACAGGACCTTTGGGTTTCCTAAGTAGCAGAGTAAAGTCATTTTGGATGCCTTCTGACAAGGATGGTCGGGCGGGCAGGGTGGGGTGGGCAGACGGCTGGACAGGGGGAGAGGACACTGGCAGAGACCAACAGGAGGGTAAAGGTGAATAATGAATTGGGCGTTACTGTACTTCATCTAACACTAGCATGCTAATATGTATTTATTCATTCATCTCAATTGTCAATGTGTGGCGAAGATGTGGTTCGTAACGCATACGTGTACAAAATCTTTTTCATGGGGTTTACTCATGGTTTAACAGTTGTTTGTTTGTTTGTTTGTTTGTTTGTTTGTTTGTTGTTGACAGTACGTCTGTAAACGTGCAATGTACAGGAATCATTCCGAAAAAAACATGATTATTCTATAAGCATTATGTATCATTTTACAGGACCGCCCAGCGTCCTTGATAAGCTCCCGTCATTCAAAATTTCTCCCCCTCCGGAAGACAAGTGTACCAGAAAATCAGACGATGGGGAGAACGGCTTAAGCTGGTTCTCCCCTCGCACGTGGTGGTCAGCCATCAGAGATCTGTTCGGAATGGCATCGGAAGACGAGAGCGAACCACGCTGGGCTGTACCGGGTTACCAGAAGCAGAGGTGTCGGCGCAGGAGCGGTGACAAAAACATGGACCCGAACTCCTTGTCCCCAATGTGCTGGTGGTCAGGAAACAAAAATTACGACAGAAGACGTGGCTCAGGCGATAGTTCAAGTAAATATATATTCATTCCAAGTATATTTCATATTTCTGACATTTCATTGTTGCTGGGTTCTTTTCTTTTAAAAATATTGCACACATCATTTATGAGCAGCATGACTAAGTTCAATTAATAAAAAAAATTCTGCCACAGGGACGATAGTAATATTTTGGCCGAAAACAGCTTATAATTTTGCACGGCATTTTCTTGACATTTGCTTTAGCTTTACCCCCGGCCTTCAAGCTATTTTTTCTGGTGCTATTTATCTCTTGTGCATGTTTTAAAGAGGTTGAATTTAATACAGGTCGATTATAAACATGGGCAGTTCTAGACATATTTATTCATATGTCATTATATTTTTTATTGTATTAATAGCATCTTCGGGCTCGGAGTTTTCGCTGCCAGATCTCGGCTTGTTCTCAAGTGTACCAGGAAGGAAAAAGACTGAAAGGCAAAGGAGAAAGGCTGACCGGAGAGGAGCTCTAGGCCCATTTCAGGGGATCTGGAGTTAGTTGTAATTTAAGTCACGAGCAACTGCATATCGTACATATATCATTATCTACTTAGTTCTGTTTTTTTTTTATTCCAACATGTAATCACCAGACGTGGTGACGACACACTCAAGTTTTTTCAACTTATGTCAATGCCGCCACCAACACAGGGGACAAATACATGACAGGACAATACTCATTTACACCTGAGCTAAGTGAGGAAAGTCGTGTAAAGTGCCTTTCCCAAGGGCACAAGATCTGTGGCATGTCAGGACTCGAACCCGGGACTCTTAGTTCCGAGTCGCGCACTCTGCTGCAACGCCACACGACCCCACTGTTTTATTTAGCCAGGGTGCACAGTTACTGTGAGGCCCTGGAAAACATGCATTACGCGCATGTATTCATTACATATAAAAGAGAGGAAGTGATTGTATCACACACGCTTAACGTACATCATGTCAATACTCCGTTTACGTTCATATTTCTGTAGTAATAGTTTCTTAGGATAGACTTACTGTATTGATCACATTGTCATTGTTGCCATACATTGTACCATGTACAACTGTCGAGCAATAAAGTTCATATATATATATATATATATATATATATATAATTACATACATGTACTCGTGTAAACATACTCGATATATTTATATACATATATAGTTTATATACCCTGCCTTTCACCCTTTTGACCATGAATATGCAATAAAAACCACTGTCATTATGTACGTTAACAAGCATTCTTTCATCTTTTTACTTTTTTTCGTGTGTGTGCGTGCGTGTGTGTGTGCGTGTGTGTATGTATGTGTTTGTGTGTGCTTGCGCGTGTTTGTATGTGTGGGTACACGCGCGTGCTCGTGTGTGTGTGCGCTCGTGTGTGTGTGTGTGTTCGTGCGTGCGTGCGCGTGTGTGCGTTCGTGTGTGTGTGTGTGTGTGTGTGTGCGTGCGTACGTACGTATGTGTGTTTGTGTGTGTTTATTCCAATTGGATAATTGCATCTGAATGTATACTAGTCGGATACAAATCGTCTGTTTCTCGTGTCCATCTCTTTGACGTAAACCACTAACAACCTACGTTTCCCTACCCTGGAAAATTCCACAAGATTCTTTATCCATCACTAATGGTTCCATTTACAATACCTAATCAACTTAAATCTCTGCTGACCCGCAGTAGGTACCTTCAAAACAACGTTAACCCCTGGCGCGCTCTCGTGTCGCCTTTGGCATAGCGAGACCTTGGGCATATCTATCTACCTAGTACTATACCAGCCACATGTTCATTCTGTGCACAATATGACGAAATGTAACATGAAGAGCCTCCTATCCGCTTATGCTTCAAAATGCATCAACAAAGAAGAAGTCTAATGATGGATGGATAAGGTTAAATCAAGTTGGAAAACCCTTTGTCACTGATAGTATTTGCCGATAAGGCCTTTTCAGAAAGGTTAAATTCTTCATACCTGATCACACAAAACCTGCAGGGTGAGATGTCTGATGAGGTGCGTGCTGCCACGGCCCAGGCGTGTGCCCGAGGTCAGGGACTACAGACTTTGTATTGTAGATCACTGGCAGATATCCAGATGTAGTTGTACAGATTTTTCAGTCCACAGCTCTAATATCACGAACGCAAACATGTGTGTATGCTTTTTGTCATTAGTCTATATGCGATCCCTAGAAGTTACAGGTCACAATCAAACATATATGCAAAATATGCAAAAACATATATGGAATATGCAAAAGTTAGTCGGAATGTAGCCATGACATATTTTTAGCAAATATGTCTTATTTTGTAGGTTCTCCGACTACGAACACATTTGTCAGTGATATCAAACATTCAGATCCACATACAAGCCAAAACAGACTCCTTGCATACGATTTTTTTCTAGATACATTCGGTCATTCACTCTACGGTTGTGCTATTCTTACAAATACTAATAATAACATCTGACCTTGTCTGGTGGTTGTGCTTGTCTCATTAGTTCAGAGGTCACGCTTCGAACTCTAGACCTTTATTTTGTTGTTGTCTGTCATTCCGAGGAACACATTCTATACCCGTCGTTTTTGTCAAAGTTGTCACCATTGCTGAAGTCAAGGTATGTACCACGAGTCAGCTGTAGTGTGTGTGAAGTACTGCCTTGAAAATGTATCCACGTGATGAGTCAAGATGGTCGCCAAGGTACTAGAAGGGTTTACATTGCGTAGATTGGCACACATGTAATTAGTAAAACAGTTGGTAGCCACGTGAAGTACCTATAACGTTCATTTTCACTGGCCTTCATGTTGTAAACCAGATTGACTTTTTTGACTTATTGTGAGCGACGTTATTATGTACAGGGTAAGGGTAAGGAAATGACGCCATGACACTTTGAAAATCATCAATTTATACTCCACATAATGCACGTCTGTAACTGTTTTTGTTACGAAATAAAATGATTTGAGTAAGAATATTTGACCCCTAAGTAGGAGGTAATATATGATAGCTTATGCAATCTATGACCTTGAACTGACCTTCGCAAGGGTCAAAGGTGAAGAAGGGTTCTTTTATGAAGTAGGGGACACTTATGACAATTGAAATATCCAAGGGGTAACGTAATGTTACTGAATGATGAATGGAGGGAGGCAGGGGAATTGTCAGACGTTTTCTTCGTGTGAACGTCTGCTTGCATAAGTTCCCATAGACACGTTTGGTGACCCAGCACTAATAGAACATTTCAAGGTAAATGTTTCTGTTACAGAGAGGTGCTTGCACTAATACTTTAATAATTATGTACCCTTTTCATAGCGTCAATAATATCTTTCCTGCAGTGTTTGTTCTCCTGCATTTATGGTAATTCGTATCTCATTCAGGTCAACACAGACAAATCTTTCAAACTGACACGACCAGCCGTTGGCCATGGTAGCCACAGCTCTACAACATGTCCGATGGTGCACATAGACTGACAGTGAAAGCTGAAATCCACTCTTCCGACAAGGACGATTCAGCAGATACAACCACGACCACAGAGATGTGCAGTGCGTGTGGTAGGCCGGTGAAAAACCACATAGAAGCAGGGAACGGGTTTGGTGCGGAATGTATATGGAAGCCACGGGAGCCAACAAAGGCAGCTGCTAATTCCCAGGAGCTACCAGCGGATCCGAAAGATGCCACCTCTCCTCCAAAAGCTGCTCCGGAGAAAAGTTCCCCTTCAAAGACTGTCTCAGAAGATGAGATCGCCAAGTTACAGGCAGAACGGGACAAACTCTTACGTCAGTATGAGGCAGCACGACTGCAGCAAGAGATCGCTGGACTACGCGCTGCTCTGGGAACATCAGTACCGGACCTTGCCACGCCATCACAGGCACTTGGCGCAACTGTTGGCGATCCTCCTACTGCACCTGTACCAAAAAATGTCGCACCACCTCCCCCAACAAAACTACAAAACATTAAACACCAGCCCCAAATCAAGACAGCTCTGAAAAGACTTTCATCATCAGTAGATTTTTTAAATGACATCCTGAGCCACTCCACGGATGGGGATGACTATTTTGGTGATCAGGAGACCCTTGACACTGAACAATGGTCTCCATCATCAAGCTTTGTCAAGAAGGATGAAGATCCAAACTTAGGTAAGGTGACAGTGCAGATTCGCTCCACATAATTGCATCCCCTTTTGTAAAACTAGGACTTATAAAGATATATCGTAGCAATTTACCTTATCCATATGAGAAGGACAAATATTTCGTTGTTGTGTATGTATATGTAGCTAGAATCTAGCTACCTCAGAGTCCTTAGACATTGACTTCATAATACATTTTTTTGTCTCAGTTGCATCGCGGACTGGGTATTTGAGACAACGGATGGCCCTTCAGAGTGACCGGCTTCGGGATTTGAGTAGGAAACATAGCGAGAATAGGGTGGGAATCGACCATGTCAGAGACTGGCTGGAAAATAGTCACGCCGCTCACAATGGCGAGGGAGCCAGAACCGGCAGCACAGACTCAGGTGACAGCCGATGGACATTACAATCTACAATACATTGAAGAAAATTAAGCTATGGAAATTGATCTTTGCATAGTATTGAGACTGTAACACCTTTCAATGCCTCATCACCATCCAGGTCACTAAACAATAATCAAATCCTTACATGTACGTGTAGCAAAAATTCAACCCTGCATAATTAACGTTGGAAATCCGACCATTTCACTCCTCTCACAGTCAAGTATTATCTGCCTTTCAACAGGAGTCAGGAGTCCTGCCGTCTCTCCAACTTCAGTGTTCGGTGGATCAATGCCAGATGTAAACGATGGGCAAGGACAAAGTAAGTACAGCACACGTTAGTTAGACAGACATTTGCGTTGAGCTCATCATCAGTAACTTCCAGGAAGCCTCAATTTCTTAGAGTTATAACATAGTTGTAGATCATAAGACGTAATTAGAGCAATCTTTTGTATATTGCCTTATTGATGGTGGATGATGTTGTTGACCCGTTGATAAAGAATCCAGGCGGATTCCTGCAAGGTCGCAATCTTTCCAGATAGGCCAGTTACGACAAACACCGAGAGTATCTATCGTTACGCCACATGAACAAGGTATGTACAGTAGTACTCAATAAAAGTATAGGCATGAATAACTTTTATTCTGCATCTTTGACATCTTTGATTCTTGATTGTTCTAATGTTATGCTAGCAGTAGTATATTAGAGTCCACATACTACTGCTAACAATCCAGTTGCATCTTTCGAAAAGAAATGAGAGCATTTATGTAGCTCATCAATGGCAAATACATCATTTGTTCAGGCCTCACTCGGACGGAAGCATTAATGAGAAGACGGACCCTTCAGAATGAACGTGTGCAATATTGGAACTCCAAACTCATTACGAATGAGACGAAAAGGGTACAGAGAAGTGCTGTTCAAAACTGGCTAGAGAATAAACATACCGGACAAACTGCCGCTGACAGGAGAAGGCACCACTCTGATACTAGGGGTTATCAAAGAGGTAATAAAAAACAGAGGATGTCTTGTGAATATTTTATTTCTTACCCAGTCCGATTGTTATATTTACAAATACGAATTACGAGCTGTCAATTTTGAAAACTCATTATGATCTTACATCCTTAAGACTCAGTAGACACTGGTTTTCAAAATATGCTTCACACTTGCACAGGCCCAAATATGGGACGTCCTGGTGTCGAGGTTTTCAACCCATCCTATGTTGGAGGGTCAATGCCAGATCTACATAACTACAAAGTAAAGCACCAACACGGTATGCTATATGTTCTATCTCAGTCGTCTTACAGTACGTAAAACTCTGTTGACTGCTCCAAAATTAATGAAATATTAGATGAGAAGAAGAATAGTTTTTTGTTATAGTATATATCATTTGCCCCCCCCCCCCAGTGCACAGCGAGTAGTTTCTTTTAAAATGTTGGCCTTTAAGAGCAGATTATCATCATTGCTTACACAACTATCATCACAGGAGAGTTATGGTCCCATGGAAAGACTGAGTCAACGAGAAAGCTCAGTGAGCTGGGTGCGATTGGAGAAGGAGTAGAAGAAGCTGTAAATGAAGATGCCAACGATTATCACGCAAAAGCTGAGAATGGCCAAGTCACAAAGCTCCGAGAAAGTTAGTGATTTACATGTTTCAATGTTAGCGGTGATGGTGATACTTAGGTGATAAGTAGTATTCTTCAAGTTGCTGGTTTTTGTGTCACATGTAGTTACATGCTGCTAATGATTCATGTCATTGTCATTCAAGTTTTTACTTCAAGTTTCAAGTTTTATTAATAAAATCAGCCTTGCAGCCAGTTTACAAAGTCGACCAAGCTGAATTACACTGATTTTTACAAATTTTGTACATAATAGATACAAACACATTTACATGACAATACATATACAGGCACGCAAACGAACATGTTACAAAATCACACAATACACGAGGGCACTGAAGTAAAGTCCAGAGTCTTGAAAGTCATTGCTACAATGACTCGTTGTACAGGCGTATTGCCTTGTGTAGGAAAGAGTTTTTCAGTCTTTTGGTGCGGGCTACTGGTACTGTGAGTGCAGCTCAATTTCTTAAGGTCCTCCCAGTGGCCGTTTTCCTAACCGGTGGAACCAGGTCATGGAGGGGATGACCCTCGTCCAGCATGTTCTTCAGTAGTTTCACTGCCGCCACCTCTCGCCTTTCCTTCAGCGTTGGCAGAGGAGGCACCTCACGTCTTCCC
This sequence comes from Branchiostoma belcheri, assembly GCF_001625305.1. Classification (NCBI taxonomy): domain Eukaryota; kingdom Metazoa; phylum Chordata; class Leptocardii; order Amphioxiformes; family Branchiostomatidae; genus Branchiostoma; species Branchiostoma belcheri. Next base: position 4,207,881 of record NW_017804131.1, read on the forward strand.
CCCAGTGAGATGATCCGGAGTGCTCTCCGTTGTACTCTTTCAATCAGTCTTTCCTGCTCCTTATTACACCCTACTAGTAGTACGTGCCCATATTCAAGTACAGGTCTCAAGGACAAGTACTTTGATCGTGCAGGTGCTAGATCAGTCATAATCTTAAAGCAATGCACTTGAATGTTCAGAACGTCAAAAAGCTTTCCATCGAATGTACATACTAAAGATGTCTATTAATATATTGTAAACTGAAACTAAGTGCCATTGCCACACGTCGCCTGAATCATTTTCAGAGTTTCCATCTACCTCATCTAAGGAAGACAGAAGGTTTCAGAAGCACAACAATACCTCTAAACAAGTCAACAAGATTAGTGAAGGAATGACGACAGCGGACGCAGTGGTCAAGACAATGGCTGGCAGCAGCATGAGAAACGAACAGCCTGCTAGAAGTGAGTAATTACACCGTTCTCCTCTATATCATATCGATCGGATCTTGCCATTGAAAGAGCATTTGTGGTATGTTGACATACAAGAAAGAAAATGAAATAGAAATAAACTTACTTATCTCAAATCTAGAGACCATTCTCACTGTTTTGCGAAGACTTTATGGTAGCTTTTAGTCAGCTTTATGTACTCAGAGAGCTTCACGTGTATTTTTACGAATATGTACATTTACGCACTCCACAATTGTAAATTAGGCACGAAATCACAAATGTCAACAATCTATATGTTGCTCCTTTTAGAAACGCCTACTACCGATACTTCCCAAAGTCTTGCCACTTCTGAAGAAGCTCCAAGAAGACGGTCCCGTCACCAGTCACGAAAGCAGGAGACTGCCAGACCACGAGACAGGGAGTCCAAGAACCCTCGCGGTGCTGAAGTTAAAACCACCGCGGACATCGTTTCGCACTTCTTTGAGGACGAGAGAATACCGAAAGAAGACACAAGACCGAAACGTGAGCCCAAAGGTGTCAGCTTGTTAACATTAAGACACATAACGTTAGAGTATATAAAATCTACGGCTAATGTTATCATACATACATGTTGATTATTAACAAAATGCATCAATCTGCCTTGTTGACTCATCTTACTCAGGATGTCTTGAAATGCTCGGTATGATTTTTGGTAAATTGTGTCAAGGATGAGTTGAATCATAATGCTATTTTTTCATATAAAGGAGCATCTGGGGGTGAGGTGGGCCATCCATCGAGTAAACACCAAGAAAAGCAAGATGCCAGGAGTAAAAAAGCACCACATGAAAATCTGAATCCAAGAGAACCTCGCAAATCCTCCAGAAGTACTTCAAGGAGACCACACAGCCCATCTAGAAGTCCAAGGAGACACCACAGTCCATCTAGAAGTCCAAGGAGACACCACAGTCCATCTAGAAGTCCAAGGAGACATCACAGTCCATCTAGAAATACACGGACACCCAGAAGCCCCTCTAGACATCCAAAGACCCGCAGACAACCCGCAGACAACCGCTCTAGAAGAGATACGCCCGATCCTCGTAGAAGAGCGACAAAGAATGAACCAGGTACGTGTACTGACATGAGGAAAACATGAAGCTAGAAAGATTCCTATATATATTATGACTTTGATTTTATGATTTATGAGAGCAGCCCTTGTTGATTGGTACTAAAATGTATGTTTATTGTCATCATTAAGATGTACATAGACTATCAGTACGTATTCTTTGCCGTTGAATATGCAGGTCGCTCGCATTCTATGGACGTGGAGAAGAACAGACCCACAAGGAGGGGTCAACGTCCGAGTGCAAAAGACCCAAGTAATCTGAGAAGCAGAAGAAGCACAGAGACGTCGTCTGATGGCAAGACAGGGATCGTCAGGGGAGAGGAAAAACACCCTGTTCAAAGGAAACGGAATCCATCAGGAAGACCAACAATGGACCAAACATCAGATGCCCAAAAAGGTAACTTTTAAGTTACTTAAAAGCTTTTACAAGAGTAATGCTTGACACTCAACTATATGCATTGAGATACTTTTGAAAAGACGAATTTCAACCAACCAGTGGCACTAGGCAGTACATGTGTATGTCAACCATTTGCCTAAAAGAGCACCGAATCGTCGTTTTCAGGTTATTTGCAGTGCTATTTAAACCCTAAAACGTGACGACAGCTAGCTATTACAAAAATATTATGATCAATATTCTTTAAACAGGAAATACATCAAAAGGTTGGACATCAATGATGTCCCTAGGTCAAACAGTAGATCATAAGATGGATTCCGGCTCGGCCAGGACAAAACTGGCAGACGACAAGCGGGAAACCTGGAGGACCTACAAAGCTGGCGAGGATGTATCCAAAACGCCAGACCTCGACACAAAGTCAGGTACAGTCTTATTGACAATACCATAGGAATGCTACGACTTTTAACGTTCCTATTTATCAACATCAAACCAAAAATGTAATTCCTATGAAGCTACAATATTTACATTTGTATAACCCTGCAGATATATGCCATCAGTACTAACTGTGAACTATTTAGTAATTTTGTACATGTATACAAAATTGTTGAACTCATAGGATTCTTCGACGGCTTCAAGGGTTCCTTTCTGAACTTGGTGGGTGGTGATGAACAGAAAGAAAGGAACCCTGCAGCACCGAACGTATCTGCTTGGGGCGAGGACACTGGTAGATCACACAGAAATCCACCGGATGACTCGAGTATGTGATTTCTTATTGATATATACCGTGTCAAGAATTTGAATTAAATTAACGTTTAACACAGCTTCTGTTGCTGTTACACCATTCACAAAGACACCAATGTACATCGTTGTTTGATTCTTTAACTGTAATATGTTTTCATATCTTTGCTGCACTTTTTCCCTAGGCTCTCATGGCTTCCTAGGCGGTCTAAAACCATCTGTAAGTTTGTCTTGGGATAAAGATGGGAGAATCCAGGAGGAGAGAAATCAGGCCGGTCCTTTCATGGGCAGTTATGCAGGGGGCGAGGATGGTGGAAACCGAGAAAACGGTAACACTGGATCCCTTCTTCATATGTGTTTTGTTGCTAACGATTAATAAGTAAGTTAACAGCAAAAACTAAGTGAGTTATTGTCGTTAGTAGATTAAACAATACTCATATTTAGTCTTAATTTATCAATACTACTTTCATCAAGAACACAGAGGACTATTACATATATTCAAGGCAATACGATACAATGATGGTCGAATAGATTCACTCTACATGAGAAAACCTCTGATAGTTAGATGCTGCATCAATATCACCTATATAGTTGACAGTCGCCAGCAGTCATTCTTTAATACAGAATCACTAAAACTGTCAAATACGTTGATATTAGGCCGAAGACATTTATATGGAAAACGCATTACAACTCATGCAGGGGAATCCAGTGTTTTGAACAGCATCATGCGGTCCTTTGGAGGGAGACAGCAGAAAGAAGAGCCAGGTCCAGGTCTGATGCCCGCTGAGATGGGGAGGTGGGCAGCAGGTGAAGATAGGGGAAGAGCATCAGCTGATACAGACAACCAACCAGGTTAGTCAGATTATAGATTAAATCATCATCATCATCATCTACTACTGTTTATCATTCTTATGGCTCTTATGGTTTTAATATATGATGATGATGATTTAGAAATAATTTCAATATATTATGATGTTGATATCATAATCATATACTGTTTATCTTTCTTATGGCTCTTACGTATGATTTTAATATATGATGATGATTTAGAAATAATTTTAATATATGATAATGATGATTTAACAATCATCATCATCATATACTGTTTATCATACTTATGGCTCTTATGATTTTAATACATGATGATGATGATGATTTAAAAAATGATTTTAATATATGTTGATGATGATTATTTAAAAATCATCATCATCATCATATACTACTGTTTATCATTCTTATTGTTCTTTATCGTAACCATTTGGAAAATGTGGAAATACAACTGTTTACTTGATGCCCTGCACTTTAGTTCGTAAACAACGCCTCTTTAATCATTTGAACTGCCTTTATGCACATTTAGATGCACATTTTTAGATGCACGTTTTCACTACATTGTTTTATCAAAACAGTTGGTTTCCTCCAAAGTCTGGGTCAGACCTTTGGTGTGTCACAAGATGAAAACAAGCAGAAAGGTAAGGATTGTGTACTTGTCTGATTTACTACATGACCAAGTTGCCTAATGCCTGCACGATATATTATGGTAATATTTTACTTTATATTACATCATATATACACAATACATTATCGAATAAATTTACTTCGTCGTTTACATTTGTTGACAGATACTGGGTCTATCTTTTCAAACATCTTGGGATCACCTGACCGACGGGAGGACAAATACAAAGGTGGGTTGCTGATAAGTTATATATTTTCCACTATTTTAAAGGTCCAATGCCAGAACTTAAAATCATCTCTTGTATGTTCACTAAAACGATTAATATGACTATGGTGTATAGAATATAGTGAATCTGTGACTAGACGTTATTTTAGCCCATCAACAACCAATGACAGGTTTTGATATAATGAATGACAACGGTGGCAGTATTTGTTTTCATGAAAAGGCTCTTCTAAAATCAAGACCATTTTCTTTAGAATCTCCAGCCTGGACGGACGACATTAAAGGCTTCATTTTTGGCTCTCGAGAAGTTGAAGACATAGAACAGGACGACAGAGCACGCCTTGCGAGCCTCAATGTTGGGAACGTCTTTGGCATAAAAGAAGATGACGACAGGAGACAATCAACAGACATCACCCCTGCCATGATGAGTCAGATGAGTGAAAAAAGAGGTTGGTATGGGCTCCCTTGGAAATCAGACTCAACGGCTGAAGGGACTACCCATTTGTCCCTAAGATGAATAAGTAAAGAAATAAATAAAAGAGTGATTATAGCAAGGCATTCTATTGATTGACAACAACAACTATTATTTCCTTTCCCGTTTTTTTTTGTCTTAAACAATCTCTTCTTATAGCTTCCTGGATACAAATCTTAAACAATCTCTACTTATAGCTTCCTGGGTACAAATACAATCTTCAAAATAAGATATTTCTGAGCTTGAGCTGATGAAAAACCCTGTACTCATTTTTATCTTAGGACAAAAGGCAGAAGAGGAGCCCTCATCGTTCTGGAACTTCCTGGGATTTGGTGGATCAGACGACGTGGAGCCGCCCAGGACATCCCGCGGGGCCGAGGGCAGAAAAGGTGCAACACCAGCGACGAGAAGGGGTGACAACCCAGTCAAGGATTTCTTCATTGACTTATTCTAAGATACGGAGTTCAACTGTGTTATAACACAAAGAGGCTGGGCTGACACAACTTTCAACCAATCTTGTAGTCATCTTCATGACACCTGAACTCTCAACTGCTAATATTGAAATAGTTATTATAAAAATAATCCCTTTCCTGATGATAGATACCAAGACAAATGAACTTTCATGTGGAATGCAATGTGTGAGTTATTTATCTTATGATCGTGTATATTGCACTGGTGTCTATTTACTTTGCTTTGTTCCATATGTTGCTTTTACGCCAACGGTTGCATTTAAACATTGACAACCTTAAGGCTCAGGTAAAACTGATGGAATAAAAATGAATAAATAATAAAATAATAATAATAAAACGATGCATTCTTTCATCAATTCAAGTACTGTAATCATGGAATTTCAATCATTTATCTTGCCTTTGAACCTAAAGCTTTCACCACCAATATAATGTACAGTATTAGTGTCCATCGCCTTATAATCTTCCCGTAGACACTTGCAAAATATCATGTTAATCGCCTAGACAGTCTATTGCTCCCCCCTTGCGGAACGTGGCAGAATTTCCAACGGTAGTTTAGTTAGCAAACAATTTCTCTTTATGTAGATTCACAGTGCCCCGTCCTCGTACATTCGTATGTAATCTATGTCTAAGTACTGGTACTTTATGTGTACAAACGTAGACATGTTTGTCGCCTGGACTCACAGCATTACCCAAGATCTACCCACATACCGGATACCATCACGTATACATTCCATCCACAGCGACTGGGTCACGTTCACATAGATAAAAACAATAATAACAATACATCATTCAAGGAGATAAAAACAGAGCTCTAATGTAACGAGACTAAATCTCTAGAAATCATTTCATGACAGCAATCTAACAAAAATTACAAATTTGGATGACTTGACAGGGAGCAAGGATGTGTCAGAAGAAATGAGGAAAAGTATTGTCACCCGATTAAAGTGTGTAGTTGTGTGGAATTATTCTTAATAATCCCATCCTCCTATACACTTTTTTTTATCACCAGACGTGGTGAGGACACACTCAAGTTTTTTCAACTTATATTAATGCCACCACCAACACAGGGGACAAATACATGACAGGACTATACACTTTTGTATACAGATCTAAAGTAGACAGTGCTTGTTATCGTTGTTGCATAATCCTTCTACCTTTATCACTCAGTCATTGACCTGAAGCAAAACATTAGCAGCCTCATATCACCTCTGACCTTGGTTTGTCGTTGTGCCTGTCTGATCAGTTGTTGGCGAGCGCGAGATTCATTTTATGTTGTTATCGTCTACAAGCCAAGTGGCACTGTTTTTTTTCATCTTTGTACGAGTTTTTGCCATTCCTGGATCTCAGGTAAGTTAAGTACATTACTACGTTGCGGTTAACTTCTGTGTGAACTAATGACAAAACGAACGTCCTTGGCAATGCAGGATAGTCGTATATCGCATAGGCTACACGCATGAATTCACGTTCAGTAAAAACAAAAGGCCATGTGGTGTGCATAACATCTATGGTCACTGAACTCTCCGAGTCTAAACAGATCTGAGTCAATTAATGGTCGACCCAATATGTTGACAGTAATTACTTGTGAAGCACATGCATGTCCACAACAAGACGCCATGGGTCATACGGTTGAATTCACTAAATGATTCTTGTGCGACGACTTACTGAAAGAAATTAAATAGAGTGGCGGCGTTAGGTCCCAAAATAAGACGTTGTACCTTACGAACATTCTACAAACCAAGGGTTACTGATATATATTAACCGTGAGAAAATAACGTAAAATTATCTATAGGTGAATGGAGATAGGTGGGATTGTGGTAAGGTGTTTCTAGGTGGGAACGTAATTATATCTGACATTTAATCAAGAAGAATCGATTGATGACCCTGAACTAACAAAATCTTTCATGGGTCACGTACAGAAAACGTTACATGATATGATTTTTTGAAAGGCAGATTTCTAAAAAGAGGTACGTGTTGCCTGTCTTTTCAACCTGTCATAGACACATGCAGGTGTCTTAATTACACGCACACCCGTGTAGAAGTTTAATTATGATCAGCATCAGTGGTGCTAATCATTAAACTAGTGCCAAGGTGTAAAATATATTTTCTAAGATCCAATGTGTTCATAGAGTTGCAATATTTGGCAATTTTAGCGGTTGATTATAATCAGAACTTTATTTTGATTCAGGTATACAACAAAGCCATTGAGCATAGCAATGGAGTTTCTACGAATATGCCTGCCCGTATGAAGGTCTGGATGAAGCGAGCAAAAAAACTACATCACGGTGACACTAGACGTGATAAACCAGTGGCAAAACATAATGGAGCAGGGAACAAGCAGGCTGTTGAATACACTAGCGCAGACAAGGACGATTCAACGGAGACGACTACAATCACTGAGATGTGCACTGCATGTGGTAGACCTGTACAAAAGCATGTAGACGCAGGGAACGGCTTTGATGCCGACTGTATATGGCAGATAAAAGAGCCAACAAAGGCAGCTGATTCTCAGAAGCTTCCAGCGGATCCGAAAGATGCCACCTCTCCTCCCGACGCTGCTCCGCATCCGCAGGAAAGCGCCCCTCCCCACGCCGTTTCAGAAGATGAGATCGCCAGGTTACAGGCAGAACGGGACAAACTCTTACGTCAATATGAGGCAGCCCGGCTGCAACAAGAGATTGCTGGACTACGAGCTGCTCTGGGAACATCAGTACCAGACCTTGCCACGCCATCACAGGAACTTGGCGCAACTGTTGGCGGTCCTACTGCTACCGTCTCATTACCATCCCCAACAACTCTACCGAACATTGAACACCAGGCCCAAATCCAGGCAGCCATGAAAGGGCTATCAGCATTGGCTGTCGTTCTAAATAACATCCTGAGCCATTCCGCTGATGGGAATGACACCCTCAACTCTGATCAGAGGTCTCCTTCATCGAGCATCGCCAAGAAGGACCGGGATCCAAACTCAGGTGAGGAGAGGCGTCGGGATGTGAGGAAAACTCGAACCCTTCAAAGAGTGGGAAACCACGTTCACACTGTCCGAGAGTGGCTGGAAAGTCGCCACGTTGGAAACACTGTCAATGATGACCAAAACGACAGCACGGACTCAGGTGAGAGCGATTATATACATCTACATTGTTTCAAATGCTAACATCATACCACCATAGTTTGATGATCTGGACCAATCTGTTGCATAACATAGTCATAGTCTGTAACTCTCCTCAATGACCTTAGAATTCTAGGCACTGCTTATTATTTTAACAGAAAATCAACCTTGCATGCACACTTCAGTTGATATAGGACCATATACTAGTAGTTTTTACCTCGTGGTTAAGTATTTTCGGCCCTTCACTAGGCGTATACAAGGGTCCTGCCGTCTCTCCAACTTCACAGTTTGACGGACCAGATGTGAATACCAACGAGGGTCAGGGACATCGTAAGTACAGTACGCTTTGTAGAATACGTCGTGCACTTATCTGTGGTTACATAAGACATTATGGTTTTCCACTCCAGTAAATTGTAAAGAATACGCCGTGCACTTATGTGTGATTACATAAGACATAATGGTTTTCTACTCCAGTAAGGCCACACCGACTTAATTTTATGGATGACATCCTCTGAAGACCCCAAACTAGTGCACGCGGGCGAAAAAAAAGAAAAATCCGGCCAAATATAAACATGCTACTGAACCACTGGAATATAAAGCCGGTATTGTGAATTTGGCGCATTAAATAGCGACGTATATGACAGGCCGGCACATGCTGGCTTTTTGCGGAATTTATGAATCGACACTGTACGTATGTACTGAGTTCTTGAGTCGTGGAACTTCGGTAGCCTGGGTGCCGTCCTCCAGAGTTACCACCGGCTTCGTTGGACTACCACCATGGACTACCCGGGCCTAAAGCCAGGCCAGAGCCTCGGAAGACGTGATCTTTTTTTGGGGGGGGGGGGATCAGGCGAAAATAAATGTGCGCGCGGATGTCATCCATAAAATTAAGTCGGTGTGGCCTAAATTGTAAACAACTAATGAGCAACCCACTCGTCTCACATGACCTCACTATGCCTCCATGACATATAGACAATGTATTTTTGGAAGATTGACGGTCCTTTTTTCCCCACGGTCACAGAAAGGGATTCATTTACAGTGCAAATGTCTTGTTTGTCTGAAATATGTCCTCTGTTGTAATGACCATTACTTCCAAGCGTACAATTCCAATTCATTGCACGTGGTTATTTTTTTGTCTGAGAAAGATACGCTTTTGGGTGCAAATTCTAACCAAAACACGTCTACACAAAGTGGCAGAGGCTTGCCCTCGGGGGAATGTTTTTGTGTGGTTTTCTGTGTCACAGGATTGCGACATGAAAATTCACAGGATTGCGACATGAAAATTAGCACTTAATCAAATTCTAATACTATATTCTGCCTCGAGAAAAGTACAGGGACTTTCGTTTGATCTACAACACAATATACAACTAAGATTCAGAACTACAGCACAATATACGACTAAGATTGAACTACAGCACAATGTACAACTAAGATTGAACTACAACACAATGACAACTAAGATTGAACTACAACACAATGACAACTAAGATTCAGAACTACAACACAATGACAACTAAGATTGAACTACAACACAATGACAACTAAGATTGAACTTCAACACAATGACAACTAAGATTGAACTACAACACAATGACAACTAAGATTGAACTACAACACTATGTACAACTAGGATTCAGAACTACAACACAATGTACAAGTAATAAAATAAGCTAGCTATAGAATACTACCGATACCAATCAAGGCTTATTATCGTAGAAATGACACGATTTAAATACCTCATAAATACGATATTCAGGTCTCTCTCGGGTGAAGAATTTCATGAGAAGACGATCCCGTCAGAATGAACGTGTACAGTACTGGAACAGTAAACTCAGCCTGAACGAGAAGAAGAGGGTGGTGAATAGTGTTCAACACTGGCTTGAACATCACCATGCCGGAGAAACGGACACTGACGAGAGAAGGCACTCCTACGATTCAAAAGGTAGGGATTCTAGATACCTTAATAAACTATTTCAGTCGTGGATATGATTTAAATTATTGCAAGAAGCGTTATTTGTATTAATAAATGTAATAAAGCGTTTATCATATAAACAATGTTTGCCATGTACATGCTTTATGGTTTGACATCATATGTTCTAAGTGCACTTATTTTATTAAGATCTCATTCTAGCTTCAGTTCAGATATTTTTATAACGCCCAATGTTGGACATCATATGTACGAGTGCACGTTTTAGAAAGATACCATTCTAATGCCCGTGTGTTGCCCATGTATGCTAAGGCTCCCTCGGTGGTGCGATGTCCAACTCTTCCCAGTTTGGAGGGTCGATGCCAGATCTGAATATCAACTACAAAGTAACGCGGACAGGATCAATGCCAGCCATACATATTGACCACAAAGTAAAGCACCACCTCGGTACGTATATGGAATATAAACATAGGTTGTTCTACATGCATACAATACTTCATAATTTGTTACCTGGATGTACATAAATTTCTGTGCTCAGTGAGGAATGGTTGGTCATCTCCAGTGATCTTTTTAGCACAGATATTTGAAATAAGCAAGGAATGGAATTTACCTTAACTGACTTTATGTTTTGTGACTCTAATTGCTGTCACAGGGCTGTTTCGCCAGGCGTCTGCGACGATTGAGTCGACTAGAAAGCTCGGCGAGCTGGGTGCGATTGGAGAAGGAGTAGAAGAACGTCTACTTGAAGATGTCAGCGATGAACACATCGAAGTTGGGAATCGCCAGGCCGCACAATTAGAAGAAAGTGAGCATCTGGCGTTGATGATTGTATTACGAAAATTTCTGAACTAGATAATCAATTCTCTTCTTTCAAACGTTACATTGTAATCTACTGGGCATATTTTGTCCTCTCATACTCATTAATATTGATCAAAACATACCCAAAGTTTTTTTGTATCAAGGAAAAAGATGGCACTGTTGTCAGTTCCAATCCTACAACAATATACCATTCTATGTCTTCTTCCAGCCTCCAAAGACATCAAAAAGATCAAAGTGGACTCGCAGAAGAAAAGTGTTCACGCTGCAAACAGAAAAGACCCCTCGGTACAGACCCGTAGTTTGAGAAGACCGAGGAGACGGTCTAGGCATCACAAACATGACTCTCATGGCACCGATTTGGAGAAACCACCCAGGAGCGAAGTCATCACTACTGCTGAGGTAGTAGCGCACTTCTTTGAGGACGATAGAGGCCAGAAAGCAGACTCAAGACCTTCTAGAAGTCCGAGGAGACCCGCGGGCAGTCCCTCTAGACGTCCAAGGAGACACCACAGCCCTTCTAGAAGTCCAAGGAGACGCCACAGCCCCTCCGGAAGCCCTAGGAGACACAGCCCCTCTAAAAGTCCTAGGAGACACCATAGCCCTTCTAGAAGTCCACAGAGACACCAAAGTCCGTCTAAACGTGCTGGAAGACACCATAGTCCATCTAGAAGTCCACAGAGAAACCAAAGTCCGTCTAAACGTCCAGGAAGACACCATAGTCCATCTAGAAGTCCACAGAGACACCACAGTCCATCGAAAAGTCCAGGGAGAACCACCGGCAGCCCGTCTAGAAGTCCAAGGAGACACTACAGCCCACCTACAAGAGATACAGCCAGTCTAGACAGACGAACATCCAAGGATGAAGCAGGTACGTGCCGCATATGATCACAAATCAAATCTCCCGGGATCCCTGACATAATAAGCTAGGTCGGAGCCTAAAGTGTACAGTTCCATCACTAATTACTCATAAACAACATCCAGTACCTATGGCAAAATCTGATAACTTTGATCTTTAAAGGAACACTTCCGAGAGGCCGAAGCAAACAAAGGATCAGAAGCTCAGTGACGTCCCTTGATCGTAAACCAGGGCGCGTCAGGGAAGAGAAATTGGTGGAAGAAAAACGGAATCCATTGAGGGGACCAAACATGGACCAAAAATCAGGATTAGGCCGAAAAGGTACTCAACTGTCATTTTGAAAATGATATTTAATGTCAATTGCAAAATATGTTTTCCAAAGGCAAAGGCAAAGCAAGTCGAGCATTCTAGGCAATGTGTAGTCAACTATGTGTCCCTAAAACTGCATTAGCTCTTCGGTTAAAGGATTTTCTATTGCCATTCCTGGTGAAAGACATTATGAAATCCTAGTATAACATCACATCAAATATACTCCTCTTTTATCTAGGTACATTAAAGGGATGGCCTTCAATGATGGCCCTTACTAGACCCGTTGACCATGGAGATGAATCCGACTCGGCCAAGACAAAGCTGCAGGACGTGTTAGCCAAGACGTCCTCCAAAACAGGCGAGGATGTAGTCAAACCTCCAGACAACACGACGCCAGGTACATGTAGCTTTATAGCTGAATATGTGAAGCGTTGACATCCCTTATGAGATGCCCGACAAATATTGTAGACATCACTGAACGTAACCATCCATTTTTTTCATGATTACTGAATTTTCATAGTGATGATAGCTGACGTGCTATGATTGATATTCACAGGAGTCTTCGACAGTTTCTTGGGATCCTTTCTGAGTGTCGTGGGTGGAGATCAGCAAGAGGATAAGAGCCCGGCAGACAAGGCCGTATCTGGTGGTAGACCAGAGGGCGAGGACACGGGACGACCCAAAGACACTGCTACGGAAGATTCAAGTATGTTCCCACGTACTGCTTTGTGTTGTGACCGAGAAATCATACAAGGAACAAGCTTCAAACAGACGAAGACAGTCTCGTTTTTTCTTAATAGGGAAATATACAACAGCAATATTATTTTGCCATTTGGTACAATTATGATTTGAAACCTGATTTTGAATTCCTGTAGGAGTATCCAGTGGTTTGAACAGCATGCTACGGTCCTTAGGTGGGGGTAACCAGAAAGAAAAGCCAAGTCTGTTTAAGATGGTGAGTTTTGCAGACAGTGAAGATGGAGGAAAATCTGCAGCTGATACCATCAAACAGCCAGGTTAGTCAGGTTATGGATGAAACTTAAACTATCAATACTGATTTTCCATTCACGTTTAACGTTCAGACTGATTTACTTTGATGCTTGGCTTCAAGTTGTATAACCTTCATCGTTACTATAAAGGACATTGGCAACATGAGCACGAGACAGAGTCCAAAATGATGTAAAGGACAGATGAAATACAAAATGCAGCAACTTTCATCATATTCACAATGCATATTCAATTCTTCATCATTGATCTCAGGAGAAGACGGCGAAGGTGGTCCCTCGCTCTGGGGTTTTCTGGGAAGCAAAGGTGACAGCGATCCTGCCTTGATGAGTCAGATCAGCGAAAAAGAAAAAGGTTGGTGTCCGGACAGGCTTCGTGGCGAGACTTTTCATTCGTGCCGTCTGTTCGCACTTGTTTTGTTGTTTTGTTTTGTTTTTTTTTCTTTTTTTTGCTTGAGTAGATACCGTACTGGTCTATGAATGAACACGTACTTGTATATTTGTCTGTATATCTACATGTCTTAGATCTTACGAAAGTCGCTGTACTTTTTGTTGTGTCAATAAAATTCTTATGTTAATCTAAGGAGAAGACGGCGAAGGCCGGTCTTCACTCTGGGGCTTGCTGGGAGGCAAAAGTGAGAACAACGATCCTGCAATGATGAGTCAGATCAGCGAAACGAAAGGTTGGACACTTCGTGGCGAGGCATTCCATTCGTGCCGTCTGTTCGCCTTTGTTTTAGTCTTGAGCAGATACTGTACTGCATTGCTATAAATGTAAGCACAGTAGGATATCTACCCAATCATGTTCTTCATTTTATCGTCGATCTTAGGAGAAAATAGCGAAGGCAGATCTTCACTCTGGGGCTTGCTGGGAAGTAAAAGTGACAGTGATCCTGCCATGATAAGTCAGTTGAGCGAAACGAAAGGTTTGTATCTGGCAGAGCTACATGTAAACAAGTCATATAATATATATATATTATTAACAATATATAAAATTATATATGAATATATGAATAAAATTAATGTTAAGCAGGTTATTGATGGGCATCGTTTGAAATATCTGTGTGTGTTTTTCATGACCATTACATGTAGTTCCTTGATATTTGGTCTCAGGAGAAAATAGCGAAGGTGGATCTTCACTTTGGGGCTTGCTGGGAGGCAAAACTAGTGAGAACAACGATCCTGTCGCGATGAGTCAGTTGAGTGAAAAGAAAGGTTAGTAAGACAGTCTACTGGTCTGTAGATGACCAACAGTTGCTACACTCGTCGTGTATACAATATCACGACCGGCTTTGTTGACAATAGAGGCTGGGATACACATGCTCAGTAGAATCATACACAAAATAGGCAAGTTATTAGTGGATATTTTTACATATTATTCGTCAACAAAGCCATAAACGTCAAATCGTTTTCCAATCATATGAACGACTAATTACATCTAATTTCTTGATCATTGGTCTCAGGAGAAGACGGGGAAGGCGGGTCCTCACTTTGGGGATTGCTGGGAAGCAAAGGCGGCAGCGATCCTGCCATGATGAGTCAGATGAGTGAAAAAGAAAAAGGTTGGTATCCGGCAGACGTAAACAAATCGTAGGAAGTCCTGGCAGTCGCTGTATACTAGTAAGATGCATTATGTGATACTACTGGTGACATATTGTCTGTACATGATGGCATGCAGACGCTACGAATCATATATACGTTAGAACAAATGTAGGCAACCCACACCCTCCCGAGCAGGGTTAGTGGCTCGGCCCGAAGTTGAGGAGGACCTTTCGGGCCGAGCCAGTAACCCTGCTCGGGAGGGTGGCAACCCATTGATGCCGTTTGACATATTGTGCTTGTATATTGTGCTTGCATCGTTTCCAATCAAACGAACGACTAATTACTACAAATTCTTTAATCATTGAACTTAGGGGAAAATGTCAAAGGCGCTTCCTCACTGTCCAGCATGCTGTCTTCTCCCGAGGATGAGAAGAAAAAAGCAGATGAAGACAAGGCCCGAGCAGTTCTCAGTAAATGGATGAAAAAAGACCCTGCCAAGATGAGTCAGACGAGTGAAAACATGGCTAAAGGTTAATATCCGACCGAAATAGACCATTGGCATACAAACTGTCAGTTGCTCTATTGGTTAATACCATTATTATACCAAAAATATCTGAACCAATATTTACAGTGTAGCCTCGATTTTGTTCTTTTGTCTACTGAAAAAAAACGGCGGGGAGCGGATCTTGGGTAGCGGTGGGGCGGCGGGGAGCGGATCTTGGGTAGCGGACTAAAGCTAACAAGGCTGGATACCAGGCTATGTTTTGACTAGGTACCGAACAGTGTTGTGTATGTATCTAATGTTTTCTTTGGTTTTAGGGAAAAAGGTTCAAGAAGAGCCCTCATTCTGGGACTTCCTGGGGTTCGGTGGATCAGACGAACCCCCAGCCCCTCAGTGGAAAACACGAGGACCGCCAGAGGCGAGCAGAAAAGGCGGGAAGCCGGTTAGGAGAGGCGACAACCCCGTCCTCGACTTCTTTAATGACATGATTAAAGACCTCTGAGGAGTGATATAGCAAATAACCTGAGGTTACTCCACATATAAATTTGACACATGTAGTTTTAGTTCGAACTCAACGAAAGCCAGCGATTATTTTGCATACTTCTTATTCAGTATTGGACATCAAATCCTGATTCGCTTCATAATTCTATTCAATTTATGCCTGGTGTGTTGCAAGTTGCTATTAGCAAGGACATTATACAGAAGTCCTTGCTATTAGTAACTATTATTGAGAGTTGCTGTTTAGACTAGACAAGGACATTATGTATAATGTCCTTGGACTAGAGTAGCCACATGCTATATCTTTATCCATTGTCCGTCCTTTTTTTATATTTTCATGTTACATGTACTTGCGAGTAGCCTTCGGGCAATAAATTTTCAGTTATTCTTATAACAATGTGTCGTTGAGCCAGTAATACTTCAGAGCAAAAACTAATCCAGTAGGTGATTGTTTGAATCAGTGTTGTACATTTTCTGGCTGGCTGCTTGAAATATCACTGCTTTTACATAAGTTATGTGAGTTAAGGTCTATTCATTGACCTACAACCATTTCTACACCATTTTACAATAAAAGAGCTACGAGCATTTTGTCGTAACTAGTCGCAAGACTCTGTCCTTGTGCAACAGTTGATGGAAACGGAACTCTGTTAGAAAGTTGTGCCTCTTGTCCGGTTTGGCCTTTTTGACGTCATAGAAGTAGTGGTACGGTATGGTCCGGTTCGCCTGGTCTTTCGGGAACGGGTAGTAGCCGTACAGATTGATTCTGGAACAGAACGTTGTTGCCATGACGACGGCGATCATGCCGGTGGTTGGTTGTCCGAACTGCCCCTGTCGTAAAATTCTCTTCATGATGCTGGAAAATTATTGCAAGTAATAATTATCAGATTAATAATTAGAAGTAATTGACATTTACATATTCCCGAGTAGATTGATTCTACGAAAGCTGGATTGCGGGTATTCAAACCAATATTACACACATTGTCTAACATCAGTAAGTAAATAATAATAATAAGTATTTCATAAATGTAAAGATATATGAGTGACTGTGAATAGACATTGAATAATTCATGATGACTGTAAAGAAATTTGATTTAAAACATCTGGACAGAAAAACAAAAGAAATGTTTTAAGTATTTCACAAATATCAAATTGATAAGTAACTGTGAAAAGACACTAAGTACTTCAAGATGAGTGTGAAGAAACTAATTTAAAACATCTGGATAGATAAACAGAAAAAAAAACAGAAGAAATGTTTAAAGCATTTGACAAGTATCAGATTGATGAGTGACTGTTAAAAGGAATTGAATAACTGCTTATGACTGTGAAGAAAGTACTTTAAAACAATTAACGTTATTGTCCTTACCTTGCTGTAAGATGTTCCAGGTTGTATGGGTAATGTTTCATAGTTATGATGATGTTATTCGCCATCACTGACAAAAAGAAGTCGCCAAACAAAGCCAGTTTATCCCCTTCCTTCGGAAAACAGAAAGTTGTACCGTTCAACAGTCTTAGTCGTTTGGAGTAGAGATCCTTTTCATAACCTAAGGCTAGGCTAGCCTTAACTTTCCTCATTAAACTTTTGTTGAGAACTGTTAGGTTGGTTTTGTACCCGACATCCTTTTCGTAACCATGAGTGGGGGCGAGGTTCAGCCTGATGACGTAATCGTTCGAGTCGATTTCTTTACCGCAAAGGCTGTCGGTCAGGATGCCGCTGTTGCCCACGATGGCGCAGTTGTTTGAATACTGGACGTCGGTGGAGTCTTTCAGGACGCATTCTCCCCTGTAGTAACGGCCGCATTCTGCCATAGTGTTGCTGTTCCCGCGCATTTCGATGCTCAGCATTCTGGAAGGGTTTGCTGGAGCGCTTCTTAGCCTGAACGGGATGAAGTGAATTTAAAGTTGTTACTTAGGCCACAGCAAGTAATTTGTATGGATGACATCAGCGCGCGCATTAATTTTCGCCTGATTTTGGAAGAAAAACAAGAAATTTTGTTGCCTTCTGACAGTGGTCAACATGCCTAAAATGGGTAAATATGTCTGTTGCCATGCCAGAAGGTGGATGGCAGATAACTATGAAGAGAGGAGACAAGAAAAGGCTTTGATTTAATGTTTTGTTTCTTACTTTGATGCAGTGATGTGTGATGGTGGCTGTGTATATGTGATGTTCCCACTGAATCAAAACCATTTGTACAATGATTGAGTCAAAATGTTAAAATGTAGGAACCTTGTTTTTTCGGCCCCCTTGTTTTTTTTCGCCCGCTCGCATTAGATTTGGAGTCTGCCGAGGATGTCATCCATAAAATTTACGTGCTGTGGCCTTACAACCAAGTTCCTAGGTGCAATGAGCGATGAAATATGCTGAATATGGGCAAGTTCAGTTCAAGAGTACTTTCTACACTTTGTGATCGATCACACCGAACTAGACATAATACGGACTGTCAATATATATAAAGAGTTGCAAAAGGTGAAACGTAATTCGAAAGTTATAAAGGAATATTGGCAACCTTAAGGGATACGTAAAGACTGAGTGACCATCACTGATATCGATTGTGATCATTCCTTAAGTTGGCTCTTCTTTATCATTAACATTGTGATTGCATTGTTTAATTTGTAAGCCTTGATGGCCGCAGTCTTGTCAAATCTAATCAAAATCTTACCGTAGATAATTGAAAGATTTCAGGTTGACCGTCCAGTCATTCCATGGCTCCCTCTGGCGGAATGTGGTGGTATTTGCACCGGAAGAGTAATTAGCAGATCGTTCCTCTTGTTCTAGATTCGTGCTGACTTGTTCTCGCATATTCGTCTGTAATGCCTCTCTAAGTACTGGTACTTTAGGTGTATAAACTTGGACATATCTGTCGTCTGGAATCACTAACGCCGTCTTGGCCTTGATAACACTGGGGAATAAAATCAAACAACAGAAAGTCATGAAAAATATTTCTAAACCGACTTCTCTAAATAGTCTCCTCTTAACATTATTACAAAATATTATTATAACTATATTTTGATCACATTTTATGTTTACCGAACGAAAACATTGTTTTTGTTCAGTTCCTTTTTCTTCTCCAAGCAGTGGCCTCTGACCTGGTCAATGACCTGAACCAGACCGTCTATCACCATGGTAACTGGTGTTGGGTTACATAATGGTGAAAATTTATAGTAGGAGGGATCTAGACTCCAGTTACCATATATGTTAATGTGTTTAAGTAAGAATTAACAGAGCAGACGAAGCGAAGGTAAACATTATGCATTTGCAAATGTTACTTTTCAAGTCTCAATTTGTTTTTATCAATATGAAAGAAATTTTTTGTTTAGGGTGAAATATGGTATCGTTATAATCAAACTTACACGAACGATTTTAACGTTCCCGTCGCTAACACTGCAGTGAGTGACGTCACCATGCTGAAAAACAGTAGCGCCATGAACACCATTTTGGTGACGTAACACTTTTCCGCTTCCTTCAACACGATCCACGTGGAGGTCGTGCCTTTTCTCTTCAGACTCCTCCGGGAGAACATCCTGCTCATCTTTTTAGATGTCATCTTGAGAGTAACATCTGAAAGAAGATCGATGCGACTATGCCATAATGTGGCATATGCGGCACATTGTCAGTAAAACTCCTGGGAACATACTGCATTCATAGTTTTACCAATATTGAAAAATTACCTCCATACAGGCGATGTGTTGCATGCAGTACCTACAATCATTGTAGTACTTTGCCTTGTACGTTATAATAGTTTTCGTACCCAGTGGTTTACAAAACGTTTCAGCTTTCTTGTATTTCAACTCCGTAACTCCCATATTTAAAGTCGTTAAAAGACGCCATCCACAGACGTTATTTCCCATGGCCTAACACTACACAGAGCCTAACACTAATTTACCGGTTATACTGTGAAATACTGCCCGATAGAGGAATGCCAGTTGGTTTGAAGACTGTCCTTCTATCAATTACGGTTGAACTATATTAGAGACAACAGTCATATCTGCGATAGAGAATATTTGCAAAAGATTATAACAAAACGTCGCATCACACAATGCTCGCTATCAGCGATGACCCCATGTTTGTATTGATTATGTGCAAAATGAATCAGAAGTAGAATCAAACGTACAAACTAACAACCAAACAATACATCGGTGTGCAACATTCTACCTAGATATGTAATACCATGTGGACTTTACCTCAAAATATTTGGCAGTTTCGTCAGGTCCTTTCCGAAACGTGTTCTTGTCTTGTCTTGTCCGGCGCACCGGCGTGTAACAGTCATCTGTGTGTGAGTCGACTGTATCTAACAGCATGATAGATTACGACACAATATGTATTGTGCAAGGTTAAGGCTGGCTTTGTGTCTTTACATGATGTTTTAATTATTCACGAGAACCAATGATTTCGCGCATTGATTTCCTGTAATCCATAGTGATGTGAATATCGCACACACGTCCCTTTGAAGTAGCTTCGTGACTACCAGCGAATATTAATTGCTCAAATGACACATATGGAAGGGTTACCAATACGTGTATTGTTATAAATGAATGAGAAGCGTTATTTGGCTGAAAATGTATTGATTGCGTGCTATTTCGTCATTCCGTATTCGTTCTTTTTACTTAAATCAATAGTACGCACTCGACCAGAATAAAGCTATTGTTTCTTCCCAGTCACGCTTAGCTTGCCACGTTGTAATGTTTTCTGTTTAGACAATGAGAACAGACATTCCCTGCATGTTTATAACATGATTCTTTATTGACACAACAAAAAAGTACAGAGACTTTTGAATGGTCTTCTACAACTTAACTAAAGATCTAACAAAGCTAAATACATGTGTGGATAACGTTATCTTACGTACAGAGTATATGTATGATGTAACAATAAAGGTTAACTATTCTCTAACATGTGTTCTCTAAGATCGAAACATTCCTTAATGTATTTTCCTATTTGAACACTGTATTGGTTATCTCCCCTGAGAATGTAGTTGAATTTATCTATAGGATCTAAATTACATATAAGCAAACGTCAGTGAAACTAGGGTGTGCAAACAAGACTCGAGCGGAACCTATTTTTGTACAGTGTCATTCTGCAAATATGCTTGATTATATTTGATTTAGGAAACCACCAGGAAGGGAACCTGGATAGTCTAGCGTCTCAATAAAAAAATCACCGGTAACATAGCCGAAACCGTACACATTTAAGAAAGATCAGTGTTATACCTGTGAGGAAAAAAATGCTGAAGTTAAAAAAGATGGGAGCGCTGCAACTTGCTAACATGCTAACAACAATGCATATTACACTCAAAAACCTCAGACTCGGAACAATACCTTACTTGAAAGACAAAAACTCCTCCATTTACGATTATTTACAATCACTTCTTAAGGCTTTCAAAGAAAGAACATTCCAACGTAACAACCATTGTGTTCAGTAAAGCATATCACAGTTCCCCTTTTCACAGTTCAAAGGTCTCACAATAGTGCTTAGTGAATCATGACTTGACAGTTCCTCTTTTTCCTCGTTTATGGCCACAGTTTTCAGAAGTTGTCGGTGACATATGATCCGGAAGTTCCCCATGGCACAGTTTCGATGTCAGGGGCGCGAATCTCTCCGTGTTAGCAATTCTGACTTCCGGTCAAATGTGCATGGCATCATCGTAACAGTTAACGTTATTGCTTTCTGATTACGCGTCTTTCTTTTAGTTTACAAATTCTACTGTGACAATGTATCTAAAAATCGTAACGACATTTTCGTGTTCCGGTATTTTCGTATCGGCTTTAATTTTGATACTTTGATGTAGATTCTACATGATTCATATTTGGAAAACCCAAACGCTAGATTTTGACAATTCTCTTCATACAGCGTAATATCTTGGAAAATAAGTAACAACAACGGGGACCGCCCGATTGTATGTACCAGAAATGAACATTTTATAAAGGGGGAGGGGCCAGAAAACAAGCCAATATTCTCTAAATAATAATACATGAAAATGTGTGTATGTTTCGAAACAAACTGCTGAAAAATTCAACAGAACTATTCACTCTTCAAGCTGATAATACGTTTATACGTTTGCCCCCCCCCCCCACTCCTCCACGTCTACCCTACTCTGTTTTTAACCCATATTTCGTGTGGTATATTTGTAATACATCTCAAATGATACTTCGCTCGTGACATCTCAAATGATATCTGTATCGTGAGTTTTCAAAATAAAATTAGCTATTTTGTACTGTTTGCTCCGTTTGGGGGATTCTAGGAATCAGTTTCATACCCTGCAGCTATAAGCTTTTGGGGAACCGTGAATAAATCCCCCGAACTTCTTGTTTTGTTTTTGAGCCACAGCCATGTATACAGGATGTATAAAAACGAGGACTGAATCGTTGAACAACAATAATTTTGCATTTCCATCGCCGACAGTGGAGGCCACTGTAGAAGAAGGCACGAGAAAGCTATTGGTTGATATTCTGTAACTGGTAAGTACCAACAATTGTCGGACATTTATTTCTTTACGTGTATACGTGGTTTATCACTGTAATGTCTAACACATTTCCTTGTCAGTCACCATGGCTCACCATATACTTGTTGGTTTTATTCTGATTCTAACGACTTGTGTAGAATACCTCGATGAACGTAGAACTCACAGTTAAGTTCGGCACAAATTTAAAAGACCTGCCTCAGGTGAACTCCACGCCATTATGAAAAACACGATTCTGTTGAGTCTGTGGAAATACAAACATACAGACAGACACACATAAGCAATACTTCCGCGCACAGAGGTGACAAGGTTTTACTTTACAAGACGAGGTCTTGCATCTACAAAATCCTACCATTGTTGCTGGATTGGGAAGTCCTGAGTCTTTGTTGTAAATTTTATGCACTTCCCCTCGGGATCAAAGACCCCAGTCAATGACCTCGGAAAATAAATTGTCGGCGTCTTTTTACAAAAAACAAATCAATTGTAGGAACAAGTGGATAAAGGAGAAGATATCCTCCCTGTTAGACCTGTAAGACATATATCCGTTCTTAGAAGGGAAGTGGTGAAATAATGGTAAAACATATTTGGAATAGTCCATTAAGCAACGATGTAGGAGGATCGAGAGTTCACCAAATATGTTCACCATGACGTTTAATGTTGGCAACATCCCTTTCCTGTCTCTCTATATACATATATGTTTATCATTTTGAGCTGCCGTCGCCTAGACAACTAGGGTAGAGGTATTATAAGAGTGAGTTTTCAATCACCTACCCTATCAAGTTAAATGGTAGGACCCGTATACAATTCTGAAAGGGGATTTCCCAGAACCGTGTAGAACACAAACAACACTGCTTATAATAAAACGGACTCGGGGTTTTCCTCATAGCCTCATTTGCTTCTTCTCAGACGCGAGGACACAGCAGGTGTGTTAGGATGTCCCTCCTCCCGTACAACACCAAGAGGTGTTACCTGGTCCACCGGCGCCGTGGACGAACATTCTACCTGTCACCTGGGAAGCGGGGCGACAAAGTCACCGCCAAACGGACGGCGGGTAAGGGGAACTCCATGTACTATATTTACTACTATAGTAACTATGTGTAGGGTGTTTTTTTCTATTCCAACATTTATTACAAGACACGGAGACGGCACACCAACCCAGTCGACAAACGCATGAACCCACAACCTGCTGAGTAAAGTGAGGACTGAATCGTGTAAGTTGCCTTTCCGAAGAGTATAACTTATGTGGCATGGCTGGATTCCAACTCGGACCTCTTGGTTCCGAGCCGAACGCGGTGTGTGCGTTTGGCTTGAATTCACGTAGGTACGGACTGGTTTACACGCTTTTACGATGCGTTTATTCCACCATTGGAAAGACGGGGTTAGATTGCTCACATCTAATGTGTGCTTGATTGCGTTAGCCTCCGTGCGACTCCATTTTTTTCAACTGACGGCAGTTTTAAAACAACAGTCACAGTCTGTGGCGGATACGCTGCACAGAAAATACAAGTACAAAAGGGTGGAACAGTAACTACCTTCTAGAAACGGGAAGTGGCTTTTTGAAAGGAGCTAAAAACGTTCGGTAAGCAGGCTGTGATTACCTGCCAAACTGTCGTGAATAACAGGTGCATGTAGCATGTCGTAGGAGCTGGTTTATCAATTTGATCTATGGCGGAATACCTTCAAGATCGCGGCTGCAATTTTAACAGCATTCTTGAAATATCGTTTCAGCTGCGGTCCTCCTGCACACCTACAGGTCGACAGAAACGGAGGTTGAGGTGATGCTTGAGTTTGGAAACGGTGCGGCAGTCGCGGCAAACTTTCATCAGCCGCATCTGCCCCTCACACTGGTAAGCATGAAGTGTGGAGAGCAACTACTAGTATCCGAGTGAGGCCACAGCAAGTAATTTTTATGGATGACATCAGCGCGCGCATTAGTTTTCGCCTGATTTTGGAGAAAAAAAAAACAAGAAATTTTGTTGCCTTCTGACAGTGGTCAACATGCCGAAAATGGGCAAAGATGTCTGTTGCCATGTCAAAAGGTGGATGGCAGATAATTATGTAGAGAGGAGATAAGAAAAGGCTCTGATTTAATGTTTTGTTTGTTACTTTGATGCAGTGATATGTGATGTTGGCTGTGTATATGTGATGTTTCCACTGAATCAAAACCATTTGTACGATGTTCGAGTCAAAATTTTAAAATGTAGGAACCTTGTTTTTTTCGGCCCGCCTTGTTTTTTTTTCGCCCGCTCGCATTAGATTTGGAGGGGAGTTTTAAGGGCATGATAGGATCAGGTGATGGTAGAGATCAAAAGCCTTGTTTACGTCGCCAGCAGAAAGAAAAGGAGATTCAAACAGTGAAAATGAAAGATGAGCAGCAAAAACTTACCCGCGAGGGCTCGTACAAAGGAGCCCGCTGCGGTTGAATCATCTCTGTGGAGAAGTGCAGCTGGGTTAACGTTGAGACTTCTGGTTGGAAGTGGCTGCATTCTCGGAAGGTGTTCTCGAGGGGAGGGGGGGGGAATATTGACTGCATTGTTACTCCGTGAAGGAGGTCAGGACCTCCGGACGGAGTGTTGTAATCGGCTGATTTTTCATGTTCGCAGTCAAAACACTGGGTTCTCTTTGTGTAATCGGCACGCAATTTTATACGCCGTCTGCGGGCATGCCCGTGTTGATGCACGAATGTGTATTTTTGCCGTTGCTGCTTTCGCGGTCAATGTAATATCGCAGACGCACCCCTACAATTACGAGGCGAATTGGAATGGTCCAGAAAAACGCGTTGTTTGGAATAGCAGTGGGGTTCAAAAAAGTTCATGCAGATACGGGGTGGTTTTTATAAGTGGTTCCAGATGTTTTTGCCCATGGTTAAGAGATGCCAAGTTTTTTGGAAGATGTTCGCAGCCAAAACGCATTCTTCCGTACGTCGCATTTCTGTGTAATTTCGCATGTGGTGTTGCATTATGTCCGGGATGATGCACGTCTTTTTATTTTTACCGTAGCTGTTTTGATATTGGAGTAAATGCTTATTTTCGAAACATCCCCATTTCTTTGAAATGGTTTCGTCCGTTTATGCAACTGTTACTGCGCTAATGACGACCAGTCGCGCTGTCCTGATACACCGCGAATGTGCGAGTGTTCCCTGTAGACAGTCCCGGGAGTCATTTTTTTGCACATTCCAGGAGCCAAACCAAAATACGTTCATGAACCGAGTCCAAAAAACCGAAACGTGAAAATCGGATGATCGGACCTGATGTACATTTCTCTTTCTATAGATTGTACACACAATACACACATCTTTAGATAATCTGGCCATGGCAGGTTAAAAAAAAAGTAACCCTGAATCATACTAGATTAGCGTAAATGCATGTTAATGCGTTCAAAACAAGAAAAAAATTGTTTCCGGGTATTAATCTCTTGAATCACGGCGCTGAATATTGACGCAAAAATATTTCGGGCATCGCGCGCCCTTCCCGCGTCACGTGTAGGCATCTCGCATCTCTGATTGGTTGTTGCGTCTTAAGATGACTGAGCCGACGCGCGTTTAAACAATTTTTTCTTTGTTCGATTTATCACACTTCACAGAGAATTGTCGCCAATGGCTACTTCTTTTTGTTGCAATATATAATACTTCACGGAGAATTGTCGCCTATGGCTTCTTGTTGTATTTTCTACATGACTTGTACCAAATGCCGTCGTTGAATAGCCACATCCTCTGCAATTCTGGCACCATGGATTCACTCTCAAAACCTACACACGTAGCCCCGAGTCTGGTCAAAATACTCACACCAGCGCCGTGTATAGGACACTGTTATACCTTTTTCTTACCAGGAGCGTGGTGTCGGTGCGACCAACCACCACCGCCGCCATCTTTTCACACCCACCCAAGCCATAGAAAATCAAATTTTTCACACAGGTGAAAGAAGACCCTTACATTAATTCAGACACATTTTCACTAAAACGACAAGATTTTACCAAATAACATGCGAAACTCAATACCTGATTCGTAATGGTCAGTAGAAAGTAAACGTGCGCTGTTGCTCTATCTGTTTGTTTTTTCAAAAGAACAAAAATGTGTGATTTGATTTCATGAAAGTGTACAAACAATAAGATGCATCGAAAGCTCCCCAGAGTAGCTAATAACTTTTTGTTGTATGTTTCGTTAAAAATATGTCAAAAAGAAATACACGTCTGAAACTTGAGAACCTTTTATTTCACAGACTAGAGACGTGGATGAAGTTGACGGAGCGGCCCCGCCTCCAGCCTGCCTGTTTAACCTGGAGCCTGCCTGGGGCAACATGTATCGTCTGCGGTCCTCTCAGGACACGAGCTATTACGTCACCATCCGACAGAACGTCGCCGTTCTGTGCAAGAGAGATGACCCGAATGTGAGGGAGAGAGACCAGATGTTCAGAATCTACGACCCGTAGTCAGGATTTTGCTTGGGGGGCGAGTTTCCTAGGACATGCTCCCCTGGAACATTTTGAAAATTGAACCTTCTAAAATTCCATTTCCTGCGTTTTCGCATCGAGAGGATTGCAAAGGAAAAACCAGAGTTAACTTTTAATATTCAATGACAAAGTGAGCCGTTTTTCTAGAATTACAGCTCCACTGGTGATACAAATCAGTCAAAAAGTGGACCTTTGAGCCTTGTGGGGGGTTCTTCCGAACCCCCTGGCTACGGCCATGGAAGTGTCATGGACAGTTTATTTTTGTTGCCGTATACAACATTATCATTATATGGATTGATCAGATTTATAGCAGTTGACTACATGTACTTGTCAACAAGAGACGGACTACACGTGACTCGAGCTGGTCTTTTGCTGTAACAGTTGTATAAAAATGTTTTTCTGACGTGCTGTTCAAAGGTGGGTTTTTAGGCTTCAGAACTGGTGTATCGAACAATACTATGTCGATATCAAGAAACATTATGATATCCAAAAACAGTATGTGTACGTTTACAACAACGGCTAGTTGACTGTCCGTCATGCGCTAGTGATTTTTTTTAAGAAAGGGTTGAAAAAAAAGTGATTTTTGTGAAAACCTAAATAGTATTATTAAGTAGAAACCATTTCCTTGTGTGTAATATGAACCCCAAATGCCAAAGGGGAAGAGGAAAATATTAAGGAAGTGATACTGTGACATCATGTGACCGAAAACTCAGTTTGCTGATGTTCATTTGATAATGTTAACTGTTTCACTGCCTATATAGAAACGCTGTTTTTCGTGTTGTATGAAACAACGTCCATCGTGTTCTAGATAGAAAAACTGGACGAGATTGCCGTATTTCTGTTGCTCGCATCTATTCTGAAATACACTTGTGTCAACTTGTGTGATATTGTGGCGATAAGATAAGTAACGGTTAACCAAGATACTAGTTTTGTCATTTGAATAGAAGCAACATATGCCGGTTGTCTTAAAACGGCTTGTACATGTATGCGTCTGTGTGTATGCGTTTATGTGTGTGCGTTTATGTGTGTGCGTGCGCGTCTAAATGTTCAAATGGACATTTTATAAAACAAAACAGGCTCTGACAAGAGAAATTGCGGTGCAATCCAGCACCACCTTTTTGCATGCAAATTTTATTGATAAGCGAGAACTGATGAAAGATATCATTCTATGCTATTCAATTGCAAAGATGTAGCTGCAATAAATTTGTCATAAGCAGCAATAAATAACGCATTAAACTATGGCACTCTACATAATTTTTGTTGTACAATATTCTTTCTCTTAAAGCTTTTTACTATGTCGATATCAAGAAACATTATGATATCCAAAAACAGTATGACACATGTGATTCACATTGAATTAACAACTACAATTATATCACCATAAAACAGAAAAAGTATCTTACATATATTGGGCAACTTTTGATAATACAGGTTTATAGATTTTCAAAAGCATTTGAAATATACTGAATAGATAATCATTCTGAACAACAGTTTGGATTAGAGTATGGACCTCCTGATAGTTGCATTTTTTGCCAAGGCCATTGAATCGTCTTAAGGACCATCCTATAATCACCTGTGATATGTTTCTTCTCAAGATGATAGTCTGATAGGTGATGGGCTCTCATCAACTGCCAAGTTGCATTTAAATAATCACTTGAAAATAGATATTTCTTTGAATTTCTAAGTCTTGGTCTTAGAAGTCGTCTTTCAGAAAAATATGATTGTGGCTCATGTTTTAATCAGAAAATTAATGATTTAGCTGAAAAAATTTACATGTGTTGAAATTTCAACTGCCCTCCAACATATTGCATGAAAATATTTACAAAAGATTAAAATTGAGACAATGAAATAAGATATCTCAAGTATAATATATAGTATGTTGTTGTAGTGGTGATTCAAACATTTTAAAACTTAAAATCCCACTCTCAGTCAATTCAAGGCTCACTGCAGAAACCACCTTTTGTCATGATTCTTCTTTTAAACTTGCACTCATACTCAACTTTTACCCAAATCCTTCCATTCATCCCAATTTAGTATCTACACTCTTTGCACATATTGCTGCTAGTTAGGAATGTCTCGATTTTTCTTATATTATGTATTATAGTATTGTACCTTGTAACCAGTTAACATGTTATCTTTATTTCAGGTCTTGTATTTATAGTAGATTTCTTATTACATGTTTGTCTCCAAGTTTCTATATGTGGGTTATCTAATACCAGTTAACACTGCCTTGATAACCTGTGTCTTGACCTGTTGTCATTGCCAATAAAGAAAGAAAGAAGAAAGTAAAATCAACTTTTTTCACACATAAAATAAAGCTTTGTTTCATTGGTAAATCCCTCCACAAAGCATGAAACTCCTCAACTCCTTGGTTGTTCCTTGAGATGAGTTAAGATGTCTACGGGATGTAGACTGGTGGGTTCTTTGGATCGATGTAGGCCTTGGGGAAGTAAGCCTGGCGTGCACCACGGTACTTCATATACTGTCAGAAAATAGACAGGAGTAATTATCATTATAACATTAGGAAAAATATATAAATGGTTTATTCTCAAATTGACACCAAACTAAAACAACATTGCAGCCTAATAATACAATGTAAAGAAGGCTGAATTACAGTTTCAGGGAACATACAATTCTACAAAATATCATCAATATTTACAAACATAATCATATTGATTGTTTAATCTTTCATCCACCCCCATTTTTGAAATTTGAAATTTTAGAGTCACATAAAAAGAGAAGAAACTACACTGAGTCTTACCATCAGGTGGATGACAGTATAGTAAGCATAGCGGATCTGTAAAGAAAAAGATGATGACATAATACTGCATTCATTAAGTGCAGATGGTTTTTGCATATTTCATAATCTTATTGGGTTTGTCTATCCTCCTAACCTGGTACCTTTTCACAATCATCTAGTACAAATGAGATAAAATTGTTACAGTAGCACATGAAAGCTTGGTATTTCTGTGCTTTAAAGGCAATTATACATAAATTGAGAGACATACCTCTCTGTTTTGGATGATGTAAACAACTGCTACAAACAGGCCCTGAAATTATAATATAACAAAATCATAAAATGCTTAATTCATCACAATATCTCCAGTAGTTTCTACACCCAAGCCAGTATTATCCAGTATTATCCAATGATAATCATTGAATAGAAAACAGTGTCCCACAAAATTCATCATAACATACTTAACATATACAAAGGCAAATCTACAAAACCCTTTATGAATGAAATAATTCCAGACATCCTTTTATTTTCTACAAAGAACGAAATTTCATAACTAACTTACCAAATACATTGTCAAATCATATATCTATTTAAGGCTACCAACCAGGAAAATGAGAGAAAGGCCAAAGAAAACTTGGGTGGCATAGTTCTCAGTTTCCATGGCAACCAGGCCCAGAGTCCAGGACAGCACGAAGAGCGGCAGCTGCAGGATGTTCCTCCAGATGTACGTACTGGAACCAGACAAGACAGCTGTCAATCACAGTCAACAACAACAGTGGGCAACAAATCATATTCATGTTGCATGTGTAGTAACCACTGTCTGATTAAGTAATCTCTTATATTAATTCTTTATTTGCAAAATCATGCCTGAAGGCTAATCCCTTTTACAGACTGAGTCAAAGATAGTACAATGCAATAATGGGAAACAGACAACTACTGTCTGGAAAAAGTTATACTTCTACTATTAAGCTTGCTATCATGAGATTTGACATCTTCTTTGAAGGCAGTGGATAATGAATTGACCCACGTTCTGTACAATGAGTGGGTTTTGTGATCTTAGTAGAAACAGTCTTATATCATATTCAACGGGTGACCAAGGGAAGATGTGCCAAGCAAAAGGGTCCTTTATGATCTTTTTGATTCTTCTATAACTGTTATCTTGGTATCCCTGTGGTGGTGTACATTGTACTTACTGCATCCTCTCTGTGTACTTCTCTGGCTCCAGCAGGGCCTGTTGGTCCTCCACATACACAGACAGACTGATGATCACCACTGTGATCTGTGGTGGGAACAAAATATTGTTTATGTTCATAGTATTTGGCATTTCAGACCTAGAGGAAATACAGTCTTAAATTTTAATGGTTGAAATCGTAAGTTAGCATAAAAAACCTGACAGTACATATAGAAGAGGAAAGATGTCACAAAAGTATGTGAATGTATTATAAAGAAATATATCACTTTATCAGTCTGCTGCACAATACCCAATAAGTATGCCAACTAAATTTGGTATTACGAAGTAAATATTTCCTTGTCCTACTTTTTTCCTTTAATTTCTGCAAAAGGTCATTTAAATGCTACACAATACATAATAAGAACAGAATCAATCACAATACAAAATACTTTGACAGTGTTCTGTCTTGGCAGTCTGGCTGCTAATGCTTAGTGAGAGTTGATATAGTTTTTTAAAACAAGTAACCACAAGTACAATACACCTACCAGGCAGAGGACAATCTCAGGGATAAACAGGGACCAGTGTAGCCCCTGCTCCCAGGACACCCAACAACTGTCAAATAAAGGAGTTAGACATTAGCACAAACTACTACAATAATAAAACTAACTGTAACATACAATAAGCTACTGACCTACATGTACAACAGTTTATATTGTTTCAAGATGCTTGAAATATTCAGCTGTTTTTTAGGAATGGGAAGTAATAGTAGTGGCTATACAGACAATACAGATATTCATCACCTGTAGGGAAAGACTTAATATATAATAATAACTTAAAGGAACCTTTAAGTTAATAGTGTTCAGTTTTCAACTAACTTAAAGACAGTGTTTTTACAGTAATTTGAAAGGCATATGTTTATCAGCATCATAACTGAATAATGAGCAACAAAAAAACTTCAGTAAAATGTAAAAAGATTTAACTGTTTTGTCTCTGCTTTCCCTCTTTATTTATTCAACTTGCAACGGCAATACACACTGTGGCAATACACAATGTGGAGCACTAGGCAGCAAATTCAGCTGATGCTGTGCTTCACACATTACAAACAATACACTTGCCTATATCTTTAGTAATTGTTTTGTCTCCCTTGCCCCTCCCCCATTGTACCTATTAAAAATTTAAATAAACAAATGACGTACTAGTTGGAAGCCAGGAACACGTCTGACTTCCACGGGATGGTGATGGCCTGGATGAAGAGTGGGATGATCCAGCCAATCACGTGGTACAGCAGCCACCAGGGCGCGGCCTTGATGCAGTCCATGTACAGCTGGACAGCACCCACCATCAGCCAGGAGAAGGTGGCCAGGAACAGGTAATGCAGAACAACCGCCTTGAACTGGCATGTGTCCTGAAACAGAGACAAAAACAGTCACTCAAGGTCACAATCTGCAAGTTTATTTTGCAGATTAGTGTCCATTATATTACAACGTTTATTCTTTAATCGTGACACCAAAAAGCAAACCTTACAGCAGGGATAAGACTCCCTATTACATATTTAATCCTAAAATGTCCTTGAAACAGTAAGGCATCAGTTGTCATCAGAGTACAAAATAGAGTGATCTTTTGGACCATAACCATGATTATAGGTATGTTTTCAGAGCCGCTAACTGGATTTGTCTTAATACCGAAACTATTATTAGTATTAATCCTGAGATCTAATACCCAATAATACTGCTCTGAGAGAAGATCTAGCCTCTACCAGGCTTTGGGAGGTGGCTGGAAAGAGTAGAAATTATAGCCAAATAGAGAGATTTCATGCTGAGGGAGTTGGTCCCCTGGAAAGTACATTTTTGCGGCAAAATGTGTTCCCATTTACACCTCCTTTTTGCGGCAAAATGTGTTCCCATTTACACCTTCTGTAGAACCATGTCCGTGCTGCCTTACCATGAAGATGAAGATCTTGTGGCTGCCCGGCAGGAAGGTTCCGTTGACTCCGCTGACAAAGATGGCGCTGGCCATCAGCAGGATCACCAGGAACTTCTCAGCCACCAGGCAGCGGTTGGACAGGTATGTCCTGTACGACATACAGCAAGTGTATTGTACATATGGACCAGTAACCGTTACCATTAAAAATACTGTAATTCCCAAAGCGGTTGGACAGGTATGTCCTGTACAACAGATGACAAGTGTATTGTACATAATATTGACCAGTAACCGTTACCATTAAAAATATTGTAATTCCCAAAGTGGTTGGACAGATATGTCCTGTACAACATACAGCAAGTGTATTGTACAAATGGACCAGTAACCGTTAGTTACCATTAAAAATACTGTAATTCCCAAAGCGGTTGGACAGAAATGTCCTGTACAACAGATGGCAAGTGTATTGTACATATGGACCAGTAACCGTTAGTTACCATTAAAAATATAATTTGTAATTCCCAAAGCGGTTGGACAGATATGTCCTGTACAACAGACGGCAATGTTTCATCCAGAGTGTAGAGTGAAGATTTCAGTGACTGTTTTCATTGACAAATACTGTAATTCCCAATTTTTTTGTGGTACCTTACGCTTGTGTTTTTTTTCAAACATGAGGCGAATTTACAGTAGATTGCAAAATACATTTAAGATTTGTTCAAAAAAGCTACTTGGAAAGCATCTAGTATTGCATTAATGTACTACAATATATTACATCCATGCAGTGAATGGATTGATTAACTGTCATTATAATAATTTCTGGGATAGGTGTTCAATGTCAGTCTACATGTACAGGCCCTAACTCTCAATGTACCCTAAGAAATTGTTACTCAAGCATGGTTTTCAAAACCTATCCAGTTGCTTGAGTAACAATTCCCTTTTGTATCTCATTACCTGGATGTCTAATCTTCATCGACATAACTCCATTTGGCTTTAATCCTATTATAATTTTACCTTAGTTTAAAAGTTATTGATATTATCAGCTTTGCTTCTTCCCTCAAAAATAGAAACTTCGAGGGAGTTTTAATAGTCTTTATAAATCCTCTGACCTGAGGAAGAGGTGAGACATGAAGGCGAGACAGGTGCTGATGAGACAGATGATGGAGCCAGCCAGAGGCAGGGAGCTGATCCAAGCCTCATTAATCACAGTCTGTACATAACACAACACAACGCATACAGTCAAAACAGAATATTGTCTGAGTCCAAAGTAATCAAGCATCTGTCTGAAGTTTTCAGTTCCGTAATGTAACCCAAAACATGTAAGTGGTTCGCATGAGCCTTGCTTATAATAGGCTACAAAAATTGAATTAAAAAAAACAGATTTTATATTGGCTTCATGATGTACAACCTGGAACGGTGGAACCTAACATATAAACAGGCCCTTACAAAAAGTCTAAAACACAAACAGGTATAAATATCTTCTTACAACTCAATTGATGATTACTTTTAATGTGGAATGTGGTACTTTTTCATCCAACTAGCCGAAGGGTTTATGAAGTCAGTGACATCATCAAAACCTATGCACACAAGTTTAATTCCATACATCTACAATAACAGCATCATTCAATTAAAGGTTACTATGAGATATAAAGAAAAAGAATTCTTATTTCTTTAAACTTTATCAATATTTTGATTTCCCTCCTGGATCATCATTACTTGGTCATGGTAATTGGTGAACTGTTTTCAAAAGTGTGACTTTTTTGTTGGATTGAGAGGCTGAACCATTCACACAGATAAAGCAGTCACCTCCACATAGTGCTTGGAGAGCAGTGCATAGCTGCTGAAGTGGTTACACTTGCACACAGTGGAGTAGTCATCAGTCTCTGCAACACTGCAGCCAGACGGGTTGTAGATGCTAAGGATTCAAAATAAAACATGTTTGCAATCGTAACATATACTGTAACAGTTTTGTATACACAAAGAGCCAATTTCAATGAGCTGTGAGAAACAAGTTGCTATATGAAAGATGTTTCTCATGTAAGCTGTCAAAATTAATTAATGGAAATGGTTTGTTTTCTTTTGAGTAATATATACAGTTCTGTGTAAAAGAAAAGAAAATAATCTGTGATATATACAGTTCTGTGTAAACAAAAAGGAAATAATCTGTAATAGGGTACAGTTCTGTGTAAACAAAAAGAGAAATTACAATGGGCTGTGACAAAAAAGTTTCTATATGCAAGAGGTTTCTCATGTAAGCTGTCATAATGATGAAATGGCTCATTTTCTTTTTGTCAACTTCAGTTGATAAAAGAGCAATTTTTGTGCTTACCTGTATGGGTCATCTTCATCTATAAAAACACACAGTGGGTCCTGCCCCCTCTGTGAATGAAAACAGCATAGGTCAACTTAACGCTCTATATATACAGTTTACAAATGAAAGTTTTTCTAATCCAGCAAAGTACCCTTCTACCTATTAAGAAAAACCAACCATCCCCACTAGATCCACGTAATCCCTTTTAATCCATTTGAATGCTCTTGACCACCGACCCTACATTATTATATAAACTCACCCATCTGTCCTTCCAAAAATAGTTTCATCAGGTTGGTAAAGTATAGGATACGGTAGTTCTATTTACACAACCAAGATAATTACCTTGCTGACGTTGCTACCTATCAGACACCTTCCTCAGAGCTTCTGACTGGAGTTCTGCTTCTCGCCGGTATATGTAGCTGATGTTGGTGGCGCTTTTGCAGTGAGAATGCAAATCCAAATATGGCTGAGCTTGTACCCCCCCCCCTCATCTAATACACACCAAAACGTCAGAAAGGTAATTATCTTGGTTGTGTAAAAAGAACTACTGTATCCTCACCCATCTGTGTCTGAAGTGGATCTCCACTTTGGTGGCCAGTGGCGGGGGCGGGGCAGGCAGGATGGTGGCTGTCACAACCTTGCTGTTGAGCTCCCTCTCATGATGGTACCGAGTAGTCCTGTGTGGTAAAAATTAGGTTGCTCAAAGCAGAACCTTGTTTGAATAGTTCTGGGTCTGAGAAACCCTCTGAGAAACTGTCTATTGTATCATTACTAAGACCCTGTTCACAGTGAAAAAATGGATCTGGATTGACTGCCGATCCCGATCAGAAATTCATTAATCCCGATCGACCCGCGCGTTCACACTGCTTTTTGCTGATCCGGATTGCCAGGGCATCACGCTCAGAAATGGATTGAGGTGTCACGAGCCCGCCATCTTGAACATGCCATAGCCGCTGTAACTCCGCCGTAAATTTTGCAAGAAAAGAACTCAGAAAGTTTGTACAGCCTGGAATCTTAGCGGTAATAAAGAGAACACCTCTTTGAACATGTTTGGGTGGTCAGGGTTTAGCTCCTGTTGCGTGAAGGCCGATATTTTAATTTTCGGGCTGTAACACTCGATTCCACTGGCTCGCCATTCCACTTGAGTGTAACGTTGGGGCAGGGAGGTTGTTGTAAACATCTTTCTGCATATTTTCTATTCATAATTTTGATTGGCAATGTATCCATAGCATTACACAACGTCATTGTCACTGCATATTATAAGACCCGATCGGTAGTGGTAGTATTTGTGGTCAGTCTCACACTAGCGAACCCCGAACCCAATCCACTTTGCGTTCACACTCAAGTTTACGCCCGATCCCGATCCGCCGCAAGTGTCTTGAACTACCTCCCCGAGGTGGATTACTTTTGGATCGGGATCGGAGAAAATCAATCCCGATTGGAGCGTTCACACTGCGAAAACCGATCCGGATTGACTTCATTTGCATAATTTTGATCCCGATCGGCGGCCGATCCGGATCGACAAGTTTCACTGTGAACGGGGTGTAAGTAGAACGTTGTTTGAATAGTTTTGGGGTAACTCATTGAGAAAACTGTTACAGTATGAAAACTGTCTTCATAAACATTCCCTAGTGATGAAGCTGTGACATTGATTTTACATTGTACATGATTGATTCTTATGGATAAGGAAAAATCTTGATCATAATGATAAGTGTCAATGATATTTTTCCACATAACATAGCAGGCACCCAAAATTCTATTTAACTTGAACAGATAGTGAGTGAGTGTGAGTGAGATCACAGTAACGAATTGTGTTTTGGGTCATTAGTATGATTCGACCAAGGACAAATTTATACCGTCCTTGATTCGACTAAAATCCTAAATCTAAATTGCTCTGCAGTTCCTTAAATAAAGGCTAGGTGTCCTCACATGTGTTTGTTATTCCGCTCTGCCAGGTGGTCCAGCAGGTGATGTAAGGAGCGATGGTCAAAGGCACAGACTGGCACCTCCTGTCGACCTGGGTGGGGAACAACTTTTATTACTGTACAAGGTTTTACTTAACATTTACAACCTGACAGCAATGCATGGATACTACACAGGGTGTACGTGTATACAATGTTACATGGTAGTTAGAGAAGCTAGAAATCAGGCACTGTATAGAGGAAAAGTGGATCAAAAGAAGAAAACTTTGTAATAGACCTGAATCTGCTTACAGATGTGCCCTGTGTAAAGCTAAGGTCCCAATTGGGAAAAGGGGCCCTGGCGGGTAGTTCCCGGGCTGTTTTTTACCACTTTCGGGCGGGACCCCGACGTGGCCCGCGGGGCACCCTGCGGCTACCGGGATATTTTTTGGCCCGTCGGGGCCCCGATAAGAATTTAATTCTGAGTTAAATTCTACCCGGGCCCCGCTAACAACAAGACGCCGTGACCTCATCGTGAGAACACCGGGAGGTACCCCTCCGGTTGCCGGCATTCCACCGGGACACATTTCTTACGTCACAGACCAGATGAACAGAATAAAGGTGTGTACTTCGTAAACCCGGGTAAAATGTGTGACCTCACAGATCAAATGATCACAACAAATACGTGAATTCTGCATTACGTATAGGTCAATACAAGACATCGTCAGAGAATCTGCTGGGTACCTGCCGGGTGCCTGCCGGATACCGACCAAAGAGGGTGACAAAATTTCTAACAAAATGCTACTGAAGGAAACTTTTAATTGTGACCACGACAGACGATGCCCGCTCGACTCTTGAACCTGGCCGGGGCCAGCCGGGGCTACATCCCCGACGGGCACCGGCGTAATTGGGACCTTAGCTTAACAGAGACTGTCATTCTCACTATGAATGTTCAGCCATAGCAGTAGCTCGATGTCAATAGGATTTTATCATTGTCAAAAACTGACTAAAGGAGGCCATATAGGATGGTGTATGTAGTTAAGAATGCTTCCACCACTCTACGCAGTACTGTAGGATAGAGAGACAGTGTATCTGCCTACCAGGGATGGCACTAGCCACCAGAGACTTGGGGAGGATGACACGGGTGTCCTCAGTGTGCTGGGGAAAACTGAAGGGTTCTCGGCGGTATGTCTTGTACATCTCAAGCTCCATGTCTGAAATGGCATTATGAATGTTACTTCAGAAAATCCTTGTAAAAGTACTTTGGCTACTATATAGCGAGTTTGATATGCAGACTTCAAAATCTCATTATATTTTACAATTAGGACTGCCATAAGTGCAAGGTTCTGAATGTGGTCTTATTTTGTTGATCATAAAATTATGTTTCATGTTAATACATTTGTGTGTATAGCATCTGAAAAAGGGTCTTATGTATTTAGTCATTCAAGCATTTTGCACTGGACACTACACTTTATCAATGCAATTTAAGCAGCATGTACCAATACTGCATTCAAGTGACTATTGTGTGCATCATACATATTTTAATTGAGTACATGATGATGTTACATACCTATGTTTGAGGACCTGGCCAAGACGAGCTCTTCCCTGGTGTTCTTCATGTACTCCAGTACTGTGTCACACAGCTCCTCCAGAATGTCTGTGATATTGGTCACCTCCTGGATGCCTACAGTCTGGGGGGAAAAATGGCCAAGATCTCAATTTAAATGGTAAAAAGCTGGACAGGTGTACTGTACAGAGAAAAACAGTTACACAGTGTAGAATAACCATGGTTGCATGCAACTTTGCATGAAGTACTGTAATAGTCTGTAACTGTAGTGCTGTTACATCAATCTTACCCCTTGAATATCAGCCCATTGGTCAAAGTAGGGCCTACCATACAGCAGGCTGGCAATTTCAAGCATGTCCTGAAACAACACAAGTTTTATAATTACAAATTATGCCAGAAAATTATTTCACAGTCTTTGAAACTTCCCTGGCTATGAACTTGACAAACAATACTCCATATTCATTTGACTCAATAAAGGAGAAATTCGATATCAAAACAGGTGTTAATATATTCATCTGTGTTGGAAGTAATCATAGCATGATGCTGAGCTTTATTCCAATACAAAGTGTCATTAGTTATCCTGATGAAGGCAACAGTGGTTGTTGAAAATTTGGTCCTTGTGTACAGCTTGTGTTGGAATAATGTTTAGCATTATACTAGCAAAAAAGGTATATTCTGTCTGAATTATCACTAATCAAAAATATTTTGCATTGAGACTATTTCTTTAAAGAGTACATACATCAATGTACTGTTCACGCCTTGCTCTGCTGCCGTCCGCATACAGGAGCGGTTTCATCCGGATGAGACTGGTCAGGGCTCGCTTGGCCTTCAGCAGGTCTCCTGCGTACAGGCAGCCTGGATCTGCCAGCAGACGCTTCAGCTCCTGATCTATGTCAGTCACTGCCATCATTCTGCCATCAACCTGACTTAGCTAGGAGCAAAGATGGGAGAGTTGTTATTGCATATCAAAGCAAGTTTCTTTCATGTATACTGATTTTATGCTGGACCAGATGAACAGAACAGTTACTATATCTTGTTTTGACCTGTATAGTCAGTCCGAATATTCCAAGCTAAGAACCAAGAGGCTGCGATGGTCCTAGAAGGTATAAGCATAAAATCACTTTCACAAGCAAAAAAACTTGTCAATGATGATGTTCATCTATTTTTCTCTCAATGACAACCCTGACTCATTTGCTCTTGTGGGTCCGGTATACTACTAGCTAATGGACAACATTCAGCACAACATACTAGTAGTACATGTATGTACAATGTATAGCTCTGAGATAACAGGGTGTGAAGCTTCTTAGCCATATAAAGGCCACTGATACACAGTAAACATACAGACCATGATGCCCGGGATGTTGGGTTTCATGTCTAGGAATTACAGAATATCATGAAAGTCAGAGATGCACCAAAAAAAAACAGACTGGGCTCAGCTTAGCTTGGACAAGCAGCCCGACATATACAGGAAAGTCTAATAGACAAGAAAATGCTAAAATAGCCTTGTCACCTTGGCATAGATCTTCTCCATGGCTGAGGAGGTACACCTGGTGAAATCCTCCTCCTCCCAGTGGCCATACCTGCCACACTTCCGGGTAGCAAACACTGAAACAGGTGATATGATCTTAC
This sequence comes from Branchiostoma belcheri, assembly GCF_001625305.1. Lineage (NCBI taxonomy): Eukaryota > Metazoa > Chordata > Leptocardii > Amphioxiformes > Branchiostomatidae > Branchiostoma > Branchiostoma belcheri. The sequence goes on from NW_017804131.1 coordinate 4,247,850, forward strand.
AATCCCAATCAACCAAGAACAGCTACAATAAGCCAAAAGAATTGACATAATATATTTATCTAATTCCAACCAATAACTTGTATCCACTGTGCTGAAAGACTCATTTACAGTATAACTTTTATAATGATGACTCTTGTGTAACTGTGATATGCTTGTAAAACATAAGACAGTGCATGAACTGACCACCATCTTGCTCTGCACAGGGAATACGCTGTATTTCCTCCGCTCTCACTTCCTTCCACACCACGCCACAGCGGCCACGCGTGGTGCCGCATTCTGGGGAGTGATAGACAACAGAGAGAGGGAACTTCAACTATCATGGTCCAGTTTCGGAAAGTTTCTAGTACTTATACATGTACCCATGACTACACATTTTTCACACATTTCATTAGATGTTCATGATCAGAAATATCATTAATTTTCTAAAAGGCTATGGATGAATTCTTAAACATGGTGTATGTGGTAGTTTGAATGGTAAAGAAATAAAAATGTTGTTACTTAAAGATGACAGTTACACTTCAAGAGCCTTTCCTGAGCTTGAAGTCTTACAATGCCTTATATGACAACTATAAAAGATTGTATGACAGGCATATGAATAATTTATGTGCATGTCATACAATTATCTTTTATAGTTCTCATAAGGTATTATGGTATTAAATTACAAGCCAACAAAAAGACATCTTTTGATATTGTATTTTTGTGCACATACTGTAATTCCATGTACTGTTATGTTCACTGTTTTCACTGTCACTTCATCTGTACCATGAACTTATCATTACAGTTAACAAATAATTCCTGGACTTTCTTTTTTCTGCACCTGTCGCCATTGTGAATATATTGTTCCGTGAACATGTCCATTTTTCTCAGACCGTGAACTTTTGCTATTGTGAACATGAAGTGAATTATAGTATCCTTTTCAGCAGTTTTCTTACTTGGCATGCCGTAGCAGAGGCGTTCGTTACATGGTCCAGTCATGGTCTGGATGCCTCTGCCGTCGCTGTCTCCCTCACAGCGCCGTCCTGCGTACTCAGGCGCGGGGTTGTTGCAGACGCGAGTCCGCTGCCTGGTGCCCCCGCCACAGCGCTGGGTACAACGGGACCACTCCATCCACGCGCCCCAGTTTCCAGAAACTGTGGTTATCATGAGGAACATTTGTCAATGACTTAAAATGGTAGTGTCATGGGACAAATTTCATCAACCTATGCAAAAATCTGCCAAGGCAAATAACACAGTATTGTAAATTAATAGGCAAATAGCAGTATTGTACATTAATCAATCCAGATCTTGGTATTTTTATTTTAGAAACATGACCATACAATGTATATCAATGACATGTAAATTTCCATTTTGTCTCATGACTTGTAACTTTTTGAAACAATCTACAAAGATAGTCAAAAACATGGATCATATTCTCCCAATGAATTAAGATTTCTGCAACTTTTTGCAATGATAAAATATGTAAGGCATGCTCACCAGAACAAAAACATTTTTGTGTCTTAAACTGTCTTCAATATATACAAAACATACCAAACAAAAGTGTTGGGAAAAACATGATGCCAATGATGAAACTTTTACAATATTGAAATACGAAATTTTTTTAATGATTAAAAATATGTTTTCACCTGGGCATGGGTTGTTGGTGCACCTCTCCCAGTCGACTGTGTCAGCAGCAGTCCCGTTACAGACAGACTCTGCCACCACAGTGGTACCGTTCATGCACGCCCTCGTGCGGCTGTGGGTGGTATTGCCGCAGGTGGCAGCGCAGGTGGAGAAGTCTGACCAGGTGGACCAGTACACCTCACCTGTAGGGTTGAGACAAAAATTAAGCTGTGACAACCTTAGAACAAACAGTACCTATCATTATGGCTTAGGATTTCAAAGAGAATTATTACATGTTGGATAATTATGCATTGAATTTTGTCATCAAAAACAGCTGTTTAAAACTTACATGTATAAACATTAGGATAATCATCTAGTACATCAATTTCTCAGTGAGAAACCATGAAAGGGCATTTTATTGCACAAATTCCTTTCTTTCTTGCAATGTGATTGCTTTGTCAGTGTATTTTTTTAAAATTCTGTATTCTTTGTGTTAACTTTCTTGCAAATTTCTTTGTTATGCACATCATTCTGAACCACTACACACAAATTCATATTGTTGGTTCATACCAGGGCAAGGATCCAGACCACAGCTCTGTATCTCTGTGTCATTTCCCTCACAGTCCCTGCCTCCCCAGCTGGGTACAGGGTTATCACAGGCTCGGGTACGGTTGGTGATGCCACCACCACACGACACACTGCACTGTCCCCACTCTCCCCACTCAGACCACCGCCCATCCGCTGCAACACAGAAAAAAACATCACAACTTACTCAGAAGGAGAAAACAATTGAAAAAGAGAGACAAAACAATTAGAAAAGAAGTGACAAAGCAATTACAAAAAAGTGACAAAACAATTGAAAAAGAGTGACGAAACAATTACAAAAGAGTGACAAAACAATTACAAAAGAGTGACAAAACAATTGAAAAAGAGTGATAAAACAATTAGAAAAGAGTGACAAAATAAGAGAAGAGTGGCAAAACAATTACAGGTAGAAAAGAGTGACAAAACAATTAGAAAAGAGTGACAAAGCAATTATAAAAGAGTGACAAAACAATTACAAAAGAGTGACAAAAAAATTACAAAAGAGTGACAAAACAACTACAAAAGAGTGACAAAACAATTAAAAATCCTCAAGAAAACAGTAATAGGTATAGGTAGATAGATTTTGAAAACTGTCAGACATTTCAAGTAGCCTCCACTACTTTTTGTCAGTGACTGCATGTCTTATACCTAGATGTCTAACCTTCATCTATGAATCAAAACACCTAACTTCTGAGTAGTCAATCATATAGAAGATTTAAGAATAAACTAGAAAGGCCAACATTTGCTTCGGAGCAAATGTAGAAATTTCACTCCATACCCTTCCCCAAACAAAAATGAGAGATTCTAAATAAATCATACTGCAATTATACAAGGACAAGCTGTTTGAATCTCGACAGGTATTTACAAAACTGGCACTTGGCAATTATCTCCCTTTTTTTTACAAAGATACAACGACACGCACTTTAAATCTCGACAGCTTTACTTTACACTTTTGACGAGATTGTAACTACTACTAACGGAAGCAAAATTTTCACGGCCTGAGAAAAATGGACATGTTCACGGAAGTATATATTCACGGTGGTGACAGTTGCAGGAAAAAGAAAGTCCGGGAATTATTTCCTAACTGTAATGATAAGTTCACAATACAGAGGTGACAGTGAAAACCGTGAACATTGACCCCCCGCTTGCGTTGCGGTACAGTGAAAAAAAATCGGGAATTACAGCAATCAATTTACTGAGTATGTTTGCTTAGTTTCCAGATGTTTTGTACTTGTAGTTTTTAAATGAACGAAAACCGATGCGCGCACAGATGTTACTTTTGTGACAACATCAAAGTGATTTTGGTTTGTATGTTGAAAAAATACAAAAGACTAACATTCGAAGTTATTGAAATTCTTGAGTAAGAACAATCAGTTTTGGAATGTTAAAAGCAAAGCAATGGATATTAAAACGAAAATGTTAAAATTAAATGTTGAAATTGTTAAAATGTAAAATGGTTAAAATGGTTAAAATTGTTGAAATTGTTAAAAATGTTAAAATTGTTAAAAATTGTAAAAAGGATAATTAAAAATATCCAGTGTACCGGGGTTCGAACTCGTAATGTCTGGACTTGCAGCCCTGCGCGTTACCAACCGAGCTATCTGGACACGTTTCCATTACTCTCTGCATTGTATGTCATATAAAGTGAACAACATGGCGGTAACGATCGCTTCAAGTACTAGTAAGGGACTTTCTAGGAGATACACTCTACAATTTTGGTGATTCTTCAGAAATCGATAACAGAATATATAATACTAGTCGGTGAAGATTGTGGAAAATTGTTGATACCGTGGCGCGCGCGTGACGATACACATTACGTACCGTTGTTTACAGTACTCGCGGGGCGCAGGTCATTGACCTCCCGCTTGCGTTGTTCCAACAGAGAAGAGCAAAATATCTGCCAGTTTTTGCGTCAGATTTTCAGTGTTTGTTAAAATCATATACAGGCATCCATGCAGCTATAATTCTTCCAACTAGTTCGTAGTTAGGTGAAATGTTTATAGGAATCACACGAATCGGTATCCAATATCAGAGTATCATGGCCCACGGCCGAGACCGCGTGGACCAGCTGCGCTGGT
>NW_017804131.1:4252924-4338246 GCF_001625305.1 Branchiostoma belcheri
ATGCTTGCATATGCCCATATTTGGGCCCGCCCCCGAATTCCTTTCTTATTACGTCACGCGCGTACGCCCCACAGTACTTTCCTATGGGAACAGCTAAAAACGCAAATAAAACGATTGTAAAAGCTTGTATCAAAAAAAATAAAAAAACGCCTAGGGGTATTTACCCACTCTACCTTTATACGAAATTCCAGGTCGTTTGGCCCAAATATGAAGGAATTGAATCAATTTAAAGAAATGGCAGGAGAAGGAGAATCATCAGTAAAAACAGTATTTCCCTCCATACTAAAGTATGGAGTGAAATAATAAAGCATGAATCAATGATCAGACCTGGACAAGGCATCTCGTTACAGCGCCGAGTCTCGGTGGCCGGTCCCTCGCAGGCTGCGCCCGTTCCCGCCTGCCCGAGACAGGTCCGTGTTCGCTGCTGTGTGCCGCGCCCACATGTCAGGGTGCACTCCGAGTACTCCCCCCAGTCTGACCACTCTCCGTCAGCTACAGCAATACAGAAAGAAGAAAAAAAAGTATAAGTATTGCATGCAGGTCATTATGAGAAACTTAGTACAGTCTTCAAAGATTTTGTAAAAACTATGTTGATTCTTACAACAAGAATTTTATTCTTCTTTTTTTTTTAAGAAAAGAAAATATTTCTACTATCATGCTCACAAACACGAATCTTAAGAATTTTTAGAATTTTAAGATAAGTTTACAGTAATCTTTTCTTGTGTATGGAATGGTTTTCTTGCTTCAAGAACTTAGCTCTTAGTTCAAGAAAATTCATATTTTCTTGTGGAGAGAATCATTTACTTGCTACAGCAAGAAAACACATTGTGTTTCTTGAATTTTCTTGCTACGGCGATTCTTTAATTTCTTGTTCAAAGGATAATTTCCTTGCTACAAGATACCATTTCTTTGTACAAGGACATCACACCTGCACATGGGTCCTGATGACACTGTCTCTCCTGGAGGTGACTACCAGGGCAGCGTTTTCCACCGAACACCGGGACAGGGTGGGAACAGCTGCGGACACGCTGCTGCACCGCAGCTCCGCAGGACTGGCTGCAGGCTCCCCACCCCTCCCAGCTGCTCCAACCTCCATGGACTGGCAATCAGAACAAACATAGCTCATCTTATGCTCAACTTTTATATCTATCATAATTCTGCTTAATATCTCCTGTCATGATAACCAAAATTATAATACTACATGTACATTGTATAACCATAACACTTTCACAGCAAACAGAGCAGTTATACATTCTTAAAAGAGTATACCCAGTATCAAATTCTGCCATTAATTGATTAAATAAAAATATCTCATTGTGTCATGATTATAAAAATCATAACTGTAACAGCATATAGATCATTTCCAAGGAAGCAGTAAATTTTTATCAAAAAATCAAATGGCCAGTGTAGTATTTGTATCTTTTTTCTTAGCAAAACTATTTTACCTTAGACCTTAGATCCTCCCGCAACCTTGTTGCATAGGTCGACCTATCAATCTCCCAAAATTTTGCCAGGTTGTATAAAAAAAGATACCAGTGCAAAAAAAGAAAGCCTGAATATGACACACAAAATATGAGCCAAAACCTAAACCTCTGCTTGGAGAGCACAATACTAAATGTAAAATGAGGATGGTGGCGTGCTGGCGTGCTGCCATCAAGCTCCAGATGTATTGTGCAAGCACGTCTAACCCTCGGAAGACGGGGAACAACAGACAATAAACCGGACAGTGAGTGAGTGAGTGAGGATATGTTTAACAATTAACAGATACTTGACTCTGTTGTACAAGTAGTTCCACGGTATCTACTGACCTGGACAGTGGTCTAAGTCGCAGGCTATCTGCTTCGTCTGCAGAGCCCTCCCAGCGGCCCCGTCACACTCGATGCTGGGGGAGCCGTCCACATGATGGCACAGCCTGGTGCGGGTCCTCACCCCGTCTCCACAGCTCTGACTGCACGGACTGTAGGCCGACCAGGTGCTCCACACGTGCACAACAGCTGTATCAGGTGTCAATGGAAACAGCTGTTCTAATCAGATACATGTATGTAATAACTATGCAAAAACTTTTTGGGATAACAATATGACTAGATTCTATCTCTAATGTTGACAGAATAACTGACAGTGCTAGTGTATGAATGCAAACTTTAAGCTACATGTACAAACATGTGCATAATATGGAATAGAATGGAATAGAGTTACTAATGAAATGTAGCTGAAAAACATATTCCATTTTCTAAATACGTACAAGATGCTTCAATGTCTTGCTTCATTCTATGATAACAAAATGAATAGACCATCCAGACTATGATTATAAGCCTAGCCCTTCTTCTACTGTATGCTACCAATGTTACTGGGTTACTGTGATGATTCCATGTGGTACTCACAAGGGTGCCTATCCACCCTCTCACATCCTTACCCATCCTTGCCCATCCTTACATCCTTACTCGTCCTTACCCATCCTTGCCCATCTTTACACATTCTTACCCATCCTTACACATTCTTACCCATCCTTACACCTCCTTACACATCCCGTTACCCACTCTCAACCAATAATCACTTCATGTGGTACTCACACGGGCGCCGTGTCACCGTCACAGCCTGACTCTCCTTCCCATTGCTGTACACGGACACAGCAATCTCATACTCATGCTCCACAGACAGGCCGTTCAGGGTCAGCCTGGTGTCCGTGATGATTTCAGACTGTTTGGACGTCGGCCTTCCCACGATGCCATGGGTGACGACGTAGCCCTCCAGGTTGCCGGACGTGGGGCGGTCCCAGGCCAGCTCAATGTACGTGGTGCCACTGGACACTACCCTAAGGTCAGCTGGTGGGTTTGGGACTGGAATACATCATGCATTGTGACTACACTAGTCAGAAGCTCTGAGGAAGGTGTCTGACAATAGACATCAAAACGTAAGCAAGGTAGGAAGAATACCTGGTGTTATTTCAATATCCTAATGTTCTACCAACCTAATTTTCAGTACACTGTGACATACAGTATAAATGTAATTTCATCCCTTATATTATCAGAGTTTTGAGCAAAGTAACTTAGTGTTAAATATACCTTTTAATGATGAATAATTATTCTATAATTTAAGATATCACTTTTTTTGCCTCCTAGCAAAGCAAGATAATATGAGTAACTAACCTAGAGAAAGTTTGCTTGTAAGATGTAAAGGGTTTCATTGTTGACAAGAAATTTGAACGTACAATCTTCATCAGAAAAAAAGTTTACTCCCATACCAAGTACATGAAGAGAAGACAAATTTTGATGATCAGTCAGAAATGCATGAACTGACATGAGTAACCTGTCCAAATATTACCTGCTACTCTGTCAGGTTCAACTATACTGAAAGTTACAGAGAAACTCTTACATGTGGACTCCCGCAGAATGACTGGCTCACTGGAGTTCCCTCCAAAGTTTGACCTCACATACAGCACGTAGTTGGCTCCAGCCACCAGGCCAGTGGCTTCAAAACTTGGAGGGGTGAACGGCCTGTAGGGCGTTGCTCCCTCCCCAGGCTTTGGTAGAGCATCCCTGGTGTAGTTACCGTAGGAAACCTCGTAGGTTGCATACTGTAAAGCCTTGGTTAGGGGCGGTGTAGAGCCGGAGACCTTGTCCTGGCTTATAGTGATGGAGTTGGAGGTGGTTGAGGCGGCTTCAACATGCATGTTGATCGGTGGTTCCAGTTCTGCAATGAGTCAATAACATACAGTGAAGAATCCATCTCATGTTTCATACAAGTTTTATGTATGTTATTCTGCTTCTGGTTACTTTTACAAAATGTTTGGGGTAAACACAAAAGTACAGATAGCAAGGCAACATATTAAATTTCTGCAAGAGTAGTAGTATAATGTTGATGCACATGTCTTATATTGTGCAGGGGGAAAGCAGAGAAACTGAAAAATCCCACATGACAATCCCATATGAAAGTAAACTTTACAAAATATTTGAAATGGAATCAAACATTCAATCAACATTGCTGGCAATAGAATAATGCTACCTATAGTAAAACGTTAAACTTTATTATTACTTTACTTTACCGTAACTCTCGCGAGATCACGTTGTGAAGTGATTGGTCATTAATTATCCTGATGAAGACGACAGTGGTCGCTGAAAATTTGATCCCTGTAAATAGTGTGTTGGAATAAAGTTTAACGTTTTACTATTACTACCAACACAGATGAACTTTCATGATAATCATGCTACCTGTTATCCCTTAGCTTCACAAACCTCTTACTTACTTGTCACGGCTACTTCCTGACTTGTCCTTTCGCTTGCCACCCCGAAGAACACGCTTGTCACCGTGAACCGATACTCCGTCATTGGCTGCAGCCCGGAGATGGTGGCGGAGGTGCGGTGTCCCGGAACAGACGTCGTGAACGTCTGACCGCCGTCCTCCGCTACGCTCGTGTACGTGACTTCGTAACTGGTGACTCCGCCCACAACCGGTGGGTTCCAGTCGAGCGAGATGGAGTTGTGGGTGATTGACAGGAGAAGGAGGTCGTTTGGTGGTTTTGGATCTAAAATAAAACAATTTTACCTCATAAGATACGTACCGGTGTTATTATTTTAATGAAATTAGCCTGGCCCATCCCCTACCTTGAGTTGGGACAATGTTCTATTGATTTCACAAGAGTTTTGTTTGTTTGTTTGTTTGTTTGTTTGTTTGTTTAAATGCAACAGTGCACAACAAGTGGCAACCAGGCAGCAACAAGGCTGGTAGCGGCTACCACTGACACATAAGTGCATAAATACAAGACATTTTAAAAATAAATTAAATATAACTTAGTACATACAAATTCAATTCAATATTTTGACTGCTACCTAATCCTGTAACCATTTCAGATTTCATGTCAAAAGGCTACTTTTAGTAGTTTTAGCTGAGAGAAGCTTGAGAATTACAATATCTGCCATTCACATGCAAAAAGTGGAGACCAAGACAATCTGCAATGCTATGTGCAAGTTTCTTCCACATCATGAACTTAGAGAAAGGTCTTTAAAAATCATCAACATTCTTGTTAAAAAAGGGCAAAAAAAAAATCTTTTTCCTCAGATTTTTTTAAGCAAGTTTTTACCAGTTGGGAACACGACAATGGCAGCTTCACTCTCGACTTCTGACACATCCACAGCGATGACCTTGAACTGATACTTCCTCCCAGGCAGAAGGTTGTTGGACTCCACCGACTTTATCTGAAAAACAAAAAATAAGTATCAATTCAGTAGGGGTATAGCTGTAATGTACACAATGTAACTAGTGTTCTAGTGTTTCATGTCCCACTTTTGTATGTAATAGCCTTGTGCGTCTCTTGTACTTATGTAAAGTCCACACAATTCAGGAGTACTACGTACCCCTGCTATGTTGACTGTTCTTAATAAAATTGAATTGAATTGAACTACATACATACATAAAAAAATACAGGTTCACTTTGTTTTTTCTGTAATTTTTACAATAATTTCCTCCCAAGTTGCACCAATGTCATCTTTGGGCTTAAACTTGAGTGCTATAATGTGAATCTTAAAAATTATTCTTCCTTATTATAGTTATATATATGGTTTTTAAAAAGAAAATGAGGTAGAAATGAACATATTTCTTACGATCCTTTCCACATCATCGATGACAACCGTTGGTGCCATCCCAGCCTCACCAAACTCCCGCTTGAATTTTGCAACTCGCGGCATGCGGAAACCTCTCCAGGAGAAGTCCAGTTCCGTTGTGCTGTGGCGGTCCACATACACATCTGGGGCCTAGAGATTAAGATAATCAATACAGAATTTCATCAATACAATCAATACACAAAAGCAATAACCTTTGTTAGATTTCAAACTGATTTTGATCTGATCTATCTTGACAACCAACACTGAGATCGAAAACATTACAATTGAATATTACAACCTCTTGAACCTAGTTCACCAGTCACTATACACAGGATGGAACGGCCCTGTCCTTGGTGCTGAACACCTTCCATGCCGTGGAAAAACCCTGTCCTTTGTGCTAAACATCTTTTACTCTATGGAACAACCCTGTCCTTGGTGCTGAACACCTTCCACACCGTGGAATAACCCTGTCCTTGGTGCTGAGCATCTTTACTCTATGGAACAATCCTGTCCTTGGTGCTGAACACCTTCCACACCATGAAATAGCCCTGTCCTTGGTGCTGAACACCTTCCACACCATGGAATAGTCCTGTCCTTGATGCTGAACACCTTCCACACCATGGAATAGCCCGGTCCTTGGTGCTATTACACCTTCCACATAATGAAACAACCCTGTCCTTTGTGCTGAACACCTTCCACACTGTGGAATAACCCTGTCCTTGGTGCTGAACATCTTATACTCTATGGAGCAACCCTGTCCTTGGTGCTGAACACCTTCCACACCATGAAGTAACTCTGTCCTTGGTGCTGAACACCTTCTACTCTATGAAACATCCGTCCTTGGTGCTGAACACCTTCCACGCCATGAAACAACTCTTCCCTTGGTGCTGAACACGTTCCACACCATGAAACAACCCTGTCCTTGGTGCTGAACACATTCCATACCATGGAACAGCCCCGTCCTTGGTGCTGAACACCTTCCACGCGATAAAACAGCCCTGTCCTTGGTGCTGAACAGCATTCACTTTATAGAACAGCCCCCTTTTTAACTGAATACCTTCCACTGTAACAAACCATGTCCCATGTCAAACTTGAGAGTCAGCATTTCAAATACAAAAGAGTAGCTCCCATCCCTTTTTCTAAAGTTTTAAAATGGAACATCCCCTACCAATGGGGAGTAGGCGTGGTCCTCGGGCCCACCCTCATCCACCAGTCCATCACAGTCATTATCCAGTCCATCAGCATGGACGCCGTCATCAGCTGACACAATACAGGGGTTGATGGGAGCAAACCTGCAACAACACAGTCACTCACTCTGTTAGATGTTACACTCTAAGTGTCTGCACATTTGTCACTGCATTATAGGCCCGCTTTACACTCACCATTTCTAAGTCGTCTCGGGGAAGTCAGCTCAAAAAATTTCTGTTTCCACACTGGGCAGCAAAGTGACTTGGCACTCCCGATGTGCCACCCTCCCCCCAAGTTGACTCGGTGGCTCAGTCTTGCCTGACTATTACGCAGATACGCTCAAGTCTATTTCGCCCGTTTACACATGCGAAGCTAGCGGACTCGGCACCCCGCTAGCTGACTTAAGTCTGGTTTGGATACGACTCAAGTTGTCTTGATAAGAATGCGACTTGAGTTGAATTATTTCTATTTACACAGGGAAATTTTCACTCAGGTTGACTACATTGTAGTTCAAGTTGTCTTGAGTTCTAGTCGACTTGAAAAAGTTATGTGTAAAGCAGGCCATAATCTTTCTAACTTTGTTGCCTGCATGTTGCACAATTTAGTTTTAGAGTTGCCGTTGGAAAATGGTGCACAAATATAAGATTATAAAGACAGAAGATAACTCAGTGCAGTTTTTGACATACATGTACGTATAAAAATTAGGTGGATGAATTTCTTAACTTGACTCTTTGAAACGTTTTCACAAATCTGGAATGTGTTGCCCACTCTTACCTTTGACCCCCAGGGTAGCTATATGCCTTGTCCCCAGCAGTCCCATACTGCACCACACCAAAGGCCCCATGAAGGTCAATGTGCTGGTAAGTAAGGTCACCAGGACTGATGCTCTCAGTCTTAGCTGAGTAACCTGACCGTTGGCTCCAGCCAGTGACAGCTGGGAAAACACACATAAAACTTTATGGTCAGGCTTGAAAAATGGGAGCAAATTAGAACAATTTACAACTGACAACAACAAAAGGGTAGACCCTACATGCCCCTTTACATTCAGTAGTGAAGAAAACACTTCTAAAGGGGTATAATTGATAGAAACAAGATTGCAGACAGAGACTTTTCAAGACTTTTCCTTACTGTCTGTACAGTAACCCCATTTGAGTGGCTCCAATGAGCCTTGTTTTGTGGTGAATATGAAGTAAACAAAACAAAGATTTACCTGTAGTTATGTCCTTCTTGACACGACTTTCCTCTGCAGTGTTGACAGTAAGGGTGGCTTTGTTGCTCCAGCCGTTGGCAGCAGCCAGACCGTAGTCTGATGTGTACTGCTCCACTGGTGGGATGACTGTCATAGCAGGGGCAAGGCCACCCTAGTTCAGATTATCATAACAGAACTGAGTTAGTACAATGTATTTTATTCAATAATAGAGCAAATATATCAACTTATACATGTTAATTAGATTATACAATGTATCAATGACATCCATGTGTGCATGAAGTTTTGTCTGCTTCCACAAAAAATAAAAATGAATATTATCATACAAAGCTGCAGCAAAATGAGCAAATGTAAGCTGTAAATTGCCAAAAAAAATATTGTTTACTATATTTGCCTTTAATTTGCTATACCATGTTTAGTCATTTGTTCAAAATTCATGACAACAAAGATTTCATAATGAAGGCTCCTTTTGCCAGACTTGTCAGAGGATGTCATCCATATAACCAAATCAACAAGGCCTAAGGTGTTCTGACATGTAGGCTAATTGAATCAAACAACTGTTCATTTTACACAAAGAAAGAGGCCTAGAGCAGATGCTGTGGCTCATAACTAACAGAAAGATCCTTTAGGCAGTTTTGGGGCTATCACTGTGAAGTATATTGCAAACAGGCCATACACAAAGTTTAAAAATCATCTTCAGTCTATGATACTTACCCTGCCGCTGACATACTGAACCACCATGACTGGTTTGTCAGTTTCAATGACCGTCACACCATTGACATCCACGGACACAAATGATCCGGCACTGATCTGCCCCATGCGCACACTGTCTTTGCTCCAGTCAGTGGGTTGGGATGCAATCACCCTGACTTTATCAGGACCCCCATCTGTAGAATAATGTCAGTTAGATTACAATTCAATATGCAGTAGGCTGACAAGGCTGCTGACTGACAATGATATCAAAATTTTATAAACAATAATCTATTGTAAATCATAATCTGTTAGAGCTGTGAAAGCAAGTGTGAGTCTTAATCTGCTTGATAGATCCTGAATACAATATACTACAAAATGTGTAGATCAAAAACCTTGAACCACATGCATTCAACACCCCCATTAGTGACATGTTAGTACAGTAGTTAGCAGCCTTGCCTATGGGTTAAGAGTTCGAATCCCAGCTCACCGACACATCCACACTACTGGAAAGATGTGATCCACTGTTCATTCTGCTAGTGCATGGAAAAGAGCTAGCTAAAGGGAATTTCCCTGGTACAATGAACCTGTAAATACATAGCGTCTGTCTTCTTTGTGGGAGATTAGCTCTTCAGTGACCTTAAACTGGATCAAGGTCACTTTCCTTTACACCAACCCCCACCCTCACTCAGGAATACTCACTCAAAGGTTTGACCACAAAGGTCTTCCCCCAGGTGTAGACAGGAGGCAGATACTCCACCAGGAATCCTGCATTTCCAGATCCCACCACGGCACCATTGGTACCACTCAGGACAGCTATCGGCTGGTCAGAGATGATCTGTCAACAAATAAACAAGACAACAACATGTCACGCTTCAGATATTGGAAGCCTAATCCTTACAAGTTTTCCTGGTGGGTCTAAAACCTGAACAACACAAAACTAAGACTTGTACCAATTGATATGCTTTCTGATATAGTGGGAAAGCATTCTAAATTCCTACTGTAGCTTCTTCTTCTCTCTAACTTAATGTGTTTTAAACTTTTTTTCCTCTGCTGAAAAGTAGTAAAAATAATAAAAACTGGAAAAATAGGACCTGAAGTAAAGAATATGTTATGTGCTTAATATGCATATATTTTCAGGCTTCGAAATTATGAAATAATGATGTCAAACTATACAAGGACTGCAGAGGATACAATTTAAACAGAATGTAACAGTAAGTTCAAATTAATAAACTAACCCTTGTTCCAGTGAGATCCGTGGCTGATGTTGAAGCTACAAGCTGCACTGTCTCCATCCTGTGCAGCTCAAGTAGGATATCCTCTCCGCTACTGTACCTGCGGGATTCAGGGTGGTCCTGTGCACCCTGAAAATCCACGTCACCAGTCAGGGTGATCCTAACCATGGTACGGTCATGTACGCCAATGATCACAACTCTAGATCTGGACCTGTCGGTGTTCCCTGTTAGAAAGTAACAATGAGAGAAAGATTTGTTGAACTCATGCCCGTAGCCAGGGGGGGTCGGAAGAACCCCCCCACAAGGCTCAAAGGTCCACTTTTTGGTCCACTTTTTATGTAAAGGTCTACTTTTTGGTCCAATTTTTATGTAAAGGTCGAAGATTTTTCATGAAAAGATGGACTGGATTCATAGAAAAACTGCTTCCTTTGTCATTGAATAAAAAGTTTTCTCTGATTTTTTCTTGGAAATCCTCTCAAAAATGCACGAAATGCCATTTTAGAAGGTTCATTTTTCAAAATTTTCCGGGGGACCATGCCCCGAACCCCCCCTAGGAATCTCGCGCCTACGGCGCTCGAGGTCCCCTCAAGCAGTGGGAAGAACCCCCCCATTCAAAATCCTGGTTACGGGCATGGAACTAAATACAGCAGAACTAAAGGCTGTCCTGCACATATATGATACACATTCAAGTATTCATCTCATTCTTACTAGTCTCCTATATTGGCCCTTGTTCCTTCATCAAATAGCTTGCCGGCAAACTTTTGCAAATGAGTAATAATAATATGATCTCTTCTTACATGCTGGAACAAACATTTCTAAAACATGTGCCTCGTGTCTTCAAAGTTTTAGTAATGAGCACTTCCAATGCAATGCTAGACAGAGCACATGTTTAAGTGGTGAGTTTAGGGGATGGATAATGTTTTAGATATTGTAAGTTGGCATGATATCTATATTCACTGTCTGACATTTGACAAGTAGTCAATGAGCTTTGATACATAATTCTTCAACGTTTGTACAATGTCATGTACCTTGGTAACTGGCCACGTAGTACTCTTTGCCCAGTACATCTGTGGGCAGTGCCATGTAACCATCTCCACTGGTCATACCATACACCGTGATCTCATCATTGGACTTGATGAGCCGGCTGAGGAACTGCCCAGTCCTGCCTGATCTAAACACCTCGAGCTCTGATGATCCAGTCAGTGTTTCCTCATGCACTAAATCAGCAGACTAGAAAAGAAGAAAAATGTTTGAAACCTCAGTCTTTAAAGCAATCCAGACACTTTTTAAGTCATTTACAAATTCTGAAAGCTTTCCTCATCACAATCATTACGTGGAGTATTTAGAACATTTTGGTTTCCTAAGGTATTGACAAAAAGTACACTTATGATTAAAAAAACATGAAGTTTTCCTTTTAACCCTTCAGCTAGATTCTGTATCTGTATCAGTCTGTATTGGTATAGCCGGTATAACCACACTTCGGCATAACACACCAGCTTTGCTGGCACGTGGCACAGAGGCAGTTAGCTATATTACACCGAATGATCTGTTACACCCAATCTTTGCACATTAAATTGCAGTTGGTTAAAGATTTCTAGCTTAGACTTTCTAAATTATTTGCATATACCTACACTGAGTGTAATGTTGCTTTCAATTTGCTGATCGTTCAGTCTGAAGATCTGAACAGTGGTGTCCAGGTAGGATGTGGCTCGGATGAGTGCCTTATGGACACCTCCACTGCCATGTGGAAACGCCAGGAGAAATTCAGTCCCAGCATTGTCAGGCAAACGGTATCCTGCAAAAAAATATATTCAAAAAAATTAACCAATCTATGGGAGGCTTAAAAAATCTTCAAATAAGGGTCTGGGCTGGGTAAAACTGCAGAATTTTTTATTCATCCCAGAAATCCACTATCCAGCTCCACTATCATATAACATCTGTGTCCATAATATCACCAGGGTCCATAATATCGCCACCTTGAGAAACAGTGTGCTTAAAGATATTTTTACTGCAACATACTTTTGGTATGCACTCCTTCACATATCAAATGTAACATTACATACCTAGGGTATGTTACAGTAAAAATATCTTTAAGCACACTATTTCTCAAGGTGGCGATATTATGGACCCTGGTGATATTATGTTAAGTGTTAACTGTTCGAAGTTCTTTGAAAAATTGTACATTGCAACATAAGAAACAGCCTTACCTTGTCTTCCATCGGCCAGAGGAGACTCAAGCAGGCAGACCGCACAGAAGACCACCACACCCTTGAGGAAACTCAGCCAAAACATCTTCCCCAAAGTCTCCCGCTTAACTCCCCCCCTCGGCATCTTCAAGTCCCTTGCTATCTTATAACAGTATAACTTTCCCCTTCACAACAGAAGAGAGGGTTTGCTCAAAAGATGCACATATTTTCCACTGCCGGCCGTTTCTTTCTCGGTGGCGCACTTTGGTGAAGTCTTGTGTCTGATGGAATTTCTATGACGTTTCAGGCAACTTATTATGCACCTACCAATGAAAAACCATGTGATACTCCATGCACTGGTAAGATATTAGAACGAATGTTACTGGGACCCTCTTGAATGACTAGATAGGTGCAAGTTAAGTGTACCTAGTTGCCATGGTGATACAAGGATGGGTGAACAAACAGGATCTTTAGGTCCACCTCATTAATATTTCAGATCCCTGCTATTGTCCCGATTCCCATTAGACTGATTAGAGACCTTCATAGTGATTAGCTAGTACTCATAACTATTGTTAGCATTTTTGTCAGTCTGTTACAAAAATGTTATTTTTCCGGCATGCCACATTCCCAAAACATACTGTACACACAAAAAATTTCTTGCAACACTTTAAAAAATTTTTGAAGTTTTTCTTAGTTCTGCACACAAAAAAATTATAGAGCCTTGAAAATTTTTTCAGAGTGGAAGTGATCATGAGACTAGTTGCAATGATGAATAATTAATACATCATCATAGCATGGCATGAAATATTTAAGCCACAGACACAAAGGGAGCTTTATGCATGCTGCTCACTTGGAAAGTGCTTGAGAAAATTGGGATGATTAAAAGGAAGGTGTTTTGTGGCAAGAAAGTAGTCTGGGACAGGCGTTTAAGGGCTGTAGAATTTCAGTAGGACAAAAAAGGGACCGAAGGACAACCTGCCAATATTTTGAGGAAAAGTAGTAAGTAAGATGTGTAGTAAAATGTATGCATTAAAGTTGTCACAAAACCAGGCATGTAATAAAAACATTAGGTTCTGTTATAGTAATAGATGTTTGGTTTGAGGCTAGCCAAACAGGACAATAACCTAATTCTTTTCCTGACTTGAGTATGACTTGAATGGGACAGTCAGACTCAGACATTTGTAATTTGGTGTGGGATTATACCATTGTTGTTGCAGGTGTCTTTTGTGAGGAAAGGTTTTTGTGATGCTACATACAAGACAGGAAGAATTTTAGATGTGAGCTAGGGTAGAAATATGGGGGAATGTAGTACATTTACCAAGGTCAAGAAATATTACTACACAACACATTTGACAGGATTTAGGGCAAATCGAGATAAACAAATAAGTATGAAATCAAGGTGTATTTTATTTATTTCAATATGAATTATTACATTATTTGGTATGCATAGAAGAAAACTATTTCTCCTTATCTAAAGTTATCCTTGCACATTTGGTAGTAGGAATATAAGACTCTGTTGGAGTATAGCTCATATTGCTAATACAATAGAGTATTAGTAGTTGTTCTATTGTGTTCAGTTGGTACCTACAATTAATATTACCTCTATTGCAACATTTTAACATTGTTTCCACGTGATATATTTAGGATTCAAAATCATACCAAACTTATTGCAACAGGTATTCCACATGATTACAGCTCTGGATTGCACCACCAGTTCTTGATTTTTGCCACAGTCACTTACTTATAAATGTAACTACTGTAGCTGGTCTGACAACTTTTGCTTCATACCCTGAAAAAGTCCCATCCACACCTCTTAGAGGGCACTACTGGGGACAACATTACAAATGTAGCTTGTTCCTTGTAACCTGAATCTCAATGCTCTACTCTCACTACCTTTGGAAATAACACTGTACAAAACATTGTTAACATATGTAAAGAAAATGTTTTTCAGTCTAGCTTTCAAAGAAGCCTTGCACTGGCAAGATCGGCAATGGATGAAGAACGTTTTTTGTGCTATCTTGACTCATTCTTGACTTTCACTGCAGTTGTTCCCTCCCAGAGAAGAGACTAGAAGTCACTTCTGAAACATAAGGCCAAACATTTGAGTAATTAAGGCTGTTACTGTTCAAAATGACAACTTCAAAGGGCTGATCCGAAGTCTTTTTTTAGAAAAAGATGGGTAGGAGGTGCAATGAACAATTTACTCCATTCCCAATTCCAATCATTTGCTCACTGCCATGACAGATTATTCTATAACCAAAAGCTGCAAAATTGCTGAACATTCAAAAGTGTACATTCAAACAATGTACAAATATGTTGTAACAATTAAATATTTTCTGCCTTGCATAGATCAAACCGATAGGTACCAGTAAGACTAATGTTTCAATGATTCCAGATTTAACACCACTTAATGCAACTAATATTAGAAATACTAGTTACAAGTACTAAACTCTAAATGCAGCTATGACAACAATTGCAAATGACAGACAGTATCGGGCAGGGTACTTAAAAGCTGTATCATTTTAAAAGCTTGAAAATAGAAAACAGGCCTTACCACGTGCATATGATGTGGCCAGACTATGGCTGCGAGGTCTCCCCACCCTGTCCAGTTCTCCGGTCAGTGCCACAGAGTCCACCTGTAGATCCATGATGACAGGACTGTGACCAGTGGGCATGCCTGATGCCATGGTGAAGATGGATGCAAAATACACAAAACTCAGCAGCATCTAAGGGGAGAGACAAGAAAATCATTGAGAAAATAATTATTTGTGGTAGCTGCTATTCCTTTTTAAGTCGATGAAGGTAGTAAGATATGACACAAACAGTTACTCAAGCAACTGAATATGATTTCAGCCATTTATTTCCAAAATCATATCCAGTAACTGTTGCTCGAATAAGTAACTGTTTTTTTTTTGCGTACTCCTTTTTAGATTCGGTACTAAATATTCCGAGCTTATTAGCTGAAAGCTTAGTTAATTGTTTACTGACCTGAACGCTGACCAACAGGTAGTTGAACCACTCCAATGGAACAATGTCACTGGCACCTGTGATAAAAAAAGGCAGGTACATTGTAGTGTATGGACAACATGTACCAAATCAATCAATTTTGTACAATGTCATGTACTACTCAAGCTGTACCATTTCCAAGCTGTACCATTTTCATTCACCAAACCAGATTTCTCTTGCTTGAGAAGTTGCATGTTTGGATGTGATTGTACATTTACAAAGTGGGAACATAATCTGACTTACCACAGAGAGTTCCAGTGGACATGGAGAAGAAGAACATCTTGATGAAGAGAACCACCACCAGTTCTGGTGTTTGGGCATCGTCATCATGGACAGCTCTCCAACTCTTGGGCTGAATAAAGACAAAATATGTTTACATGTTTATAAAATTAATCTAAAAAAAAAAGACACAGAACTTCAAACAGTAGCGAAATTTCAAAGAATGAGGAAAATGGGTCATGTTCACGGAACTTTTTTGTACCATGTAATGTGTAAAAAAATGTGTGTGTAGTTTTAGCACAGGCGCTAGGCCACCGAGTTTTTGTTGAGATCTAACAATACATGTAACGTTACATTGTTTTGTAAACCATTAAATAAAATCCTTATTATCATGAAAGTTCATCTGTGTTGGTAGTAATCATAGTAAAACGTTAAACTTTATTCCAACACACTATTTACAGTGTAATAAAATCCTTATTATTGTTTCGCGCATGTTAGAACATACACTGTGTCTCAACAACATATACTCATTCAGCCCGTTGCCATCACAATACAGTGGTCCGTTGAAATATTCCCAAAAATCATACAGTCACATAACACATAACACCGTGAACACGGCCCGTTAAAAGGTTCCCGAGAATCATACGTACACTGAACACGGTCACAAACTGATGAGGATTCCAAAGAACCATACGAACAGATACCGAAGTCTCCCGAAGATTGCCGAGAGCCGAACAGCGACTTCCGAACGCTTCATCTTGGTTAGGTACTTAGTACTAGTATACACTAGGTGCGAAATGCCATTTCAAAAGACCCTATTTTCTGCGAAATGCCATAAGGAAAATAAAAGTCTTGATACTATCTATAATCAAGGGGTAACTAAGTAGCCATGTAAACTTTTTGGGGGTATGATACCATATTTTAAAGAAGATATGAAGCATTTTGTAAAGTCCAATTTCCGGCGAACTGCGTTACCAGGTCGCTGCTGTACAGGTCAATGACATCATCGCTAGCCAATCAGACGCACGATAGGCCCACATTTCCCGCGCGGTTCTAAAATGTAAACGCACACAACTGGCTACATCACCCGACAAGAGTCTTGACATGCTATGTGTAAATGTACTCTAAACACGTCCACAAACCCCACCGACATGTTTTCAGTTCTACATATGTTTCCCAGGCATGAGATTTGGAAAGTGTAGTTGTGCCCAATATCTCTAAAATGTACTATATCGTTGTTTTCTGAGTCTGGGGAGGCAGGGACTTCACACCGAACGTGATTCTAAGTCACATTTTTGCTGCCACCCCAGTTGGTAACGCAGTTCACGGGTAGGTGTTTCCTACCCTGTCATCTTTTTGAAGTTATCACCGCTAGCGCTAGCCCCGGCTTGGGGTTCTATCGAGTCGAGCAGCGGTTTTGCGAACGCATTCGAGTTTGCGAAACCTGTTCTATTCCCGTCGGCCTTTGCGCTACCCTGAACGCCAATGTAACAGCTGAGTAATGAGTGTGCTTTTTATTGTATGATTCAGCGGACCAAGTACCCAGCAGTATGTATTATATATGTATGGTTCATTGTACAGAGAATTCTAGGGAAATTTTTCAACGGACCGTGTTCACGGTGTTATGCGATGAGTGTATGATTCTCGGGAATCTTTCGACGGACAGTGTTCACGGTGTTATGTGTTGAGTTCATGACTCTTCGGATCCTTTCAACGGACCGTGTTCATAGTGTTTGTGTTCAGTGTATGATTATCGGGAATCTTAAGCTTGTACGGAGTGCACAGTATACGAGTGTTCATAAAACAAAGCAACAGCGATCTCAACAAAAACTCGGTGGCCTATCGCCCATGGTTTTAGTAGACTTTGAATAATATAAATGTTATCTTGATATATTTTGTCTAAATAATATTGAATAAAGAACGGTTTAAACAATCTTCAAACTTAATCTTCACAGTAGCGGGAGAGGGAAATAGGGGCAAAAGACTAATACTAATGATTCGATAACAGTAATGATATTAAGTTCACAGTACAAAAGTGACCGTGAGAATGGTGGAAAAAAAAGTACCAAGAAAGTGATTAGGAATTACAATATTTTTGCAAAATTTCATCTTGAATAAACATTATAACTTTGGAATAGTTTGGAATAACTCCAGTATTACTGTTGATAGTAAGCCTATTTTTATAACTGCTTTGTTTAATAGAAATATAATTTTTGTAAATGACTTGTTAGGTACAGATGGAAACTTTATGTCGTATGCTGAATTTTGTGAACTGTATCCAAATAGTTGTGAACAATTTCGATATCAACAACTTATATCTGCAATACCTAAAAGATGGAAAACTTTACTTACTAGTAATCATTTAAAAGAGCTTGTATGTTTACCATTACAAAAAAATTATATGTGGTTAAAAAATACTAAAATTAATAAGTTTTTGTATAATTTCTTTCTGGCTAATACAAATGATGTTATAATTGCCCATAAAGTAAGGTTATCATGGTTTTATTATTTTGATAGGCCCATACCATGGCGAGAAGTATTTATAACATTAACTAAATGTACTATAGACCCTAACGCCCGATATTTTCAGTACCGTTTACTTTATAGATTTTTACCATGTAACAAAGTATTACAAACTTGGAATTTAATCGAATCCAGTACCTGTTCCTTCTGCCATAGTGATGAAGAATCTTACATACATATCTTCTGGGAATGTCCTCATGTGATAGCTTTTTGGAATAACGTAACAAAATTGGTTAAAACAAGAAATTCGTGCAAATTTAGAATTAAATTCTTTTGTAGTTATGTTTGGGGATATTTCTACAAATGCATCCCCTTTAAATAATATCATTATATTATTAGGTAAGATTTTCATTTTCCGATCCCGACATTTTAAGACTTTAAACTTCCAGTCTTTGAAAATATTAACATCTGTCTTTCAAAAGACAGAAGGTCTTATTGCATCTCGGAGGGGAAAGCTGGAGAAGCATCGGGGTAAGTGGGGAACTCTGTGTTCATTATAATTTCTGTTATTGTTATTATGTCATTGTTAAGATTATTTTCATTTCGTCAAGCTCGAAAGTAATGGCTTTATGGGAGGCTTTTCCGTTCTTTATGTTATTTTCTATTTACAAGCCGTCTTGGCTTTTCAGTTTACTTTTGTATTATTTACAGTTATTTTGTTGAAATAAAAAAAAAAAAAACAACATTATAACTTTCTTGCATGACCCACCTCCAGCCTGTAGATGCAAGTGTACAGCCCAGCAAACAGCAGCACTGTGGACAGGTAAGACTGGCCCAGGAACGAGGCGCTGGCTTTGTGTTCATACAGCTGCTGAGTCAGCTTCACTGCAAAAATTACACAAAACTTCCCGCCTCAATCACTACAATCCTGACATGTAACATCCGTGTCCATAATATCACCAGGGTCCATAATATCGCCACCTTCGAAACAGTGTGCTTAACGATATTTTTACTGCAACATACTTTTGGTATGTACTCCTGCACACATCAAATGTACATACCTAGGGTACATTGTATGTTGCAGTAAAAATATCTTTAAGCACACTATTTTTCAAGGTGGCAATATTATGGACCCTGGTGATATTATGGACATGGATGTTACATCCTGACTAATGAGTACATACATTTTGTATACCTAGATATCAAAATAATCATTAAACTTTACTTACAATTGATGAGCACACAAATAGGACTTAATTTGAATGGGACTTTCACTAGGGCTGCAATTTTACTTCTACAAATATTCATTAGCAGTCATGTAAGTAATGTAAATATCTGAATGAAAATGTTTGCCAAGTAGGGTTTTCTTTAACTTTGAATATACTGGACAAAAAGACCCTGCCCCACCAATATCCACCAGTATAGCCTACCTGATGTATATATGACAAGGACCAGGTTCACCAACTGGAAGGTAATCATAATAACTATTCCCTGCAAAAAAATACATCATAACACAGATTATCAAATACTACTATAATAAACAACCACCATGGTTACTAGTAGCCACAGTTTTACTGAATTAACAATTGAAAAAGGGTGCTTTTGAAAACATAAAACAAGTCAGTACAGTCAGTACTACATCTTTGCTATCACAGTGTGCATGTGCATTACATTTGTACACCTTGTCCATCTTTAACAAAGAACATATCATAATAAATCAACTCACAGCAATGAAGATGTCATTGTTCTCAGCAGGATGTGCCAAGTCAATAAGGGACAGAATCCCAACATACAGGGACTGGAGAAACAACATAAATCAATGATACCGTCATAATAACATTGAAATATCTGAGGATTGATACATACATGTATACTGGTAACTATTGTTGTTAATTCATTATTTTACATAGGAGAACATCATGAGCATGTATTGTTCAAAAGATGATACTTTTATTAATATCCATATTTGGTGTAGATCCTGTTTGACACATTACAAATGCATTACTACTAAAATGAATAATATTACAAATACATGTACATTAGCCAGTAGCATTTACTTGGGGTTCCAAAATGACCTCCATGAAAATTTTGATCAGGTTGGTAAGTCACTGAATAAAGAGACTCTTTTTACACAACCAAGAGGTTTATTCAACATATGTTTTGATGACCGTCTGTCACCTTCCTGAAGGCAATTCTTTATTTGGTTCCACAACTAACTACTTCAGGATTTGATTCAGAAGCAAGAATGCAACACTAGCTATGAAATGTCATATATCTACAAAATATCTAGCCTGTGAAACCCAAGCTCCCTACATAGTCCGCCACCCAAGGCGGACTAACTAGGGAGCCGGCGAAAAGCGAGGTTCAGTCAGGCTACAAAATGTCTACCTGCCACAGAAGTGTGATGATGAGTAGGTGTTTTGTGATCCTTTCGATACACGGCGAGGACCACTTGGTCCACCATGCCACGATCTGTGAGCTGGAGCTCTCTGAGCACGTCCGTGACGGATTGCTTCCGCTCTGAAAGGTCACGCCATGCTGACTGGTCAGTCTGTGTCTCAGGGTGGTCAGCGTCCGGTCCAGGTGGTTCACCAGACCTTTGAGTTCCTCTAGCTCTGATTGGTTAAAGGATGGCACACTGCCACTGGAATGATAAAAAATTTCAGTGTACTATATACATGTGGTTCACTAGACCTATATGGCAGTCACTGCCACTGGAATGATAAAAACTTTTAATGACAAAAGTTAATGACAAAAGTTTGACCAACGAAAACTCTGTGACCTACATGACTGACATCCATGTGATTAACAAGACCTTTGAGTAGCTCTGCTTGGTCCAAGAATGGCAATAGTAATAATAACATGAGTTTAATAATACTTTTTTAAATAGACAATCTATCAATAACAGGTACTTTGATAATAAGTTAATCAAAATATTATAGCAATGATAATTCTATCATTAGAATAATTGATATTGATCTGTTTTGAGCTCATAAAAAGATGGGGCTTGGTCTTTGACCTAAATCAAACAGGTCCAACGAACAAGTTACACTGTACAAACTTTTACTTGTGCTACAGCAAATATTTTTGAACACGTTGTTTACAAAATCCTATTTAAAACTGTATAATAGTCACCTGGTAAAGTCCCTGTCTGATGCGTTTATCGACCCTAAGATGGGCCTGGCGTCTTCCTCATCTCTACAGGAGCTCATTCTAGGCCATTGTGACAAGTTTTACTCCCTAAATGGCTCTTAGAAACTTCGGGAGTGATGACAAATGAGTAAATGGGGCACAGATTGCACAGATATGGGAGGTCAAAGGTTCCCGCCAGATTAGTCAACTTTACAAAAGGGGGCGGACAGCTTATGTTTTTATTACCTCCTCTTTGGATAACTTGGGCCAAATATTGGGACATCTATTTACGAATAAATGCTCTATACCTTATTTTTTTCTAAAACTACATAAATACTTGATGATCAGTTTTTTTTCTCATGGGTGTTTTAATTTAAAACCTTGTCCCCCAAATGAAGAGTGGTATCGTAAAAAGAATCTCGCGAGATTTTTTTGCACGAGAAACGGCGAGACATTTCATCATCTTTTCGCTTTTCGGGGAGCAAAGAACAACACTGGCTTTAAATTTGCCCGTTTTCCAGCAATTCTGAAAGTGATCTCGAAGAGAGGGGTACGGAGCAGCCATGCCAACCATAGGAGTAAACAGGGATCTCCTTTTCGAGAGGCTCAGGAGGACGTACAGTGAGTAGACCGCCTCCGTCTGGTTGAAGTTGGTGCATGCATCCGGCATGAACATGTGGAGCGATCGCCCCCCTCCCATACCGGCTGATCACGAAACTTTA
Organism: Branchiostoma belcheri; assembly: GCF_001625305.1. Classification (NCBI taxonomy): domain Eukaryota; kingdom Metazoa; phylum Chordata; class Leptocardii; order Amphioxiformes; family Branchiostomatidae; genus Branchiostoma; species Branchiostoma belcheri. The sequence continues at coordinate 4,274,570 of NW_017804131.1, forward strand.
AACTTTATAATTATATAGAAAAGAAAACGTCATGCTTCAGTGCACGGAGATAGATGCTTTGTATAATCATTCTTACGCTTTTGCTTTAAGAAGCAAGCCTTGCCTTGATTAGTTTAATTGTTATAACGAGTATTAAAACATTGTAGTGGGCGGGGTCCTTAGTAACATTTATCTTTTGCCTGCTGTGCAAAATTTATCGATTCTGTTGCTATATGATATTTGTCTAATCAATGAAAATATTACAATTAGAGCCTGTCTTCTTTATTTTTCCAGCTGAAGAGGAGTTTGATGAGCTCATGTTTGACTATGGGCTGGAACTGGATGAAGTGGCAAGTACTAGTATATTAATTTAATCAAATGTACTTTTTGTACAATTATGCAGGTATCAAAATACATATCTGCAAATTTGCTGAAGAATTTTTTAGCTTGTTCAGATGAAATACTATCAAGTTACCATTCAGCAAGCTAAATCTCAAACATAAGGCAGGCTGAGTATTACCAATCAAGAATTGCTGAAATCAAAACTTTTGATTTTGAGCCCAGTAATGCCATATGTATTAGTTAGTCAATCTAATGAAACCATTAGGTTGTTGATCAGGGGAGACCGTCAAATGATATATTTATTTCCTCTGCACAGACTTCTGAGAAGGCCATGTTGGAGAAGGAGCAGGGAGTGACTGCACAGGGAGCTTCTGAAGCCATCATCTACAGGATAGAGATACCTGCCAACAGGTGAAATATCTGACCAAACTATCTTCATACTCATAGTTTCGTCATAACTGCCTGCCTTTTCATGTTTACTGAAGGAAAACATATTGTTTTTGCTCAGTTTCTTCTAATTCCAAACACTGACCTGATCAATGACCTGAACCAGACCATGCCATCTGTTACCATGGTAACTAGTATAGGGTTACATCATGTTGCAATTTTTTAGCAGGTGGGATTTATACTCCTGTCTGACCATATATGTGAATGGTCAGACAGGAGTATAAAACTTCTCTCTTTTATTCTACAGATATGACTTACTGTGCTTGGAAGGTCTGGTGAGAGCCTTACTGGTTTTCCAAGAAAAGTGAGTATACACATTGTCTACAGCTAGACACTTGCTTTATTGAAGCCTCTATATACATTACTATATATATCCACATGATGATTGTATGCATCACATTCTATTAACCATCAGTGCAATTGATATTTTGTATTATCACAATTATTACATCACAACTTACATCATTTGTTATACCTTAGTACCAATCTGTGTCTTTCTTGCCTTCAGAGACATTGTTCTCCTAGCATTTGTGCTTCTATTGTCACTAGAGACTTAATTGATTAATTATAAGCTAAATAAATTTTGTTGATTACAGACAGAAGGCGCCCAAATACAAGGCTGTCCCCCCTGCCGATGGCAACATGCAACAGCTCATTATTCAAGAAGCGGTAAGATTCGAGATTTGTTTATGGCTTACACAAAATCTGTTTCATCTTGTGATCAACAAAAACACAGCAATTACTACGGATTACATTTAAGCTTAGGTAATTCTGCTGCTGGTGTCCCTGCCACAGGGGTGTGCAGCAGTCGGCTAGTAGTACTGGTCTTCACTCTACACCTCTAGGCGGCCCTATATCCAGCGGGTTAACACTGGCAAGGGCGCACTCTGTATTGTCTTTCTTCACACACTTTATCCAGGCCTAGTCTAACTATATTTAATTGCCTCTCATCCTCTTGGTGACACAAACTAACAAATACACAACTTAAACTACATCCTCTTCAATATCTTCCTCCTCCTGTACTAGTAACTCATTTCCGAGAGGTTCCCCTAGTGCCTGCCGTAGTCTGGCCCAGAACAGAGGCAGATGTTGCTGGTTGTTTGGCCAGCGTAGGTAGGTGTCCCTGTTGACGATGTTATTCAGCAGCGGGTAGCGCTGTAAGACGCGGTCCGGGATGTTCTCCAGAAACACGAGAATCAGGCTGACCCTACGCGGGTCGAACAGGTGATGTCTCCCCTGGGACATCTGTAGCTCGTAGTTACACCAGTTGCTCCGCAGGAAGCTCCTGGTGATGATGCAGACCGTCTTCCTGCTCGTCTCCACCGCGTCTCGGATGTTGTGTAAGATGGGCACCCCGCCAACAAAGTCACGTTCTCCGATACACAAGCGGTAGCGCGGACGGCGGCCTTCCAACATGGGGGACAACACGCGGGACACCCAGGCTTCATCATTGCTGCTGTGTGCCACAAAGGCGTCGTATCTGAATTGCCGTGGTTGATCGCGAATTTCTTCATATCCACGGAGATGAAGTCTAACTCTAAACCACATGTAAGCAAAGTAGCCGCTACAGAAATTCACAAGGATGGCAGAGAGCATGTAAAGGAAAAGGAAAGAGGTTGTTAAGGTGCAGGCATAGAGGTTACGGTGAGAGGCACAATCAGGATGAAATTTCTGAAGATCTGTGTCGTGAAGATCAGGAGGAGTGTTACATTGGTACCTTCCATCTGTCCATCCCTGCACTACAGAAGGGTGATCCTCAGACCAGGATATGAACCACTCAATCTCACAGTCACAGAAGAATGGGTTATCATTGATGGCCAGGGTCTCAAGCCCTGGTAAAATGGTCTCAAAAGTGGACTCATTCAACACAGTGATACGGTTCCAAGACAGGAATAAACTGTGTAATTTGGAGTTAGCTGTGAACAAAGTCTGCGGAAGGTACGTTATTGTGTTTGAAGACAAGTCAACAATACGTAGGTTAGCATGAACTTTGAACAAGTCCACAGGGATGTATGTTATGGAAGATAAGGATAGGTCAATGACCTCTAGATTGGGCATGCCATATAAGATGCTGTTATTTGAAAAACTAGTCCAGATTTCTCCTGTCTCTTTCATATTTAGAGTTGTCAAAGATACAAGACCATGAAATATTTCTCCAAAGCCTTGCTGTGAAGAAAGTTTGTTTCTGCTGAGATCTAGCTCTGTTAAGTTTTGTAGTTTTTTAAAGAATATACACGTACCATAACATCGGGATGATCGGGAAAACAGATCATTGTTGGACAAGTCCAGCGATTTTAGCATATTGTTTTCAGGGAACTTAAAACTAAAAGTGTAACTTTTCAGATGGAGTTGGTTGTAACTCAGATCAATGTGCTTAATGCTGACTAGACCAGTAAAGTCTAGAAAGTCAAAAGAAAATATGTATAACTTGTTTCTTGTAATATTCAACACTTCAAGAGATCTTAAATCAGAGAACAATAACTGTGGTAATTGAATTAAGTCATTTCCATACAAGTCCAGCTCTACTAGTGAAGTTAGATTTGCAAATGCCCTGCTTGAAACAATACCTAAAGTACTTTTTCTGAATGTCAATATCTTTAGCTTGTCCAGTCCAGCAAATGTATTGTCTTTCAAATTTGTAATGTAATTGAAATCAAGCTGGAGAATCTCTAGGTTTTGAAGTCCTTGAAAACCAAATGGCTCAATTTCTAGTTTATTAGTGACCCTAGTCAAAGAAAAGAATTTCAGGTTAGTTAGGTCATTGAAGTCACCTTGGTGGATTATTCGAACACCAGTTACATTCATGTGTAGTTTTCTCAGAGTTTTTGATACTTCTGATAATGCAGCCTTTGGAATCTGTTTCAGGGGCACAAATGACAGATCCAAGAACTGCAAACTAGATAATCCATGAAAAGCTAACCCAGGCAGTTCAGGGAGGTGATTTCCTATAAGGACAAGATCTTTAAGATGGCTCAACCCTTGAAAACCATTGTCTTGTATTTCCTTAATCTGTGTAAACCAAAGATTCAATGTCCTCAAGCTTGTGTTCTGTAGACAATCAAAGGAACCAGCTTGAATGACTGGTATGTCATACAATTTTAATCTGATTTCTGTTATGTTACAGCCAGTCAAACCTTCAAGAGCCTCTTGTAAGTTTGAAAACAAGATAGGAAGGCGAGAGATGTCTAAAGTGTGTATAGCACTGAACAGAGTGAAGAAAGATTTGTCTATGTGACTTATTGGGTTGTCAGAAAAGTCCAGTAAATCAAACTCATGCAAGACGAAAGGCTCAAAATCAGAATAGTTCAAAGAGACAATGTCATTGCCATACAGTAATAGCACACGCAGTGAAGTCATGGCAGCAAAATCATGTATAAAGTTGCCCCTAATGATTTGATTGTTGGAAACATCTAACTTTCTGAGATTTAGCCCCTTCCAAATGTCAGCTTGAAGGATGTTGGACAGACTGTTGGTAGAAAGGTCAAGATTTTGCAAAGTAGAAAGTGGAGCAAAAATTCCAGGTGGCAGGTAGGACAAATAATTCTCTGCTAGCAACAATGTCTTCAGGCTGGACAGGTTATAGAAGGCAGCTGGTTCAATGACTGACAGACTGTTTGTTGCTAAGCTGAGAACCTCCAGAAAGCATAAGGAAGAAAAGGAGCTGTTCTGTATTGCCTGGATGTTGTTGAGGCTCAGGTCCAGGTTGGTAATATTGTTGGGAAGATTGCCTGGAATCTGACTCAGTCCACGTTTGGAACAGTCAGCTGTCTGGTTTTCAATGGTGCAGCATGAAGTTCCTGAAATTAACCAAAATTTTCCTTTGTTATAGAATCTCATCAGTTAGCACAACAAATGTACAAGATAGAGTTGTACAGGTTGTAGCACAGATTATCAACTTCCTCATATTCATAACTGTTAATTAATGACTTCCTGTCCACATTTTTGTGCAATACTACTGAGGAAGTGTTTTGCGACCTTCCAGTCTGCTTTTTTTTCACTTTCACTTCCTCAACAACCCCCCCCCCCCACACACACACACATACATACACACTCATAGTCATACTCACACTCAACATCTTAAGATGGGGGTCTCTAATACACTTTGTATGATACAAAATTCAACTAACCTTGTATTCCTATACATAGGGCTAAAGCCATACTAAGTGTTGAAGACTGCTTAAATCCAAACAGTCTCAGGCTAGTGCCTTTGGCATCCCCTCTTGTGGCCATGGCAGGTGTTGAAACTGGAAAAGAGAGATTCGCAAGATGTTGAATTACTAAAGTCAATGGTGATGCGTTTTAGGTTTGACCATAACACATTATCAAAGTGAGCAACATCAGGTTTACAGCTTATTACAATTGTACAAATACAATAGAATGTAGTAAACAAATGCATAACCGTATGTAGTTACTAGTTAGTATCTACGTTTTAACCTAGATTGTGCCTGAGAAGTGAGGTTACAAACCTGACTAACACTGAGAACTTAGCAAAATGTAACCAGGTTGTCGTCAAAAGGTCCTTGTTGTATTGAGCCTGGTGCCAACAGGTTGTAACTGGTATCAGGAACTTTTGTGACTGAGGTTTCAATTAAAAAGCATGTGAAAAGCATGTGAGTGTTCTATTAAAGGAACTAGCTGTGAAGTTTCACTTTCTTGTTTGTTTCCTTTTTGATTGTAAGCACATGCATGTAAGTATGTGTGGAAAAACAGTTGATTCAAGTGTAAACACCTTGTAAAACAAATAGATTAAACTGCTTACTGCTCACTGTTGATTTACATGATTGTACAGTAGCTGCCATGTATGTTTGTTTGATATGTTCAAATTTGACTCCTATGTTGTTTCCATGTACATGCAGACTGCGCAGGTGCGCCCCCATGCAGTCTGTGCGGTACTGCGGGGTGTCAACTTTACTCAGGCCATGTACCAGAGCTTCATTGACCTACAGGACAAACTGCACCAGAACCTCTGCAGGTAATGCCAACAGTTTGGTAGTTATACAAATCATTGTTTACTTTTTCCTTGCTGTTTAACCCTATAAACTTAATATGTAAGGTTGTCTAGATTTTTCAAGAAATAACCAAGAATTATGGCTGAAGTTTGTCAAGATGAGTACAATTTGTTTTGCTCCTTTTTGCCCTTACTCCTACCACTAATACCTCATTAACAAATGAATACAGTAATTGTTTAAAGTTAAAACTTTTGGTCCAACACAAAAAATTCTCTCACCTAGAGCTTTTGACCAGTCTACTGAGAAAGACCAGAGTGACTGGTTGAAAGCTCTAGGTGAGAGAATTTTTTGTGTTGGACCAAACGTTTTAACTTTAAACATGTAACTACCAACACAGATGAACTTTCATGATAATACAGTAATTGAGTATTTTAGTTTTGACAATGCCTCAAGTTGTGAAGCTTTTGACATACAGTATATTGAACAATGACATGTACTTCAATCAAGGTGATGATATGCTTCTTTTATGCCCACAGAAAGAGGAGCCTGGTTGCCATCGGAACCCATGACCTTGACACCATCCAAGGTCCCTTCATCTACAACGCAAAGCCACCAGCAGAGATCAAGTTCAAGCCTCTCAACCAGACCAAGGAGTACACAGCTGTGGAACTCATGCAACTGTACAAGGTTGGTCAGAGAAGTTCTTCTCTTTTCTGTTTATTAATTCTCTTCAAGTTTTACTATTGAAATACAAATTACTCAGACTGAGTGAGCAAGAAAAACTGTAATTCACTTTATGTTCACAGTAGCAAAAGTTCACGGTCTGAGAAAAATGGACATGTTCACGGAACTATATATTCACGGTGGCGACAGGTGCAGGAAAAAGAAAGTCCAGGAATTATTTGTTAACTGTAATGATAAGTTCACAATACAGAAGTGACAGTGAAACAGAGAACATAATAGTACGGTGAAAAAATCAGGAATTACAGTATACAGTGGTATTAAATTAAAATTTCTTCACAAGCAATAGTTAGACATGTATGAATGATTTTGGTTATAATTTTTCTTTTCTCCTTTGTTGTGTAGTCTGACAGCCATCTCAAGCACTTCCTGCACATTATCGAAGACAAACCTGTGTACCCCATCATCTATGACCAGAATGGTGTGGTCCTGTCCATGCCACCAATTATCAATGGTAAGGAACATACCAATATCTGTTGCAGGGTGAAAAAGCATCAAGAAGTACATGTAGTGATATCTTTAAAACTAATTGAATTCCGAGAATGAGTGTATGCTATAGCATTTTTGATTGTTCATTTTATAGTACAAAAATGTAACAATTTAGATGTTTTCAATGTTTTTCTTTCACCCATAACTTACTAGGTCCTAACTACACAGACATGCTACATTGTTCCATCTCTTTAAATCTCCATAGGTGAACATTCAAAGATTACCCTGAACACCAAGAACGTTTTCATCGAGTGTACGGCCACAGACCTGCACAAAGCTAAGATGGTGTTGGACTCTCTGGTCACCATTTTCTCTGAGTACTGCCAGACACCTTTCATGTGAGTTCAACCAGGCTTTGCAAAAACCTAGCATTTTCACAAATAGTACTCTATGCTACCATTCAGTGAACAAGGTGGACGGAGTTGGCCAAAATTTGGGTTAGCCCCAATTTACTTAGTGTTGGCTAGAACATTTAGCCCTTTTGGTCATAATGAAGTATACCAACACAGATGAACTTTCATGCTAAATACTCTACGCTGCTAATTTTGTATGGCCTTGAAGAATTATCATGAAATCCTAAATTTCTTGTTTGTCAATGAGAAGTTTTCCTTCAAAGTTGCTAATTTCCTTCCTTTTTTTAAACTATTTATAGGGTTGAGGCTGGGGAGGTGACCACCCCAGATGGTACCAAGCTTACATATCCTGTAAGTGCAGAGCAAGATGTTTCGAAAAATACAGCATTCATGCAACATTTTATTATGTAAAATACTGTTTGTATGTATTGAATTGTTTTTAAAATGTGTAAATTGGGCGCAATTCAGTGATACACTGCAATGTTCAATAAAGTGATCGTAAATCTTGAATCTTGAACGGAGTCTAATAATCTTAGTCATAGCGTGTCTTTTATTCATTTGCTGGTTTATTCCTGTCAGCAGTTTTGTTGATGTTTAATGATGCATTCATAATTATTCCACATCTCTTATCGCATAATACATCTTCTTCTTACATCGTGGTCTGCAAATTAAATTTGAGTTTACTGTACATGACAGACATGTTATTCATAATATGTACATTGTATGTTTCTTCTAACAAGAGGTTGTCAACAGTCAACATTTTTGGCCACACCCCAGGGGTGGAGCCATCTTTCTCTCTTTGAACTTCCTACTTTCTTTCACCAGGCTCTTCCCTACAGAGAGGAGATTGTTGATGTGGCCTGGATCAACAAGAGTGTAGGAATAAGGTTAGTCATTTCTACTTGGTTTTGTTTTAAAAGATTCTTGTTGACCTTGAATTAGTTCCATCTTAGTAACATTTTGAAAATGCACTCTTTCAGGATGATAATTAAACAAATATGTCCTTACTGACATATGTTATGCCTTTTGTAGTGAGAGTCCTGAGTCCATAGCCAAACTGCTGACCAGGATGTGTTTATCATCAGAGGTCGTGGAAGAGTCAAAGGTCAAAGTTGAGATCCCACCCACCAGATATGATATCCTTTCTTGTTACAGGCACAAATTTTAATGAAAGTGACAGGTAGAAATATCAACTGTCATTTTTTAGTGGATAAGAGTTAATCTTAGATTACTGAACTCACTGGCACTACCAGCAATAAATGTTCTTAAAGTTCTATAATGATAAGTTGTCTACCAAAGCCATGTGTGTTTCCTTAACCTTCCTCACATATCATCCATGCGTGTGACATCATGGAGGATGTGGCTATAGGATATGGCTACAACAACATCCAGATGACCTTCCCTAAAACCAACACCATAGGAGACCAGGCAAGTCTCTCAGTAGATCTCTGATGTTATACAACATACCTACTACACAAAATAATAATTGTTTGTTGCATTAAAGATTATTTAGAGGGGAAGGCCCAGCAGCAAATAGAATCATTTAAGATGGTTCTAATTAATTCTTACCCAATTGCCAAGCAGAAAAGTTTTTTATCGGATAGGATGGAATAAATATGTGAAAAGGAAGAACTTTGACATAATTTAATAGTGCTCAAGACCATTTGTAATATGGTTGATTATGTAAGTGTTGCATTGGGCATGCAAAATACACTATGATATTAGCTGTATCAATGTACAACTTTTGTTAGATTGGAATCAATATTTGTCATGATCGCCTTTTTTCTGTAGTTTGGGCTAAATAAAGTCACAGACCTCCTGAGACAAGACATTGCAGCTGCCGGCTTCACCGAGGTTCTCTCCTTCTCATTGGTGAGACAGCATCTACATCATTACATAAACCCATGTCTGACCAATCAAAAGTTGTGTAACATATTTTATCTGCAAATAAAGAACACAAAATACACACTCAAGTACAGTTACAAGTGTGAATGTATGTCTTTGAGTAAGACTTAATAATTTCAATTCTCTGTTCTTTTCTGTAAGATATATAATTCCATGATGTATGTAGTGCTATGAAATGTATATATACATTGTTTTTCACATGTAGTTGCTTGTGTAGTGATTCTGTGTTGCCTTCCAGTGTTCTAGAGATGATGTAGCAGGGAAACTCAACAAAGACATCGAGTCCTCTGGTGCTGTTCACATCGCAAACCCCAAAACTCTAGAATTCCAGGTGAGAAATACAAAGTTTCCCTCCACTTAATTTATTTTTTTACATTTTACATACTGACTACAAGTTACAAAGTAACAGTCAAGATGATGTTTTTATTATACAGTGTTTGTACATGTATATTTCATAAAGATTACTTTACACAAATTATGATGTGAAGTTTCATAATGTTTAACTCTTGGTTACATACTGAAGCTACTGCTGTAACCACAGTAACTGTTGCTATGTTTCCAGATTGCTAGAACAACCTTGCTGCCAGGCATTCTGAAAACCATTGCTTCCAACAAGAAGATGCCCCTTCCCATGAAACTGTTTGAGATCTCAGATATCATTCTACAGGACAAGGACAAAGGTTTGTTAGATACTAGTACTGCCCCTTGACAAGTTAAATTTTCAACCAGTATCTGTCACACCTTTTCCCCATTTTCTTTCTAATTTCATCATTCCTTTCTGGTCAAATTTCTTGTTACGCATACCAAAATTAGCAAAAATTGCCATGCTTGTAGCTAGTTGAGAAAAGATTAAATGACAATGACAGACTATTGGCAGTCAAAAAACAGTCTATTGTTCTAAAGTGTGAAAATTGATTTCACTTTAGAAAAGAATATAACTGCATTAACTAAAAGTAGACTCAATGCTCTGTATGCAAACAGAGGCCTAATACTAGGATTACTGTTACTTAAATTGATGGAAAGCAGTGTGAAAATCTGCCTATTTCATGTGACATTGTTGAATGTACAAAACATGTACATGCAAATCGATTTTGAATAAAACTGAACTGAACGTTCTCTCTTCCTACTGTGTTTTAGATGTCGGTGCGAAGAACTTGCGACACTTCTGTGCCGTGTACTACAACAAGAACCCCGGGTTTGAGATCATCCACGGTCTGCTGGACAGGTTCATGCAGCTGTTGGAGGTTCCCTACAGTAAGGAGGGGAGTGGCTACTTCATCAGGGCAGCTGACGGTCAGTTGTCTGGAGTTATTCATCCTAAAGAGTACATTTAAGACCAAATGACACCAAAAAAGTATTTAGAATACATACTATACAGAAGTATACATAATATAGTTACTTAAAGTTTGTTTCAATCATGTTGACTGAAAAATTGAGTCCGTACGGGCATCCAAAAGACTTAGTGCATTTTTGGAGATGCTCTAGCAAGCTTCCCAATCACCTGCCTCAGGCATCTCTATTTGCATCTCTATGTTTTATTTTTGCATTTCTGTATTTTTTTTCCATTACCTAAAAAGCTGATCAGAACTTGAGTTAAACTTTGCAGTCAGTATGTTAGAGCTGCTGTATTGAAACATTTTCTTCAACTGTTGCATGAAATGCCATGTAATTCTAGGGAACATGGAATTCTCAATTATATTTCTGTAACAATTTTCCATAAAATCTGAAAACTATGTAGTCATGTGTTGGTCAATTGTTGACATCTTGATACAGATTCTTTGTTTTTGTTTACCCTCCCTCAGATCCTACCTTCTTCCCCGGTCGCTGTGCTGAGGTTGTGGTGAAAGCTCAGGTTGTGGGGAAGCTGGGAGTTCTACACCCTGATGTAATCACCAAGTTTGAACTCAACAACCCGTGTGCAGCTCTGGAAATCAACCTGGAAGCCTTACTTTAACCAATCAGCTCTCAGCTTTTAGGCTGGTGTTTTAGTGTCCAATAGGAAGTGGCTATAATTATCCCATGATGCAACACTCTTAATATTTGTGGGAATGAAAATGATTATGTGAGCATGCAATTCTGTTGTATGCAGAACAGTTACCTCTGTCAGCATTGTAATATTGTATGGGCCAGTTGGGAAAAGTACAGATATGCTTAGGGACTGCATCAAGTTGCATGAAAAGGGCTTTACTTCACTTTAAGGACAGAGACAGACTGCTGAAAATAAGTAAGTAAGTAATGTTAGGGAAGTTTACTCAAAGCTGATATGTAGGGGTTGATATTGGAGGGAGCAAGAATGGTAAATATATAAATTAAGGGGAAGGGGAAACAATACAAGTAGGGTAGGTATGGATAAGGGTGTTGTGAGACAATGTGAGATGTACAGTACTGTGGTACAAATATGCATGGCCACAGACTAGGAAACTTGTGAATAAAACTGGCTACTTGATAAGGTGGCACTGCTCCTGCAATGCCTGATGCTATATGTTTAAACCTTTGAACGAAGTAAAAATGTCCAGGTGGCAACTACAAACACTTGCCTCTAGAATGTATAGATAATAATTGTCCAAAACTATGGTGTGTATGCACTGTTACTATCCATAAATGAAGGTCCCTTTGTGTGAAAAATAGCTTGTCACTGATATGGCAGTTGGCTGTTGGGATGATTTGGCCACAATATTGTCTATAATGGGTATCATTAGATGGTTTGAATGTCTAATTCTGGACGTGTTTGAATGAATGGCAGGACTTTGAAGGGGACATTAGAAGTCTTTATAACTTCAGAAACTGTCGAGTTAGGCCACACCAATTTAATTTGTTGGTTCTCGGATTCGCCTCTTCGTTTTTTTTCTGATTTGCAAATAAAAAAATTGATTCTGGTCCTGAATCAACTGAAAAATGCTCATGTTTTGCCCCCAACAGTTGAGGAAAGTCATTTTCTTCCTAGTTGTTACAGTTTTCCCAACTATCATCGCAGTGGTTTGATTAAAAGTTCAAAATTCAATGTTTAAATTTTAACCCAGCCTTTTGTGTTGACTTCATGGCTCATTCCATAGCATTTAAGCCTATAATAGGATGCCTAGACCTGTTTTTATTTTTTTTTTCCCTGTCGCTTCATATTTTTTCTGAAAAAATCCGAGAACCAACAAATTAAATTGGTGTGGCCTTAATGAGAAAATCTTATCTCCAAATTGAAAATCTTTTGCCTAGAATCCAAATTATGTGTACTTACGTCTGTATGAAGATGATTTTTAACAGCTTCAAATTACCTTATATACATGTATGTCATCACTTGACGATATGCTCGGTAGACTATGTTCTTTAGGCTTACACTTGACATGTCATAACACAGAATTAGTAATGTTTTAAGATAGATAACATGTATTATACTAGCTTTCTTGACTGAAAGTCCGGTTTTCTATTCCCATGTATGACCTCAAATAGAGTTACTAGTACTAGAATTTCTCCTGTTTGGAATCATTTACTCAATGATCAGACTTAAAATATGTCTATTCACTCTATTGCCATGAATAAAGGACCAACTTTCACAACTTCCCACCTCAGAAAGTCAGTTTTCCTTATTGTGTTATCTGTTTCTTGTGCTGACAACATACTAGACAGAAAAATCCCTGGCGCTGAATAAGTACAAAAGTGGGAGACGCCGTATAGCACCACACTGTGGTGCGGGCGACGATGTCACTGGTCCCGAGGACATAGTTCCTTGCTACTCCTTGCTACCACGGTGACGTTTTGATCATGTATGAATGACCCCCACGTATAAGGTCACAATCGAACAATAGAAAATACGTAATCTTCTATATTTGCGACATTCTCACCTTCGAATTCGATTTGTTCCATAAGAACCTCGATTCGAACAGAACAACTGGTTCTTCGAACGCGCGGAAATGGAACGCCCGTTTAAATCGACAATTAACGGTAATTACCACAGTTACGTATGTCAAATTACTAGATTTTCAGTTGGACAAAGACAACCTTGTGGTTTGGAAAAGGTAGTCGACAGGAATTGTTTTAGAAGCAGTTCAGTAGTGCGTTATGAAAGCAGTTCTGGCGGGAAGGACGGGAACATCTACTGATGAGGGGGGCCAGGTGAAACGCACCAGCGCCACAGAACGTCTGCAGAACCTAGACATCTCATCTTTGGATGGAGACACGGCGAAAGCACTTCTCCACAAGATTCTCACAAGTCTTGAAGATGTCGCGAAGATGAAGTCGTCTACCACGACCGCTGAGGAACAACAAAATCGTCCCAAATCGGGTTCTTCTACTCCCCCGGATGAAGTCAGGCGAGCGTCTGAAATACTGCTAGGAATGAGAGGCGTCGACCAATCAAGTGCCGCCACGTGTCAGGACACTGCAAATGCAGAAAATCGACATCAGACTGGAAAGGATGAGACCAACGGTACGTGAGAGTGTGCAAAAGTAAGATCTAATCTAGTGACGAGACAAAAATTATCACATGTACATGTACGTGTATATTAGGTCATAAAGGGTATCTTCGCATTATACAGAAAATGGGAAAATATTAGTGGGTCGAACTGCAAATTTGGATGATTGGGGTGTAGAAGTACATGAACATGTAGTAGATACCGGCAACGGTATTTCTACAACGATAGGGGAAAACATGTACATTAAGAGCTTACTATTATCACAGTATACCTATTTAATAGTAACAATATATATTTTACGTTTTCAGCACCCGCATCTTCCGATGATCTCGCTTCCCGTACCAAGAGCGCCATCTCAACACTGGCAGATCTGTGCACGGCGTTGAGAGATGCCGAGCCGCAGGTACTTCTGTGGTATAATTATCATGTTTTTGACTGATATTCTTGAACAGTATTTTCGTTAGAAATGTTATTGTGCAATTTTTCATCATTGTCTGATTTTAACAGCCGTTCCGTGGTTAGAGATGTTAATCATCTCTTATTACTTTGCAAACCTGATTGACAGAAAACAATATTCAATGTTACCAGGTTGTGAATGAAGTCCTCCCTAGAAGGTACCACCACTTGGTTCCTTCTACATCGGCGCCCACCCTTCTTCAGGCAGTGGCAGTTCCTGGTCCCAGAGTCAGCCCAGAGAACACTGTAGTTACTGAACCTCCAACACTTCCATCCCCGGTCACTGTGGCACAAGTTTCATCTCCAAAAGTATGAACTAGTTATTTGTATCATTTGTAGTTACCTCCATGAAAAATGGAGGTATTGTTTTTGGCCTGTCTGTGTGTCTGTCTGTCTGTGTGTGTGTGTGTCTGTCTGTCTGTGTGTTTGTGTTTCTGCACATTTGTAGTCAGCATAACTTCAGAACGCCTTTATGGATTGTGATGATATTTGATATGTTGGTAGGTCATAGGAAGACAAAGGCCAAGGTCAAATATGGGCCTCCTTGTGGATGGCCTTGGTACTGCAGCAGAACTTCCGTTTTTTGTATTTTTTGTCATGAACATGCTATGGTCTGGACTTTTTGGTGACAGATAGCTCTTCCTGACAGGAATAAGTGGTGTGGGTTTTGTCTCCCTAGCAGCTTATTCTGGAACTGCAGGGGACTTTCTGGCGAAATCTTCAAAAACCAATAAGTCCAGATAGGAACAACTTATTTTCATCATTTTTGGTGTGTACATGTAGGTAGCTGATTTACATATCTACATGTAAATGAGAACTTTGTCACAGGTACCTTGACTCATTGTCGTTCATTTTTTCAGTACAAAGTAGAACAATTCATTTTCCTCCATGCAAGATTGACTTCATGAAAGGATTTCATTTTGTGTGTATCCTTCCGCAGAGAATCTTTATCCCCGGTAAGACAGCGATCCGCCCGATGCCTGATTACTGCCGTGTGATCTTCCACCCATCGAGTCCAGACATGGACAACAGAAAACGTAGGGCCAGGACCGTCTTCTCAGCACAACAGGTGAACAACTAACTTAAAAAAAATCCATTACTCAGTTCAAAAATTAGGGATATTTTTAATACCACGAAGAATTAATAGCACCAGGCGTTTGAGTCATTGTATGTGATCATCTCTTCTTCTTCTTCTCTTCTTTTTAATAGTTGAAACGTTTGGAGGAAGAGTATAAGAAGTGCAGCTACCCTGACAAGGAGCGTCGCCAAAGCGTGGCGGATGCTACCGGGCTGACGGAGGGCTGTGTACGGATATGGTACCAGAACAGACGAGCTAAGGACCACAGGTAGTCCATTAACTTTTAAGACATAACCAACCTCATTACACATTTTAACATCTCTAGTTTATACATATAGCATTTGCAAAACGATTTGCCAAATTTGATATGCAGTTATGATTGAACAAATCAGTGCATTGAGTATCTCAAGATTCTTGAAGAAAATAGTTGTGCATCTTCTTTTATTAGGCTGAAGGATTCAGAAAGGCAGCGTGAAGGTGCGTCAGTTTCGTCTACGTCACAGCCGGAAATGCCAGGTATAATTTCGTCACGTCCGGTAGAACCTGTCAGCCGGCTGCCTCCTTCCGATACCGCTCCACCAGCAACACTCAATCGGGCTGAGGAGGCTGCGATGGAGGCATTGGTGAACCTGTCTTCTACAACTTCTGCAGAGACCACGGCTTCACATAACCCCAATGATAGCCTCGATTCTGCAGCACAGAGTGACGAAGCACTGCCTGATACTAATATCAAGTCTTCATCATGCAAGAACATTGATGCAGTTTCAAAATCAGAACTGGTCGAACAGAGAAATGTCGCTAATCTTCAGCAAGCCACGGCGAAGAAAGAAAAAACACTGATGATACAAACCGAGCATAACCGTAATGCTAACACCAAGTTAACCCCAGTGACAGATTCGTCTACTGTTGACAAACCATCAGACGACGTGCGGAGAGTTCCGAGCGAAGAAGTCGTGAAGGCGTCAGGTGCGACAAGCCAACATAAGTCACAGAGAGCGATGATAGCCTCCCTTGTCGCACAAACGCTGAAACATTCGGAAGGTCCGGACTGCAAGAGAACTGTGGTACCGATTGCGGTGGTTAACATCCCTATTGTTCGAGTTGACGGTAGCACAGGCGAAGGTGTAGACGGTTCAGGGAAAGGTTCTGAAAAGATGAAGCCTGTGCCCTATGTTGCCGTCGCTACAAGAGTTCCAGTCCCAAACACGGGAGAACAACCTGGAGGTTCAAAAAGGGGAGATTTAGCAACACAGTCTGGAGAAGTTTCCCGCCGTGCTACAGCCATTGGAATCCCCTTCCAGGCCCTTCAATTCCAAAACCAGTGGACAAAGAAGTCTTCAAACGTAAATCAAAAGCACGACTCTTCAACCACCGTTACGGCCAAAATACATCCTGATGTCCTCATCTCTACGGCACCAACTATCACTCGCACGGCGACATCCTCCAGCGCTTCTAAAGTTTCTTCTCTTCTGGGATTTTTAATCTCAGATCCACAAGCAAACGCGAATCAGTTAGCCAGATCGTCGAAGCCAACCGTACAGGACGCAAAGCCCTCAGAAAAGGGATGTGGCGTAGATAAAGAGAAGACTAGGTTGCCCAACTCTCAGATTCCCTCGACAATTGTGCTTCGCCTACAGCCTAGACCTCCGACAATGACAGCAAAGCCGTGCACTACTGCTGGGAAACCCTCAAAAGTCTCTGAGAAAGAAATGGGCCAACCAACTTCCAGTAGAGATGACTTCAGTTCAACATCTGGAACGAATGATCGAAAGAGAAAAGTCAGCGAAGCAGAAAGGGTCAACAAAGGGCCTAAAGTCGTGCAGACTCAGATGTGGAGGGAACTGACGGAAGAAAAGAGCGTAGCAAAGAAAAGCAAAAACATAACAAAAGGGAGCAAGAAGGCCAGCCCATCACAACTGATTCAACCTTCGACACAAGGCAACCAATATGGAGATGAAACTCGGGAAAGAGAAATTCCTCCAAAAGAAACTGCAAGGGATAAGAACAAATACGGAGAAAGAGAGCAACCAAAGCTGTCGACCGCTGACACCAAGCACCAGACTAGTGCCTGTACTGTCGAGTCTGGTGGCGATGCGCTGAACTTAAAGAACAGCCATCCAACGACGCTTCACTATAAGAAGGGACGAGTCTGCCAATGCCATAAGTTACAGGAAATCATCGACTACTGCGTCCGAAAAGGTTCCGAGACAGCCAAAATCGACAACTCCTGCTCGACGACCAAAGACGATGGGTCTCTCCAAAGGCCACGAGAAGGGAAAGGACAAGCTGGCGAGCCACCGCGTCAAGTCCCCAGGTCCGGCGACTCTGTTCCCAAGACCAGGGCATCAGGAACCGTGCGGCACTTGAAGATTACGACGCCGATATCAATAGCGACGACTGGCCGTTTGGCAAATGTTCGCAGTTTCACAAGATCTAGAGTCCCGGTTGGATCTGTCCGGGCACCGCCGGTCATCACCAACACTCAGCACGGTGGAGGTTTCCACCGTCCAACACCTGCCAGTTTTCGTCACGTCAACTTCTCGAAGAAACCCTGCCCCCTACCCGCTACAGTGATTCCAAAGTCTACACCAGCAGCCACTGGGCAACTGTTCCTGAACAATCATCAGAAAACCGCTGTTCAACTGAAAACCAGAGGCGTTCGCGTTGTTGTATCCCATCCCTCCAACACTGTAATTCTGCCAACTCTTCCAGTGTGTACGGGCCATACTTACACATCACCTCCGACATTCACGAGGCCAACGGTCGGTGCGGTTTCTCAGCGGGCTCATCCTACATGTGGCGCTGCAGCTATGTTCCGGTTAGGGTCAGTTTTGAAGAGGCCCAATGCTAGTACCTTCAGGCTTCCATTGGTCATGAAACCTGTCGAACGTAAAACTACAGCAGCAACCACGGGATACGTATCAAGCGGGATCCGTCTGCAACCTGTTCAGAACAGAGGACAACAACCTGCCGCTGGATGTGTTAACAGACCACCGCCTGACCCTCAAGGGGATGGTAACGCTCTGAGGAGACTGCAGAGGTTCACCGACGGGTTTATGGAGAGGCACCGCTCAAGTGCGCCCTCTACCGAATCGCGCAGAGATGACAGGCCACCTCCCGCTAAAGTGCGACGCACGGACATTTAAAGTTAAACTCTCGCTCAAGCAAGGGTGAATTGAACAGTCTTTGAATGCTCTACACGTTGAATGCTGCTAATGACTAAATTGTAATTGATAACAGGAGACGATACAATTTTTGGACTGTACACAACTTGTTGGTTGCAGGGCATTGAGTGAAATATAGATTTTACGATTAAACTGAACTGGCATAGTATGATAAAAATTTTCCCCTTGTGTAGAATATGGTGTTTTGCTATTTCAAACATTTGCATTACTTTATAACCTTGCAAATTATAGGCAAAACAAGTTACATGTAACCTCCTGTAAATGGAACTGAATGTTCGCATACAATGTATAAGAACATAGTATGCTTTGATTTGGTTTGTCATTCATTGAATGTCATGTTGAAGGTTTGGAAACTCATCAGTTCCGAGAATTCACATCTTGTAGTGTTTAGAACAACTTAAAGTATTACATTGTATGAGATAGCCTTGTAAAACATCTTGAAAATTCTTATTTATTGCAAAATTCATTGTATTTTAGATACAGTAATTTATGTACAATTTTTCACACAGTTGAGAAGAGTTGCATAAGTTACATTGTATAGTTCTCACTTTTTCCCTGTTTTAGACAATAAGAAAATAAAGGAACTAATTCCATTTCGAATTTGATCAAAGGAGTATACATGTATATACCATAGGAAAATAATTGGTGGGGGATTATCTCCCAATATTATGGTGACCAAATATTTATTGATACAAAATACAATGTTTAACATAGATTCTAAAAACATCTATTTTAACTTGCCACCAATACATATACCCAAAAGTTCTGAGGATACAAAAATAATAGGATACAAAATGTTTGAATGAAAATCTAGGAGCACAAACAAAGAAAAAAATACATACACTGCTTCTCCAAATAGTGGACAAAAAGAACTTGTGTTGCAAGTCTTAGTACTATAATATAATAACACTGTGAGCATTTAAAACAGTTAATAGTCTTTTGTGTCTACACAGTGTCATAAGATGCCCAGTCGGTCAAATCTGTCTCGCTGACTTGTGTCCCTGGAACGGTCCCTGGAGTCAGCTTCCAAGTAGTCGGCAAGTCTCGTAATCTTCTTTCTGCTCTCCTATAAAAAGGAAGATTCCTTTTCAAAACTAAATTTCTCCTTTTCCTTTAAAACAAAATCCGTAACCCTATATTGCTTCTGAAAGATTTTACGAAATAGGTGAAAATAGTTTTCTAAAAAAATAGACGAAATTCTGTCGGTTTGGATTGTCCTCTCAGCAAATAGAGGATTAGATTTGGCTGACACACATATTGTTCACCACATCACGTCGTAGGAAAACAAAGTTGTTACATGTACCGTGAATCATGTCCACCAGACGTTATGAATACAAAATAGGTAAAAATAGTTTTCTAAAAAAATAGACGAAATTCTGTCGGTTTGGAAGTAACTAGTACTTTGTTTCTACTTACCCTGATCATTTGTTTGGCCTTCTCTGCCTGTTCATCAGCCTTCAGCCTCTCCTCCTGCAGTGCAAACCTGCTCTCTAATGTGGCACGTTGTAACGTTTCCTGGGTTTTCCTACACAACAAACAAACAAAGAAACAAAAATCTCTTGTCAAAACCTTCATGGCTTAGTAATCACCGGTACCCTTGAGGATGTGCTTGATATTGCCCATAACATACAAACATACTATACTCACAAGTACTGCAAATTCCTCTACTACAAGAACTAAGCAATGTTGAAAATTCAATTCTGATAATGTATTGATGGTTAACATCTTCCCTGTTGAGTGCCTATAACAGACATTAGGAGGAAAAGGGTTAAAGATGGAGGATCTCACCTTGACTTGTCCAACTCTGTCTGAAGATTGTCAAACTTGGATTTGAACCACTCATGGGCATCTTGAAGATTTTTGGATACCTAGTATACCATTTAAAAGAAAATATGGACCATACATTATAAAGTAATAGTAATTGTTCTTTTGGTCAATATCAATTGATACAATGGGAATATCCTGACCAACATAATGGTCGACCGGTCCTTACTTCATGTAAAAAGAATGTATGGCATGTCTTACCTCCATTGACTCATTATTAGCAGCATGTAGTCTGTCTTCTATGTCTTTTCTTTTGCCCTCTATCTTCTTGGCTTTATGCTGAAAATATGAAACAGGTGTTGGACTGCTGTTTGAGATGGCTATCATGTATTATCATTTACAGCCAGTATCAAAACTAACAGGACCAAAATGGTAAAGCTGTAGCTTTTCCAATAGAACTGTATTAAAGCTTGAAAATTAATGTCTTTCAGATATGAAAATACAGTGTACTTATACATAACCTTAAAAGAAATGTGACACCTTAACTAAATCTTACCCATGTATGGACTCTATTAGTGCAAAGGAATAACTACTCACCCTGTATTTTTCTGTTCTTTTTCTTTCCTTTTCAAGTTCATCTTCTTGATGCCTACAGAAAGAAAAAAAAAGGATACCTGTTACTGGTATGGTGTGACTTAATTTGTACATTATGCACAAAATACTGGGCTTTAGGTTTTACAGATTTTTCAAAAAAGGATCAGTACAAACTCACTTCACGGCTTCTGATGCCTCCACCTGTGCCCTTGCCAGGGCCTTTAGTTCAGACTTCAGACCGTTTATCTCTTCCAGAAAACTACTGATAGTTTTTGCCTGTAAAAGAGAATGAATTTGTCATATTGTCCCAGTAATAGGACACACATACATTGTATAACACACTATCAACATTTGGATGAACAATGAGAGAAGAGAAAGAGTTCTACCTGTTCTTTGTTCTTGCTGATGTATTCATTCTTCACCTTTTCCAAAGACTCCAGCTCAGCCTGTATGGTCTAAAACACGGGGGGCATGACATGTTGTTTAGTTAACCAAGTTTTGCCTGTTTTGGTCTATACAATCATGACAGTCACTGTATTTCTTCTTTCAAATTGACAGACAGATTAGCTACATGATAGGGCTGCGGACCGGTACACTGTACCGGTCCAATACCGTAAAAATCGTTTCGGTACAGGTCCAAAATACCGGATCATGACGTAACGAGTATATACCGAAATGGCTAGTTTACACCATGTATATGACTAAAGATAGGTAAATCCTACCACAAAGACGAAAAATTAGCACTGGAAAAGACGTAAACACCGTCGGATTGATTTGAGATCCTCAGTCTCACGAGACATCGCGAGAGTGTGGCTGATCCAGGCTTGTGATTGGTCAACAAACTCAAATCAGGTCAGAGGTCAGTCATTTTCCCTTCCCTCCAACACTTTATTATTGTTTCTGTGTCATGATTGAAAAAGTGAAGAACACGTGTTAATTTGTCAAATTGTTCAGGTACAGGTACAGGTCCGGACCTGTACCTAAACCTCTGTACCGGTACCTGTACCTGTACCTGATGTTACGTTTAGGTACGCAGCCCTACTACATGACATAGTAGGATGCAACAGTCTGAGTGAAAAGATACAGCCTTTCCTGTCTTTTTTCACTAGTTTGCTACAATTTTCTTAATAGCAGACAGACTAATACCCAAGCTTCAGGTAATTTGGGACTCTAAAACATCAAAGAAAAGGCCTGTTCTTAGTGGCTAGTCAGTAAGGGAATCCTCAGTATCTTGACCTTGCCATGTGTGTGTTCATGGTTCTTACCTTGACCTTGCCCTGCGTGTGTTCATGGTTCTTCCTCTCCTTCTGTAGCTGGTCCAGCTGGACCTTCTGGCTCCTGATGCGGTCCTTCAGCCTGGCCTGCTGCTGCTCCAGCTCGTCTATCCTGCCCTGCAGCTGTTTGTTGGTCCGTGACAGGTCCGAAACACGAGAGAACGACTCCTCATGGACTCTCCGCAGCTGTACAAACCAGAAACAAATAACTGATTGACTGCACATTGTACAACAAAATAAAATAATAAAAACGTTTCTCTGCAGCATAGCACAGTTTAACTGCTGCAGTGCAAGTTGCTTGTTTTTTTATACAAGCAGAATTTGACAAGTCCACTTGCCTAGGGCAAGTAAAAGTACCGATCATGCAAATGCAGTTCCCCCTGGAATTGCCCAATCAGAAAAGTATCATTTGTTGGGGGAGTAAAAATACTATATTGAAGCCAGTCAAAATCATGTCCATTTGTCACACATAACATACATACATATCTGGACTTTGTTTATTCTGCTGCCGGCTTCCCTATCTCAGGGGTGGGCAGCAGTCAGCTAGACTGGACTCCACATCTCCAAGTGACCCTGTCCAGAGGGTCAGTGTTGGACAGCCCACACATTCTGATGTCAGAAAACTAAATTTTACATGTCCTCAGATAAATACCTCAGTCAGTTCTTTCTGATGTCTCTTCCTGGTTGTCTCCCTCTCCTTGTTGAACTGCTGTTTGAGATTCTCCAGTCTCTCCTCATAGTTTCTGACCTCATGTTTCATCTCTTCACTCTCCTGGCTCCTGATGTAAAGACAATAATGCAAACTTTAAGATACGTTTAATTTGAAATAGTTATATATAAGATGAATTTTGACAGAAATATTAGGCCACACCGACTTAATTTCATGGATGACATCCGCCTGTTCTCAAAAAAAAAAAATCACGTCCTCCGAGGCTCTAGGCCTGGGTAGAGTCCATGGTAGTTAGCGACAGTACGGAGCCGGTGGTAACTCTGAAGGATGGCACCCAGGCTACCGAAGCTCCACGACGGCAAGAACTCAGTACATACACACAGTTCCCAATGTACTGCCGCAAATTCACAATACCAGCTATGTATTCCTGTGCTTTAGTAGCATTTTTATTTTTGGCCGGAATTTTTTTTTATTCGCCCGCGCGCACTAGTTTGGGGGTCTTCTTAGGATGTCATCCATAAAATTAAGTCGATGTGGCCTTATTTTATGTCTTACTTGGGTGAAAATGTGAGTAATTTTCAATTTCTTTCGTACAATGTTTCTGTGTATTTTTCTTTTATTTCTGTCTACAAATAAAACTGCTATGACCTGGTTGTGCATTATCTAAGGAAACCACAAAATGTACCAACAGCTCTACATTTCAGGTGTCTTCAGAAAGAGCAGGCATTGGTTGGTTACCTGGTGGTTTTGATCTTGTCGAGCTGGAAGGTTTTCTGTTCTAGTTGATCCTGTAGTTTGTCCAGGTTGGACTGTAGCTGAGAGTTGGACTGTAAGATCCCCTCCAGAGATGCTGCCAGCTTCATGTTATCCTGCTTGGTCTGGTCAAGTGCTAACTTCAATGGCTCCACCTATGTGTTTGGAATAGAAGTGCAGCTTTTTAACCTTTGGTCAATTCTGTCAACATACCTCATTTACAACACATATGAGGAAAAATTATGGGGAGAAGAGGTTACAAAATCACTGGAATATGGAATGCTTTACAGAAAAGTAACTGTTATTGCTATAAACTGGCACCAAAAACACTTGTTACTGAACTTGTCACTCGACTAAAACTGTCCCTCTCCTTGGTGCTGAAAAGCTATCAAACCACAACTTTCCTCTCTTTCTCTAAAACAACTATCAAAATAACACTTTTGTTCCATCACCTGGTGTCAAAAATTACTCACATTGACTGCCTACACATTGTTAGGAACTAACAGAACAAAAACACCTCTTTTGACCAGGGGAGTCAACGAAACATTTTAATTCTAGCTTTGTTGCTGAGTTCACCTCATTTGATTCCATGGCCTCCATCTCTGCTACCTGAGACTGAAGGGCCTCTACCTCCCCCTGTAGCTGTCTGATGTTTCTCTGGAACTGCTGCCTGTAAAACACAACAAATGATGTAAAGAAACAAATAGCAAATGAATCTACAACAATACTGTTAATGGTACGAAGCACTAAAATATTAATATCCTTGGTTAAAAAATGACCTTGCTTCATCTTTTCATCAATCACACAAAACAAAATCAACATCACAAACCACAGTGACCAAGAATTATCACTTACTATAATTCCTATTTTGATATTGTGTAAAATTCATATCATAAAATGATAATTCATGTTTAGTAGTCTCCAAGAAGACCTAGTAGCAATTCAAACCAGTCAAAAAGGAGTCAAATATCAACCAGTAAGAACGACACCCCACTGTTTCTTTAGTTTAATTTTCACTCCAATATCTATCATTAAATCAAACAAGCAGCAGAATACAACGCAATGTATACAACCGAATTACATTGATTTTTAAAAAAACATTTAGGCATGGCTACAGATGAAATTCTTCCTGTCCTTACCGTTCATTTTTCATAGCGGCTATCTCGCTGTCCTTCCTGCCCAGCTCAGTCTGCAGCGCCTCCACAGCGTCCTGCAGCTGTGTGTGGGACTGCATCACTCCCTCCAGGGTACTGGCCACACGGGTACTGTCCTGTTTAGCCTCCGACAGGCTTCTCTTGTAGCCTTCCAACTGGGTAAGACGTCAACAACAGAAATAAAGCATCCTGTTCAACTTTGATGAAACAGTACAGCCCTATGGTTATACCTCGGAAAAAGTTTTAAATTTTCCTTTCTATATTCCAGCTGGGGAAGACAGAAGTGACGTATCCTGCTCAACTTTGAAATAGTATGGCCCAAAAATTTAAAGTTATTGCTGTAAACTGACACTACAAAGACTGGTTAATGACGGGGTATCACCCAGCTAAAACTATCCCTCTCCTTGGTGCTGAAGAGCTATCATACCACATGACACCTTTGTTTCTGCCCCTGGTGTCAAAATATAAACACTCACACTGACTACAAATAGTAAAGAACTAACAGAACACCTTTTGTCTTTCCCTTTCCTCCACAGCCTCGATGTGATCCAGTAACCTTTGACCCTCCTTGACAGCCTCGTCCCTAGCCTTGATGGCCATGGCAAACTCCTCCTCTTTCCTCTCAATGGCTGCCTGGGCCTACATGTCAAAAAGTAGTAGGGTAAAAATTCAGCGAAGGAATTGTATGCTACTAAAACGAATTTCTCTTAGCTACCCAGCAACTTTCACATTTAGTACAGATAAACCGGACAGTGAGTGTGAGTGTGAGTACAGGAAAAGTTTTAACAGTTCTGACTTGTTCAAATTTTGTCAATATCTGATAACAAACAAGGAAAGCCGCTAGTGGGTCGACCAAAATCGTTTTGTTTCTTCCTCTAAACAAACCCGACCCACATGCCAAATATAATTATGATTCATCATTGCCTTCTGAAGCATTATGCTGTTGACACACACACACACTGCTACAAAAACATAACCTTCTTGTCTAAGGTAATAAAACAGCTTCATGGACAAAGATACATTTAACAGCTGCATCCCAGCACACCTGTCTGAGTTGACTCTCAGTTCTCTGCATGTTGATCCTGCAGGCGTTCAGTTCTGCAGCTGCTTTGTTGAACTTGGCCTCCACAGCTGCGTTCACCTTCCGCAGGTGCACCACCTCTGACTGGGCGTTGGCCAGGGACTCCAGCTCCTGCTGTAGCTGGTCAACTTTTGTCTGTTTCAAAAGAAGGAGACATTCAGCATCATGACAGCATGATCAGTTTACTTTACTAGAAGAGAAATATGCATGTGTACAAACATGCTGAACTTTACTAGCCTAAGGGGAATGTCTTAACATTACGATCTTATTATCCCACCCAAAACAAATCTTACTCTCTTTGAATGTGAACGTCAACCTTCTATGTGCACTTTGCAACATTAGGTGTCAGAGTTAATGAGTATAACTCTTTACCTGTAGTTTCCCCTTGTCATAAGCCAGTCTGTTCTTGCTGTCTATCATCTCAGCCATGGCCTTCTCAACCTGCTTCTGGGATGCCTGCACAAAATGGTTTGGAAACAATCTAAATACTAAATCTGGGATGAACAATTACCTGAAAATTTGCAACATTATACTGCTACTGTGAGTTACTAGTACTACCAACAATAGAGCTAAAGGCTGAAATTTCAAAACAAACATTGTTCTGTTAAAATGTTGGTCTGGCATTTTTCCTCCCCAGGCTCTAACATGATTGAAGCATAGAGAAGTTTTTCTCCAGTCTGACCTGTTGTTGTTCCACAGCTCCCATCCTCTCCAACAGTCGCATGTTCTCCTGTTCCACCTGCTGTCTGGCATTGGACAGGGCTGAGATCTCCAACTGGGCACACACGGGGGGTAGGGTTTGAATCGGATGGGAAAATCTAAGTGTTTGACGCGTGCAGTTCTACATACACCGTGTTCCATGTAAGACAGTGAGTAGAACATTTTAGTAGTACAATGTAATTCCAGATTTTTTCACTGTACTGTTATGTTCCCTGTTTTCACTGTCACTTCTGTACCATGAACTTATCAGTACAGTTAACAAATAATTCCTGGACTTTCTTTTTCCTGCACCAGTGAACATAAAGTTCCCACAGTGAACATAAAGTTCCGTGAACATGTCCATTTTTCTCAGACCGTGAACTTTTACTACCGTGAACAGAAAGTGAATTACAGTACCTTTCACAACTACAAGAAATACTTTTGGAATATTTTCAGTTCAAACATTTTTGCCAAAAAAGACAACATTTTAAACTTGATAAGATGCATGCCCCACCTTGTACTGCTGCATTTCATCCTGCAGTTTTTGTCTCTCCTCTGTCATCCCATCGACAGCCTGGTTCACTTCCTCCAGCAGACTCTGCTTGTCTTTCAGTACTTGTTCCTTCTCCTGTAGTGATTGATTTGACTGGCTGATTAGTTAGTTATTAACCAGATTGACCAAGTTGTAGAGAGACATCTAGTATACACAAACATGAATGATAAAATGTCATCAATGCAATTTTCAACAAAGTATTAACAGGTATGGCAGATACTTTTGGCTGCAATCCTTGTTAAGTGCACAAAATGGCACTATCTTAAAAGAAATAGTTAAGTACATACCTTTGTCAGTTGCTCTATTTCCTTCTTCAAAGTTTCAATGACAGAATCCTGAAAGTGAATAAAAAGAATGTCAGAAAAAGTCAACAACCAAGAGAAACCATTTTGCTTGACAACTCAAACTGTAACATTGAAAACTTTACCCTAAACTTCATGGTAAGACTTGTATCCTGCTGAAGCTTGTGTGCAATGCTCCTTTGAGACCATGCCATGGGTAGTCCCTGTTGAAACTGTCTGTCTGCCTGTGTCCAGTAGGATTGAAACTTGAGACTGGAGGAGAGGAAACCTTGTAACAACGATGTCCTAAGCTGTTCAAGCAAACGTTTTCTTTGTTTCCTTAGCAACTTGACTTCTTCCTTCAAGCTCTTTGTGATGGGGTCACGTTCCTTTCCTAAGTCTGAGGTTTGAACCATGGTCTTTCCTCTAACACTTGACATCTTCAGAACAAGAGCTCGGGTGTAGGAAGACTTGTATTTGTGAAGAGAAAGCTGTGCTTTCTTCAAAACGTACTCCTCACATTTTACCACTTCAGTTTCTTCTCTCTTACTCTTTCTGACAAGATCTTGCATTTTCACAATTTGAGAGGAATCTGTTTTTTCCACCCTGTGCACGCTGGCTCTTGTAGTTCCTCCTTTTTTCTTCAGAAGGCGTTTCTTTTCTCTTGTCAAAATCTTGATTTCTGTTTTCAAGCTGTCTAATACAGGGTCCTTTTCTCTGAGGTCAATGACTTCCATTGGCCCTGAAGTGTCCAAGTCAGTACTTATTGTGTTTGCTTCAAAATCTTTCTGGTCACTCTCTCCCAAAATGTATTCCTCGCTTCTCCTTGAGTCTTCTTCTAAGACATGAAACAAAGGGTCTGTCATATCAAGAACACTTGGCCTCAGTCCTTCTTCTATTTTAGAGTCATCCTTATCACTTGAACTGTCCATCATACTTTCCCTGCTTGGTGGAACATAGTCTTCTCCCAGATGGGATTCTCCCAAATCCTTCCAAGAATCCTTCAAAACATGTTCTTTGTTCTTCTTTGGACTCTTGCCTAGGGGAGACTGCAGATCCAAGACTTTAAGAAAGTCCTGCTTGGAGAGTTTCTTCACCAGAATGGGGTGCATTGGAGTGGTATTTCCCACGTGAAACATTGTTGTTGTTTCTTTGTTTTTGTGCCAGTATGGCCAATAACAAACACTGACATAAACTCACAACAGAGGGCCCTTAGGGGGGACGCTAACATTTAATGGATTATACCATTTCAAGAGAGGGTGGGGATGTTTTTTGTTTTCATCTCACTAGTTCTTAAATTGACACTGCTAGTGAATCTTGAATTCTATGACGTAGATACTAAAAATGTTCTTACATAGATTAGATCTATCTTCATGTTTTCAAAGTGTAACCATGTGTAGTTGAATTGATATTCAAAAGTGCTGATGCTTTAGTTGACCCTGGCTTGTGTGTGGCATGTAACTAGTCCAACCACTCTTTCACACTACGTAGCTTCTAACAATTTGTCACACCCATGATGAGATTGTTGCCTGGGGCATCTGAATCCTGCTTTGTCCATATAGTCCAGGGGATAGGTGCAAAAACTACTCATATGATGAGAAAAGCATAGAGCATAGTGGTAGAGCCATACATTTTGTATTACAAACTGTTCTTTACATACTCATGGCAACTGAACTTTCAACTTCCACTTGCAGCATGCAAGTACCTTTAAAGCCTTTCAATCCCTATTTCACAGTACAACTCTGATCCAGAATTACCAACATGTACAGTCCCTAGACACTAATTAGTTTAACCCACTTTGCCCCGTGTGCTAACTATTGTCCAGTAATTGCAGTTAATTGTGTTTTGCCTCCAGTCAAAAAACGAAGAAAGCCGTTAACAAGAGAACAGCTTAGAAGAATTACTAGTAACATCAATGATCAACAAAATGTTTTCCTTTGAAAACATCTGGTGAGAGTAGAGCTGTGTACCTAAACAAATTTTAGGTACAGGTACAGGTACAGGTACACAGGGTTAGGTACAGGTCCGGACCTGAACCTGTACCTGAACAATTCGACCAATGTATATGCTCTTCTGAACTCCTGTAATAACAAGAAAAACATTGGTATAGGTTTAATTTTTGTTTATGGAGAATGTTCAGATAAAATATAGGTAAAAGTAAAGATGTTTTTGTTTTCATGAACACACTGTCCTTACACAGGGACCCATTGTTAACCAGCTATTTACACATTTGAGGTCACAAATAGGCATAAAATTGGTGTGAAATTGTTTAGGTACAGTACCGGTACTGAGGGATTAGGTATTTTGGACCTGTACCTAATTAATTTTTCCGGTACAGTATCGGTACTGCATATCGGTACACAGCTCTAGGTGAGAGTGTATATCACTATGTTTTGTCTGTTGACAGTATCAGTCAGTAATCTTTATTTTTCTAAAGGTTATTACGGTAGTTGATTTCCTAGGAATGACACTAAACTTTTCTCTTATGTACATGAGATAATCACCCCTTTCAAAGAATTTACTAGGAAAGATACGACAATGTTATTGAAGTTCCTCACCAGTTTCTTGACTTGTTCCACGGACTTGTCTTCCTTCAGCTGTAGGTCTCTCTCCAGACTAGAGATCTTGGACTTCAGTTCATCACTTTTTCCACATAATAGAAAAAAAGAACATGAAAATCAGACTGATTTAGCTGTCATATTATTTCTGTAACATAAAAACCACATGAATATCAAGTAGTCTCAGAAAAGTTGTATTTGCTTATCATGATACTGATTTTATTGAAGAAATTGACAGTATTTTCCTTACTTTTCTCTCTGTATTATGGCCTTCTCTTGTCTCTGTTGTTCCACCTGGTCTGACACTGTGGCCTTGTGTGTCTGTAGTGCCCTGTCCTGTTCCTTCAGCTGAGTGGAAACTTTCTCCTGCTCCAGCTAAAACACAAAAACATGGAAATAACATTGAAGGACAATTGACTTCAGTTTTGTTATCACCAATAATACTGTAAAGCACCTGTAGTGTTGGGGTACACTGCCTATCAGTTAACAAAAAAAACTGTAGCAGATTCAGTCATGGTGGTATAAGCAAATTTAATGGCCCTTTACAGAAGCCTGTGTACACAAGCTCTTTGTCCGGCTAACTCAGAGAGTGGTGGCGGAATATCAGGAAGCCATCAAAAAGCAGGGTTTAGTTAGGCTTGGCCTATACATGTACATATTGGGGAAAATCATGCTCAGGTTTTACGACAAATTTTCAATGTTTTCAATGGGACTCATGACAACTAAATACTATGAACATTTCCGTCTTTGTGCAGAAACAAGTTGCAGGTTTAACTCTGACCTTGAGTGCATGCTGGTGGTCAGACATGAGTTTAGCGATCTCTCCTGAAGCCGTCTTCAAGGCTTCATGGGCCTCCTGGTTCTCCTTCTCCAGCTGATGATAGGCCTCCTACAGGGAGAGAACAACAGGCTGTATGCACGGCTTATAATCTATAAAACTGTTAGCAACACATATATTACACTATGCAGATACAGTCCCCTGTAACTGTGTACATATGCTACTACAAGTATAAGCACTGACACCTGTGCTGTACAATGTGAACCAGCTAGAATTGCGATGAGAAAGGTGACAGATGGTCACTGAAATGTTGGCTGAAAAAAAACTTGACTGAGTAAAAATATTAAAAAAAGAGTCCTTTTATTCAGTGACTTACCAACATGATGAAACTATTCGCAGATGTTAGCAACATATTTTACATTTTCACCACACAATCTTGGAAATACTCCAGTACAATTCTCTGACTTGCTTGACGGGTGGAACGCTTGAACAAAAGTTCATCCCACCTTTTGTTCCTGGAGGATCCTACGGGCATTTTCTGACTCCCCTCTCAGCTCGACGTTCTGTCTCTTCAGGTCAGCAACTATCTTCTGGTTAACCTGCGTGGAAGCAAATATGCATGCAACATGTTTGAACCGGCTGAAGCTGAAGTTAGCAAGAAGAATACTCTCATTGCATTGATATTCAATGGATTTACTTTGTGAATATGATACTAAAAATGGTGTGATGATTTAATACAAACCAATGTCTACAAATAGAATGATGTACCTGATAGTATTTACAATAGTATTTAAATGGTAACCAAACATTAACAGAACTTACCTGATGTTCTCCCACAAATTTCTTCATCTCTCTTTCTCTTATTTCTGAAAAAAAAACATAATAAATCTCATATTATGAATAGTATGCATATATAGATTATATACAGATAAAAAGACTGAGGTACAGCAAGATAACTTTACTGGTATACAGAAAGAACCTTAGATGATAGATCACGGTTGATACTACAATGCCTACTTGTGTGATCAATATGGATAAAGCAGAATATATTGGATAGAATAAAACAGGTGAAACAAGACAGTCTACACAAAATACAGAGTACTGACCAGTTTCTGCCCTGAGTGTCCTGACTAACTCTTCCACCTGTTCCCGTATCATCTGTTCTTTCTTCAACTCTTCCCTCGCTTGCATGGTCTCCTTCCTCAGGGCGTTACAGTCAGAGGACAGTGTCTCAACCTGGGAGTTCACAAAATATGGTTGGACTTCATTCCTAAGTCCAATGATGACAATAGCTTTTTGCTTGGCTTTCAAATTCAATGATGGTCAATTTCTAAGAGAACTAAGAGATTTGATCTGCTTACACCAAAATGTATTCCTAGTCTTTACACTAAGTATCATATGTTTAACCTTTTCCAAGCTACACCTAACCCCATAAACAATTGAAAATGGCTACTTCAGAGTGATAAAGGTTTACAGACTCTCTGAAACACAAAATCAACTGTTTTTTTCCTCCATATGGAAACATTATTAGAGTACAAGGTATTATAACAGTGCCATCTACCCCATGCCTCTCAGTCTCCACCACCCCTTCCATACTGTGTATTCTGGCCAGTAGTGTAGCATGGGATTCCTCGAGACTGGCTCGCAGACTGCTTTCTCGAGACAACTCTTCTTTTATCTACAATGAAAACAACAGTGTACGTTAAATCTACACATTGACTAATACCAAGGGTATGGCTGGAATGAATAGGACAAATTGAATTTCTCATTATCAATTCATTTCTACAAAATTCTTAAAAATAGCATAGAGCTCACCTCATTCAGCCTTCTTGACAACTTCTGTTTTGTGTTCTTCAACTCTTCATACCTAGCTGTCAGCTCATTCTGTACAAATACGTGTGTGGCACATGTATAAGGGTAAAAATGAAAACGTTACATACTATTCACAAAAGATGAAAACATATTCCTGGGTATTCCTTCTTCCTTCCATTGAATGCTACATTCCATCAATCCATTCATTCATCCAATTATTCTATCAGTGCTTTGAAGCTATTTTATTATATCCTTCCTTTCTTCTCTAATTCATATCTATACAATTATGATGAACACAGTACATGTTGCAAATAATAATAATAATTTTAAGGCTCTCAGTGGCCAATATGACATTGGCGCACCAAATCCGTAAGGTGTTTTTGGCACCCTGACAGACAGATTAGCCTAAGAGGCTCGGTGGGCGTCACTCCACCGTACAGGTGGGGAAGTCGTGTTAAGTGCCTTTCCCAGGGGCACACCGTCGGGCCATGGTGAGTATTGAACCCGGGACCTGTCTGTTCCGAGTCCAACGCTCTAACTGTTGCGCCACCGACGCCACCATGTTGCAAAATCCTCAAACAAAACATGACCCCAACCTTCTCAGTGTTGGCGACCTCCAGTGCGTTGTGTAACTGTTGTACGTCCAGTACTGCTGTCTCCCTCCTGTTCTCAGCCTCCTCCATGTCTCTCTGTAACCTCTCCTGACGACCTTTCAACTTCTTCACCTCACGGTCGTAAGCCTCCACCGCAGCTGCCATCTGTTCGTTAGCTCCCTGGATGGGAGGAGGTTGATGGAAGATCAGACAAGGAAAAATATGCAGTTGACAGTTATTAGGAAAACAGCACTTTGAATCAGAGCAGACTTTGCTAGTAAAGGACAAGTGTAATTCATCAATATCATAGGCACATGATACCTATCATAAGTCTAACAGTACTTAAGATCTTATGTAAAATACTACAAGCTACAAAGCAAAAGCAGTATACTGCATTTGCTTTTCTTCCATTCTTCCATTCAAACATCTGGTCATGAGTCCTATTGCCTACAAGTAATTGGACATCAATCCATATCATTTTTAGGGTAATAAAGCTTCCGAGTAGATCTATGGCAGGTCAATATGATTGGTTAAACCTATAATTGAATTAGTGGTGAAAATTATAAATCATAAAAAATGAATATGCATATGAACAATAACATACAACATTCATGAAAGTATGAAAATCATTTAAAAATCACTATACTGCATGATGATAACATTCAAGATCAGCACAAGATGTTATGAGCCATTAATAAATAAATACAGGAATATTTCACATGATAATCTATACATGCACTTTGAGTCTAAAGTTAAAGTTAGTACCGGTATAATGTTCTAGCTATGTTTTTCAGCATACAGTATACGTACCTGAGTATCTTTTCCCCTTAAGTCCTTCTCAGCCTGCAGTGTGACCAGGTTCAGCTTAAGTGACTGTATGGTGCTCTCAGTCCTGCACACTCTGGCCACAAGTTCCTCATACTTCTTCTGCAGCACCTCCGGAGCCACCTGTATTGAAGGTGTAATACCAAACTTAATGCTCCTACCAATTTTAAACTAATAATCGCTTTTTAAATTTTACTACATTTTTTAAATGTTAAGTATGAAAGTATAGAGTTTGTCGGAATGTGATGTCAGAATAAGCCTCGTACGCGTAAACCACCACAAACAAGTTGTTGGCGTCCAAAAAATTACGGCCAAAATTGCCCAAATTTTTACAACATTCTGCCTACAATAATCCCAGCCCGACACTTTTCTGGATTTCTTCTGCAGATTTTGTTTTAATTATCCGGGTAAACTACAAGGAAGCGGGACGTACACTGTGCGTTAACCGCAGCTACGGAGTTTAGCAGCCCGTCAGGAATCGAGAAAAATGAACGGAAATTTACAAAATAACTGCCCTATATCGATTTCATGTGTCCACAACAATATTGTCTACTCATGACAATCACGGCTGCCAGGAGGCTTGCATGTACATTTATTAGCTCTAAAGTATGTAATAAACCATTCTACTACAACTACTACTACCTGGACCGCCCTGTGCTGGAATGGACTTATAGGATCCTGTACGCCTGGATCCAGGGAATGTGATCTGGATCCCTGTTGTTGAGACATGATCACGCGTGGATCAAACCCCATCTCTGCCAGCTGAGAGAGAAGATCTTGGGTGTCGCCCTCCGTGTTCTGGAGACGACTCTCTAAGACGTGTAGCGTGTCCTTGGTTGGTGACCCCAGGGGGGCCCGTGACGCGGGGATGACTTGTCGTTGGCGGGACATTTCGCCAGGCGCTGTATTTGACACAAATTTGTGGAGACAAAAATTAATGCTGAGTAGAAAAGTATCTCACAGATGACACTTGCAAACCAATGAAAATCAGGATGCTACTGAAGCCTCCAAATTATGTTTCAACTTACCAAGAAAGTTACAGAAACATCTGCTTGAACTTACTAAGCTAGAATAAGTACACTTGTACTTCGTCTAGTATATTTTACCCAGATTCAAAATTTTACAGAACGTCAGAAGCTTTTTGATTTTGGGTTTAATTTACTGTGGCCAAAAAGGCATTACGTTTGATGTTATTTTTGTTCTTCACCTTAAAGTTTCTGTTAACTACCTAAGTCCGACATGACTACATATTTTCAATGACGTTAGACTGATCCTGATGCAACATGCAAAATATGAAGTTCCTACGGATTTCTACTCTAGTAAACAAAAACAAATTTGCCCCCCTCCCCCACTCACTCAGTCTCGAAATTTAAACCATTTCTCATAAAGTCGGTCTGATAGATCTTACCTTTCGAGTCAGGTTATCTTCAAAGACCAGTTCACGTAGTTTTCCCTTCTAAACTGGGTTTGAAACTGGAGAAAATGCCAGTTTCCCTGAAATTCTGGTTTTCAAACAAATGGCGGCCATTTTGGCTTCCCCGTCGTTATTGGTGAGTTGTCACGTGATCACCTACGACGGGAACGAGATGACCTCTCGGTTCCGGGGTAGTCTACCTAAGGTCAAAACAGGTGGTTGTTTGGGTCTCTGGTGTTTTTAACGAGTATAAAATGTTTTTAATTAGTTTGAGGCATATTCGCCATTTCTCTTATGTTTGTTTTGATAAAAGCTTGTGTTTTTCAGTGTAGTGCGCCTGGGAATGTACGATTTAACACCAACACCCAACACAGCAACACAGTATGTGACCGTGAAATAAAAAAAAGAGAAAAGGGCCAGAAAAAGAATTTGGAGGTGATTTCTACGTAACAAAACGCAAAAGCGTGATGAGATGATGACTAAAAACAGGAAAAAAGAGTTGGGTCCCACTATGTTGGCCGGGCTGAGACGCAGTGCCTATTCACGGGCGCGATCCCGCTACTGATCGACACGGGGACTTTTGCCTGCTTTGTTTCCAACCTGGGCCGGTGCGTCCCTCCTTAGGCGACCTGGTTGCCCTGGGCTCCCCCGGGGAAACCATATCGATGCCGAACTTAGCGTGGACGCCCGATCGCCATAGGACAGCACGCCCCAGAACCCCCGGCCTCAAGCGGTCCACCAACCCCAGCCTCCAGGTAGCTGGATTACAGGCGCGCGCCACCACGCCCAGCTGAATTTCAGCCTGCCATTTTGGAGCTATAGCATTTACATCACGTGATCAAGGTGTGCTTTGCACAAATGTCGCTAAGCGGCGCTGTTGCAAGTATCGCCCCCTTGGGAATCTTACGTGACGTATTCCACAGGACTCGCTGAATAAAACGTTAATCACTGGTCCTGTTACTTTGGAATGTAAAATATACGTTTTGTCCGTGAAAGGTAAAATCTTCTTCATGGATGTTATGAAAAATTCGCGTATTCACGTTTTCTTTCAACAGTGATAGTAGAATCTGGAATAATACTAGAATGTGGGCAAAAGATTTTGCTGTGATATTGCCGGATCTTGTTCTAAATATCAAATCAAATCAACTTTATTGCTCAACAACTGTAGCTGGTACAATGTATGGCAAAGAAACAACAATGGTACATACATAAACTAATACTAAGATATAATTCTAACGAGCTAAATGATCCATAATGGTACTAAAGCTAATCTATTGTTATAAATATGTATTATAAGTCTGAGAATAGAAGTTTAGTTATAATGATGAATATCGATATCACTAAATCTGTTTTCAACATCAGCATGGTTCTTCAGAACAATAAACAGGACGCAACCATGGGACATTCAGGGAAAGACTTGGTGATACGTAAATTTAAACCATAATGTCGTATTTGTTTTCTGTGAAATGATATCGATACGTTGAAACAACATTACCTACTTGTATTCAAAACGTTAAATGATACTTTTGAAAACATTAGTCACCACCATTGATGTAAACAGCCTTTATAGTTTATCTTAACAAGATATTTCATGTTAGATTAGTTGATCACCAAGAATTAACTTTTAACGTTTTTTTTTTCTTTAATGCATCTCTGTCCTGTAATACATATGGCTGTATCTGCAGACTGACAGACTGCTCCAAAAAAAAAGAACCCCAGGCTTGATCTGGTAGAATATCCAGTTCCTAAAAGAGAATAATTTGACATATGTACCAGAAAGCTGGATGCCAACGAAGCAATGGGATAAAATAAGCCAGAAGTGAGAGGCAAAACCATGAGAAACCAAGCAGTAAAGTCGTCAGATGTACTTTGACAAGGTAGCGTTCAAATCACATACAGTATAACGACTCGAGTAAGCTTTGCCTTTGGCTGACCCTTGTCAAATGGACAAACAATATATAAATCTTATGTGTAAAGAAAATTATTCACGATATTGCCGATATTCCAACACCAGTGGTCCAGTGGGACTCAGATCAACATTCACGTCAGAAGCATAATGATTAAACACGAGGGGGCAGTAAGCTGCAATGTCGCACGCTGTTATTTGCA
Organism: Branchiostoma belcheri; assembly: GCF_001625305.1. Lineage (NCBI taxonomy): Eukaryota > Metazoa > Chordata > Leptocardii > Amphioxiformes > Branchiostomatidae > Branchiostoma > Branchiostoma belcheri. The sequence goes on from NW_017804131.1 coordinate 4,311,809, forward strand.
GTAAACTTGTCAGAGAGGACATTGCCCCAACGGACTGTTTACACTTTTCCTTTTTTAGTTCTTGAAAGCACTTTAGGTATGCAGCTTGAATGGGTCTTTGTAATAATTTCAAACACCAACGAACAAAATGTCACTGTGTGAAAACACGTCACCAAAGGATTAGCATAACTAACGGTGTTGACCAATCCGACGGACGAAACTTTAGAATGTGACGCTTTTTCATACCCAACATTTGATCCGAACCTGCCTTTGTAACCGATGTTTTCATTGGGTAACAGATCTGGTAAACAGGTCGGAAGTGTGACGCAGTGTTTAGGGGAAGCCAGGATGTGGGTTTGGTCTTGAATGAATGAAACCGTGTTTTGTCAAGATATCAGAAATCACAGCCTATATAAACCTGGCGCACAGCAACAAAGTGGCATTTGGTAAGAGGAATTCATCAACTTCAGACCGAAAAAAAACTTCGGTAATCACTTACTAGCTTGACGACGGATTCTGACAGCTTTTGGGAGAAAAATAAGAAAAGAGGTAAGTTTGACTTGTAGCACGATGCGCTGGTCTTTCTTATGTAGTGTAAATACGTCCATGTATTATTCTAATTAACACGATAAATTGTATACTTGCATACTTCAGATTTTTCATCTTTCAAGCATAGGAAAACAACATGATAACTGCATTTCTTTCTGTGTGTTGATAGAATTTACACGTGTACAAATTTTCATAGATAGTATTTTATTCCTTGTTAAATTTTGCGCTGTGTGAAGATTTTTAGTCATTCTTCAAGACTGATCATGATTTTTAAACTCTTTCAGGGCAATATGCCCGGTGGAAGAACTATGGCGTCCCTTCAGACGACATATCCTCCGGCCAGAAACGCCGAGACGGTCACAAAAGTTCGAGCGATGAACGATCACGAAGACAGGAAAAGAAAAGTTCTCCTCCAACAGTTTGAGAAAGAAAATTCGGTGTTCATGAAGAACAGGGCACAGGAGAAGAAACTTTTCCAGGGAAGACTTCGGAATCTTCAAAACACCCAGCACAAGATGCGGTCGTTGTCCCCAACGAAGGCTGATACTGGGATGGCTTCACCCGAAGTATTGAAGAAGAACAATAGAAGACCGGTTACAGAGTATGGTCCTAGAGGAAATGTGAGATGGACGGAGGAAGACAAGGATAATATCTTGAAAGAATTTCGAGACGAGTCAGTGGACCACACCCCAAACGTGTCTCCTCCTAGCGGGACACCTCCAAAAGACAGGAAAGAAACGCGCACCAGAGCGCTCACAGCCAGCGACTGCTTCCGAAAGAAGATGCTTGAGTTGGAAAGAGAAGACCACGCTCTCCTCAGCACGCCGCCAAGAGTGCGTCGACAACAGCTTCTGACGGGAAGGCCTCGTATGCAAAAGGAAACTCTCCCTGGCAACAAGGACGGTGTTTCACGGGAAGTCCAGAAAGTTCCAAAAAATGTAGATGGAAATTCGGCGTCGACTGAATCTTCCAACCTCTGCCTTCCCTCAATAGCGCCCAAAACAGCAACACAACAAAAAGACGAACAGCAGTCAAAAGTAGAACATGAAAACCAGGAGGCATCTGGGGCACCTGACCCTACAGCAGCACGGGTGGAGGAGTGGTTGAACAAATTTTCATCAACGTTAATAGTGGAAACCTCATCGGAAAATAGCACCCATGATGTAGTAAAGAACAGAAGCCACTGCGACTTGAGGGTCTCTGAAGACGACGCCAGAGAGTGGGAGAACGTGGTCGGCGCCAGGAGGACCAGGCGGCGGTATTACATCCACCCCGCGACATGCGAGGTGATGAAGCCGCGGAACATCGTCAGCAGGGTGGAGGAGATGTCCGGGAAGGCTGGCATACTGGCCTGGCTGGGGCTGGAAACACCGGACTTCCGAGCGATATTGAAGTAACTTTGCTGGACTATAGCTAGACACGTAAGTGCCAACTTTATATGCTGTCTAATCCCCAGAGGCACATGTGGTACAGTCTGACATCATGCGGAACCTGTGTGAATTGCAGCATGAATTTCCTCTGTGAGGCACTGTAAAAAACTGAGGCTTAACTACGTCGCATTCAAGAAACAAAGTTATAGTAATATACATGTATAAGTTACCTGAAATATGCACGATAACAGATATGCATACGTATCGTTTTTTCCGTGAATCAGTCTGTGTATTTTTGCAGAAATGTGCATGATTTGCGCTACTTTGAGATGTGTGGTGTGTAGGTAATATTTTTGCTCAAGGAAAGCGATCATGTCATAACTACTCCATAAGGCCCGGTACAGTTTTCCATGACGTACTTAATTCAACTGCCATTGAGAGTTTGCTTCTGATTCTTTGTATTGTGATTTTGAGATAATAAACTACTTGAATCTATTGACTACACTTCCCTGTGCAGTTTATTTAGATACATAATTAGGGGCCAACTAGCATTTATGATATAGGACAGGTGTGTAGGAAACCAGTCATAGCCATAAAAGTAGCACGATACACAATATTGCCCCTTTAACGGTGTGTCGGCTTATTTGCCCTTTATGGATACATCTTTTCTCGTATATAGGTACGTATATAGGTAAGTTTATGGAACCCAGAATACACTATATCAACATACGTTTCTACTAGTTATGTGTTATTAATATTATCACTGGATTACGATAGGGGCGATAAAAAGAGTACACCCCTGTGTAGTAGTGGTATAGCCCGTCCCCTGTGTAGTGTTGCGTACATGTACTTTGATACGCCTCATCATCCCGGTGCATTGTACCGCCGTTCTCACCACATTACTAACCAGGCAACAGCCCAGCGGAGCGGCAGCCATCCTACAGACCTGCATATTTCTCCCAGTGTTGGGGGAAACAAGCGTTTAGCTCAACACATCACAAGGAGATCTACAAAACGCCCTTTCGTGGAAGAATTGTGTTACACAAGTTTCTTCAGGTAAGCTTGTTTTACAAACAACCTAGTTTGTAGTCCTGCTTTAGAAAGGACTGGATAAAGACGTCAGTTATACTTACCTTTACCTTTTATGCACATAACAAGTACGTAAATTGATGAAAAGGGAATTTTGACTCGACAACATTACCGGTACAACTGTAGTGTTGGCATCTATGCCATCTATGGACGTGAAAGAAAAGGAACCTTAGATATAGACAATAGAGTCTCTACCTTGTACGTAACTGACATGTTACTAGTTGAAACAATCAGCCCTTAAAAGGCTCAACTAGACTTGTTCACCGTTGGCCCTCAGTAGTGTGTAACACTACGTGCACCGGTGATCACTAACCCTAAGTATGTACACATTCGTACCTGCAACAATGTTAGGTTGTTTGTGTCATACATGTACTAGTAAGTCTGCCAATATGAGTGCGGCATATTACATTTCAAAACGACAGAAACCCGGTCCTATTAAACGTTACAATGGATTTTACAATGCCGTATTTCATACAACGCTCGACATTGAGTTAATACTGCGTGCAATGAAAAATTTATGAGCAATGATCTTCTATTCAGTTGACATAGGTTATGATATACGCATTGATATGTGTGTCTCAATCGATGCGTCATGGCAGTTCAAACCATATGCCCCCTACCGCGAATAATTCGATTTTCTACTTCCTCATGCGTATGTCTGGCCTACATAATTCACACTCCTTCTGAAATACATTTACTATCGGTCATACAGCATGCTAGCAGCAAAACTGAGAACCAGACTGCGAAACATTTAACATGATCGAAAATCTTCAAAGTCCACCGATCATGATAGGATATCATCATAGTGTTTGTTTAGTACCAATTGATCTGTCTAGTCACCTATTAATCGCTGTTAAAGGTGTCAAGAGGTGTTGAACATTAACTACCTGAGTGGGACATATATCTATTCAACGTAACGCTTACAGAGACAGAGAATACTAGTATGCAGAATACCCAAGATAAAGGAAGAGCTACCGGGTTAGACACTCAATACACATAATGTTATGGCCAATATTTTAAAAGATAACATGTAAATTCTTAGTCAGACCTACTGTATGTGCTAAAGAAACAATGGTACATTTTACTTTTGTTACGTTCCTTCCTTGTTATTTTTATGTCTAGACCACACTGTGTTGCAACTCTTCGTAATATTTAAGAATTGCATGAGCTGTTGATGTCGAGAACGTTTTTCCTTATAGGTTTTGCGAAATGTTCAACACTAAGAATTGACTATACGTACAATGTTGTAAAACGAGAACCGTTACATTTCTTTAGAAATACGTACCCAACCCCTTCTTTCTAGTCTAAAATATTTCAGTTTATGGCTATTAAAAGAAGCTAGCGAGATTGAATACAGGCGAACATTTAAGGGTAAAGGAATAGCCTGGGAAAAGAGCGTTCCATGTTAGCTTTTGCATGATTGCAGTGACCTTGAAACCGCTGACAATATGAGACAAATGTCCGACTGTTTGTGTAACGGTAAACGTTCAAAAACATTCCTTGTGGGCAAAGTATACCCGTGCAACCAACCGAATGAAAAGAATGTCACTACCTGTTCCTTTTCGTGCCGCTGGTAAACGACTGAACGCACCTGTTCAAATGATTCTTCTAATTACAAATTTCATGATAACGTTAACGTTTCTGAGGAAACGTACTTAGAATGTGTGTATCTGTTTCGGTGGTGAAAAAAAGCACTCGGCCATTGCGTGGAGAACCGTTAAGGTAAAGAAAAATACCCCGTGTGGGGACGCATTGTTTGCGCTTAGAGTGTGTACAGTCGTAAAAGTGTCCACGCTGCTTAGTAAAAGGCAGTTTTATTTCCCTGCGCGAGCATTTATATGAGCCCCGTGAAAAGAGGTAGTGTTGTAATTGTAAGGCTTTTGTATGTTCAGTCTGTGATGTTTAACTAGGTGAAATGCCTGCTCGGCAAAACGACATACACACAAAGCATATAACGTTACATGTATGCAGTTTCAGGGTTTGTTCGATTCATGCACAGCGAACATTAGTATCTTACGGATTCTAAAAGCGGAAAAGCTATCCTGTATAGATACTAAACGTAAGAATGTTAGAGTTTGTCTAAACATCTTGTAACATTATTAGTTTTGGAAAGAAAAGAAACTGCTGTAGTCACAAGGGCAAAGTTTAGATGCCAACTTGTAGGAAGTTTTGCCACTTCCACTGAAGCAAATCACCTTTTCTTCCTCCATACACCACCTCTTAGGAGCATGGAGGAAGTTCCACGCTGAAAGTTTCTTTCCTAGAACAACATGATTATGGAATAAGCTTCCACGTGATTGTTTCCCATATGGGTATAACCTTAAACCTTTCAAGGTCAACAAACATCTGTCCTCACTGTCTGTACAGTAACCCAAAACTTTTGAGTGGCTCCCATGAGCCTTAAGCTTGTTTTGTGGTGAACAGGAAGTAAATAATAAAATAAAATTCTAACAATGATTCTGATGTATTTATCAACAGAAAATGAAGGTGACGTCACGTTTCGCCTGTGCAGCAGCTGTCGTCCTCGTGACCTTGACCTTCACCAGCTGTGCCGAATTTGATGACGTCAGAGACCTGGTCAGGACCCAGGACTTCCTCACTCACCTGGACACACTCTCCCCAGTCCCCGGATGTTACCAGAACCTGACATGCGTCAACTTAACCTTCGACCACATTCCAGAAAACGAAACATCTTTGTACCTGAACGACTCGTGTTTCGTCTGCCTTAACCGAACTCGAAACCCAGACTTCTGCCTCGAAGCACTCACCAAAATCTTTGACGAAGTTCTCTGTTCTTACCACTCTTATTTTGATCCTAGTAATCTGCAGAAGGTGGAAGATCTAGGACTGAAAAGGTGGTACAAACTTTATCTAGAGATCAGATATTTTGATAACCCCTCTGTGTTGGGGGATGCGGCAAGAGACGCCATTCTCACAACTGTGAAGCAAAGGATTTTGTACAGATACAAAATGGCCCTAGCAACGGACGGGGGCACGCCCATCAACCATAAAGATGGACTTGGTTTCTCAGAAACAGAGCTCTATCAAGAAGACGAGTATTTTAAGGAAATGTATGCTTACTTCAGACATAATAGTATCTTCTTGTAGGAAGTACCAACAAAGTATACCAGTTGAAAGGCAATTTCCCCCGTACAGCAAGCTAGAAATTACAATGAGACAATAACTCATTTCTTGAGAAAGGGTCCCAGTCAATAGCACATTTACTAGCATGTTTATTCTAGACCTTTGTTACTATCTTACTGTATATATGTACACTATTGATATCGTTATTGTTAACCTGTAAAAATGACAATTTGTTTTTCTTTGTCCAAATCAATGTTTTATTTCTGTCTTCTGCACAGATCACAACAAAGATAAAATGTCCAAATGAAAATATTCAAATACATTATCATCGATACCCTGAATGTCTTTTAAGTACAGCAACTAACACTGTGTTAGATGTACTACAAGTTAGATGTACTACAACGAAAAACAGACTTGGTGGTACTTTCCATTACATTGGAATCCTTAGTGGTCGTCCAAAGAGCTGACAAATGGACAATAAAAGGTTGATAGTAAAATGCTGATCACAAAATTCATGTATCAGGAATCCTCTTTGTGTGATACCTCCTCTTTACTTGACCAAATACAGTGACGAAATATGATATTGTACCAGTAAATGTTTGTTTCAATATCGCAGTCTCTCCCAAAAGAAAACAAAAAGACATCTTCAACTGTCACACGTTTTGACATATCTATATGTTGATCTTATCCTAATATGAACTATTAATGTCAATGTCCCTGATTTTTTGTTGTTGTTTCGAAGTAGGAAAATTGAAATTGATTTTCCTCACTGATGATGTTTCACTGATACCACAATTGCAAGTTTTAAAAGAGGTTTTTGACTTGATCTTCACAACACATTGGACATACCGTCTACTGTTACAGTTACTGTAGTTAACATTCATCCTAGTACTGGTCTTTGCTGAAACCAATACAAAATTGGTGATGGAGGGAGGCAGTTATGTAAGATATGATAGTGAAGTTCACTACACATGGATTTACAAACATGTTCAACTTGTCTACGTCAGAAAAAATACTGTTCTGGCCAGAATGGCATGTCTTGGGAAGGGACGGAAAAACAATCAATATCATCATAAAACAGGAAAAATGATATCTCCTAATGTTATTGGGTATGACAACAACAAAAAATGATTACTTTTCTTCTATCAAACAATCGTAAGTTTCTTCGTTTGTCTTCAAAAATGAACTGGACAACAATTACTGTGCACAAAAATGTATGATCAGTCTTGCAAATACATATTAGTTTCTGGCAGTTATTGAAAAATTCACACTTGAACCAATAAAGTTTTCAAGACTTCTCATAAAAATAAGCATGCAGCAAGTACATATTCTATGAATGAAGCTTTAACTTAGAATAGAATTCATCAAGTCATCTGCATCTTTACACATATACACAGTGAATTGCAACTACTTCCTTTGTCCTAACAAAAACATAATGGCTGGTTACACACTACCTCTATTGCAGTACTGATCGTCTTCATACATGTAATTAAAATTCTCAGTCTTTCACTTAGATTGAACATGTACCGTAGAGCCTATCTTAGCCGGTGCTGTTTCTTTAACTGTAACTGAGTGGGTCTATCATCATTCTTCACAGATTAAGGGATATTTCTGTAAGGTTTTACTCCTGAGGAGGGACTCCAAACTTCACAGCTAACTTTATTTGTGGTTTTCTTCTTTCCGAAGCTTTCTTGACTTGTTTCTCTTTGTTTTCCTCTTCTGCCGTTTCACTACCTCCCTCATTTAACGCTTCATTTTCCGTCATCTTTGCTACACTCTTTTCATCATTTCCTAAGCTGGCCTGTCCTTGTTCTGCTTCTGTTGGAGGGTTTCTCTCCTGTTCTAGTTTGTTGGCTTCTCTGACTTTGTTGATGGTTGCTTCCAGCTCTTCTGTCCATGCTTGTTGCTGGTCTGGTGTGGGGCCTGGCATGTTGGGCAGCTGGCTGAAATCCCGGGTGACTTCGTCCTTAGACTTTTGTGGCGTGGTCTGTCTTGTTACCTGTGTAATTGAAGACAGAAAATACTAGCATTACCCTTAGACAGAACATTCTAGTCAAGGAAAGTTACAACACTGAAAGGTTACTTTGTGCCAAGCATGTCTAACTTCACAGATATCAAGTCAAGATGTTGATTGCTGTAAATAATTTTATATTCACTGTAGCAAAATTTTGTGGTCTGACAAAAATGGACATGTTGCGGAACTATACGTTTGTAGTGATGTCAGGTGCAGAAGAAGGAAAGTCAGTTAATTTTTGCGATAATGATAAAGTACAGATGTGACCATGAAAACCGTGAATTTAAAAGTACAGTACTGCAAATACTAAGTGATTTATAGTATTTTCTAACAACCACAGTTCTTACCTGTAAAGGCACAAATGGGTTGTTCTTGAGAAGACCGTGTGTTGAAGTGGGACACCCTGGCTGAGGACTGAGTTGGGACGGTCCGACAAAGCCGGGTGACGGCATGTTGTACTGTGGCTGGCCGGAGAAAGGACGGGCCTGTACCATTCCTGGGAAGGGGTGTGAGCCAGGCATCATTGGAGCCCTGTTAGGGAAACCTGGAGAAAAAGAAGAAAAAACACTTGTCAATGAAGCCTGCATCAGCTCACTTATCTCAATGATCTCCATGTCTATAGGTATCTAAGAGACTACGATGTCAATGACATTAACATTAGTGGCACTAGTGACTGCCATTCCAAACATAATTCAACGTTATTGGGTGGGTCAGCTACTCTCTCCTTGCAGCTAACAATTGGTGGGGCTGAATTGCAAGGGTCTGGAGCGGCTGCCATTCGGCGCTAAGTCGGGTGACCTCAATACGACCACAGGTGCGGCCATAAGACTTTAAGGTTTGAACCACTCACACCAGGAAGGACCCTGCTCTTTTAGGTGACTATGTTGGGTTCTTTAAGGTGCTCAAGGTGTGGCTCTCCATCAGTTAGGTTCCATCCTTGAGACATGGGCTACGAAAGCTGCTGAGAATGGATCCCATTGAGTGGGAACCATAACAAACTGACCTGTGGGCCCCCTGGGTGGTGATGCAGCCACCTGAGGGTTACGCAGCATGGGTCTGCGTGGGGAGAACCCACCCATGGGAGACCCGGGGTGGAAGTTTGGGTGGTTTGGTGCCGGGGACTTGGAGGAGTTCTGGAAAAAAAAATCATATTTGTTCAGAATAACAAATTACTAATTACTACTCCATCTCTGCATTGTCCTCTATCCCATCCTTTTCGAGAACATTATTGATTACACAGCTATTTCCAGGTCTGCAAGATGTTAGCTACAGACAGGAATAACTGACTGAACTTCTGGTTACCTTCTTTTTCAGAAACACAGAATCTATGAATAACACTGAGAAAGTTTAAAATTGACATTAATGATTTACACTAAAATCACCCCTTGCCATGCTTGCACTAACTGATGGCTTCTAACAGTAACAAGCATTATATCAACTATATATATATATATATATATGCTGGAATACAACGAGCTACGTACCACATGCAGTATTGTGACTGCGGCAGCGCTATCTGCGGCATACTCTTTGGTGGCACACGGGGCTCCCTGCAGGGTCAGTCCACTACCCAGTCTCACGGTGCACACCCACATGTTCTACAGGGGGCAGGAAAACTAGTTAGGAAGTCTCCAGGATGTTGTACTATTCAGTCTTTATCACTGTTATGGTAACTCTGAATTATGTCATAGTTCTTCCATAATTTCACATTTTCTAACAATTTTGGTACAATTAGTACCTATTTAATACATATTTTGTAAGAGTTAGACACTTAAATCATGAAACCATAGCTTAAAGTAAGGCTTATGAAGAAGAAACTCTTCTTCTTTCTTTTCTTCTTCTTTTATTTTGAGGCAGCCGCCTTCAACTAGCTGAAGACTCTGCTGCCTTTTTGTGGCTAATACGAGATGGGGTTCGCCAGGCCTCCATCCAGGAAAGTCGTGTCAAGTGCCTTTCCTAAGGGCACAAGATTGGTGACATGACGGGGTTCAAACCCAGGACCTCTTGGTACCGAGCCAACGCTCTGTCGTTACGCCACACGACCCCACATTCCCTAATTGTTCCCTAACAGTTAGACTGATTTTCACTCTAGGGAAACTGTACAGAGAAGTTTAATATGGAGAAGGAAGATAACATTTTCCAAGCTTGATTGTTGTACCTTTTCAGGGCGATGCTGGTAGTTGGGAGGTCCCATACCGACATTCATACACCACTGGAGCAGCTGGAGGGTGGGCGGGGCCTGACCCTGGGGACGGACACCCGAGGGTGGGGGCTGGACGGGAGGTCTGGTCCCCAGGGGTGGGGTGTGCTGGAGGGGGGGTCTGACACCAGGGGGCAGGGGCTGAGGCAGGTGGGGAGGTGGGGGGGTTGAGTATGGGGCGGGGGTGGGGGATGAGGTTGGGTCGAGGGGGGATGGGGGAGGGGACAGACACAACCTGGACTGGAGCAGCTGCACCTATAGATAATGAACAAGAGAAAAGGAAAACACGTTGGACTAAACGAACGCACTTTCAAAGTAAAAATGTACAAATGGAAAAGCAATTCATGTGTATTTTTAGGAACAAATAAGTCTACCATGGTGCATTTTTTTGTACTAACAGCAACTACTGGGCAGTGGAATATTAATTGTTACCAAGTAAGGTTTCTATTTGCATGCTGGAACAACACAGAAATCAAACTGGCAGTGAGAGCAAACCATTGTAGTAGTGCACAACTGTGGTGGAATGTTGCAAAAACATGCTGAAAAACTACATGTACCATCACATACACTTCAACAGTGTACAAACCACCTCAACAGTGCATGCTTAGCACTGTTTTCTTACCCTCAATACAAAAACTGCAGTGCTACATGTGCGTGTACAAATCAAAAGAAAAGCTTAGACTAATACTAGTATCCCACACCACAACATACCACAGCACGCATATCTGTACCTGTACCTTTAAACAAAGTGGACACAGCAATAGGCATGCCGTAAGTTGTTGCTGTAGAAGGTGCATTATTAGGTATCACACTGGAGTTTATGGTGCCCTGAGATTGCTGACCTGCCATCATGAAGGTCTCACCTGCCTTCCCCTGACCAATGTTCAACATCTGACGGATGGCCTCTGTTCCTTCCTGAAAGTTAAAACCATCTTTAACAGGGCTTACTCAATTCATACCGGTATTTGCTTTTTCTTTATGTTAAGTATGTCTGCCCCTGGTACAGGTTTTGATTCAAAATTAGTTTGAAAACAAAGCAAAGATATATTATTTTGCATTTACTACACTTTCTGTACAATGAATGATGATAAAGTATAAAGAAATTTTTAAAAAAGAAATCTTTACCAGGGATTCCAATGTTTTTCTTTCAAAATAACTGTTGCCACAACAAAAGTACCATTTGCCAAAAAGCAGTTACTCAAGCAACTGGATATGATTTTGAAAACGTCAGACCTTTCAGCTAGTATCCACTAGCTTTCGTCAGTGACTGAGAGACCAGAGGGGAAAACAGGTTTATATGCACAACCTATTGATTGATATGCAAATAAAGTGAAGACAAATTTTTGGAAGTCAAAAAAGGAACAAAAGTCAGACAAGTCAAGACAAGATGATGCAAATTAGTCTGAAAGCTCCTGTTATACAGAACAGAAGCTTAATTCAGTGGATACTAGCTGAAACGTCTGACGTTTTCAAAATCATATCCAGTTGCTTGAGTAACTGCTTTTTGGCGTATCATATTACCTGGATGTCTAACCTTCATCGACGTAAAAGTACCATTTCTTGCCAAATCTCGCTACAGATCAAATGCTACATTAAGTGTGACACAGACATAAATGCTTCTAGTATCTTAAAACGCCGCTCATACTTACCTGCACAGGCAATGAATCTTAACTGTACCTTTTTCATAGTGTTGGGTGACTTCACATCCCTGACGTAAGTAGTCTGGCTCTCATGGGGGTTTCCAGAACTCTTTTCTGCCGACAACTGCAGCGATGCCAACAGCCTGGAGAAGTCATCTGACGGCTGGTTGTTTGTGGACAACCCCTGTTGTGAGTCCCTGGTTTGGATCTGAATTTTTTGCTTGGGGTGGGGGGACTGGTAGAGTTGGGGGGGTTGCTGAGGGTGTGGGGAGGGTTTAGCCACCTGGGTGGGGAGTGGCTGTCCTGATGGCATGCCTTGGCTCCAGGCTGGAGTGTGCATCGGCAGGGATCTTGCTGCTTGCTCTAAGGTCGGTGCAGAAGTGTCTGGGCCTGGAAAATGAACAAAAGGAGTCAGTGTTACCATAGACCACTGTCTATCACAACAAGCCAAGCTTTCTGAATAAGATGTAGAAAACATATCTCAAATAATCCATGCATTTTTATGGCAATTTCTGATAAAAACACTGCAAATAAGTAATTGTCAAGGTTGATTTTCAATACATTTGTTTCATGTTTAGGCCATGTTGATTTGATTATATGGATGACATCCGCGCGCGCATGAATTTTCGGCCGTTTCCAAAAAAAAATTTTCAACCATACTGTAAATCGTACAAAACAGTTGCAAAATGAGCAAAATGATACCATAAGTTACAACAAAAATTAATAAAAACTATACCAATGTCGTAGAATGCCAAAATCAAACGAAAAAAGACGAAAATGTAAAGAAATGAACTTGAAGACTAGATTATTCGCCAAACCATATTCTGTCCCATTTGCTCAACCCTCATGACCACGTAGATTTCATAATGAAAAGAACTTTTTTTTTTTGCAAAACTTTTTTTTTATTCGCACGCGCGCATCAGTTTGGGGGCTCCCGGAGGATGTCATCCATATAATCAAATCAACATGGCCTTACAAGCAGGTGTTACACAAGAAGGGTTTGGACCGTACCACTTGTTGGTGGCTGGGGGGAGTTAGCCTGCTGAAGCTGTTTCCACATGTTGGCAAACTCATCCACATCCTGGGTCTGCAAGAAATGCACAAGGAAAATGATTTTCCTTACTTAAAAATTGATACTAGAATTTGACAAGGTAATACAAAACCATGAACAGCTATAAGAGTATTACTTTTGTTAGAATTACATCAAATTTTGTTTATTTTGATCCAAACGGCTTTCAAACGGAAATTCAGTTTCTTTGCATTCAATTTTCCAATCAAACTTACCTTCTCTGCACTTCCTGATTGGTCTGACCTTGTCCTGCCCCCAGACCCTGGGGTGACCTTGGGAGTTACAAACTGTGGCGACGTCTGCGGTCCAGGGGCCTGTGGACTGTACCATCCTCGCGAGGACTGAGGGGTGCTGCTGGGGGGAGTGGACTGGGAAGCCTTGTTTGTTGCATAAGGGCTTGCCTGAAAAGACAATAACTCGGGTTGTTTGGTTATCGAAAATAACTTCACCGAAAATAACTTGATACAGTAAGTACTATCAACTAGTCTCAGCTTAACATACATGTGCTATGTAAAGATTCTAATATTGGTACTAGTACTAGTGCAGATTCTAATAGTATTATACTGATAACTATAGTTGCTAATTGACATTATAAGCACTTTCCCAAAAAATCTAAAAAGGATTGTTATTCCCTATTTCACTAAGTATGGCTTAGTATATCTCTGGCTTATAACAAAAGTCAGTCTTGGTCTTAGTACTCCGCAGCCATTATCAACACAAAGGTTACCAACAGTCATCATCACAATGACAACCATTGCCATCACCATGACAACCACTGTCATCACCATGGTAACCACAACTATCACCATCCAACTGAATGTAGAAGCCTGTACCATAGTTGCAAAGTTAAAGCTTTGTTTCAACACAAAAAGGGAACTCACCATAAATTTTCCGTCGATCTCGTTAACCTTCACCTGATATGTGATGCCCTCACTGACTCTCCGGAAGTCAGCAATTGCATCACACATCTGACGAAGGTTGACGCGAATGACCGAAAATTTATTTTGAGTTCCCTTCTTGTGTTGGAACAAAGCTTGAACTTTACAACTATGGATTCTACCAATTCAGATGAGCTTTCATTTGCAGCCTGTACCTGTTTGGGAGTGAAGGGAGAGTTGGGAGAGTGGTTGAGAATGTTTTGCGCTGGTTTGCGGAGGATGTTGGAGTACTGCTCAGGAGTTCTCTGCTGGGGGGATGGAGTGGACGTCGGCTTGACCACTGCCGTTGGTTTTCCCTTGAGCTGACCACTCTCCTTCCTCAGGCCGAAGGAGATGTTGACCAGACCAGACGGAGGCATCCTGTAGCCATAGCCTGCAGAACAGCCCCTGGAGTGGAAGGTCCATTGCATGTTAGTCTGCTGCATATCTTCTGTATAACTCATAATATAATGATGCTAGTCTACAAAATATTTCCAAGAAAAATGTCTTTCATAGAAAGTTAACATTACAATGTCATGTACAGTATATATCTGTCACTGTATTGTATTCATATTGTACCAGCATTAAGATAATAGAATGGACTTCAGGAAGACCGGTGCAATGGCCAAGTGAGTAGAGTGCTAGCCTTGCATTCAGTAGGTCCTGAGTTCGATCACCGGCCTAGTCCCCTTTCTCTGCTGAGCACTCAGTATTTGGGAAAAAGTAGTATGAGAGTTGAACACACACCACTACCAGTGGACTAGTCCCCTGCTGTAGTGATTGCACAATTGTGTGGCCCAAGGGCTACTTAATTGGAGATGGGTACCGCCCAAGCACCACCTGGTGCGGGAAGGACTTTAACTAACCATGATATACCAATCACCTTTCTTGAAACTCACCTCAGCGACAGGCCTCCCTGAAACTGTTCATCAAAGACGATGTCGTACAGAATGTCGATGTCCTTGGTGGCAGAGTGGACGCCGATGACCGTTCCGCGCAGCCCCAGGGGGACGCCGTGTCCGTCTCTCACGTTTACCACGCGGTCAAACAGCTGGTAGTCTGCTCCGGGGTCAGGGATCAGGAAGCCTTGGTGATCCACAGGCTAGGGAGACAGAGTATGATTTTATATATTTTATTGTCTATCTCTGCATTTATTTCTTATTTCTAAGATTTACCACATTTGTGGAAGGACTGACATAACAGGTTACTATCACCTTCAACACACAACATTTTCTAAGATGTCGACCCTGAGACCAGATTGTAAGGTTTGAACCACTCACACTGGGAAGGACCCCTGCTCTTTTTAATATGTACAGTGGGATCTTAAATGTGCTCAAGGCGTGACTCTCCTCGAACATGGGACCTTTGGTTTTTATGTCTCATCCAGCTGAAGTTAGGTACTCATTTTCATATATCGAGTGAGGAAATAGGTCTCGTAACACCTTTACGCCTTTCCCCAGGGCACAATACTGGGGCCTGCCAAGGATTCGAACCAAGAACCTTCAGATTCTGACTCAAGAACCCTACCACAAGACTTTGCTATTTCTGCATTGTAACACAGAGCGGTCCATTTATCCAACTTTCAGTTCATAACATCTCTACACTCTGAACAGTGGACTACAAACTACTTGGAACACTGTGCTACATAGCAACACAGCATCACCAAATTTTTTTTGTTAGCAGACTTCACAATTCCACTGACCCTGTAGAGCAGGAACGGCCTGACTCCCATCTTGACCTTCTTCTTCTTCCTCTTGTCGTTCCTGGCCTTGACCACTGCCTCCTCGATGGCCTTGACCACAGGTTCGTCCAGTGCCAGTGTCCCGCAGTCTACCGTCTCCATCCCGTAGGTAGGGATGGTCTTTAGCCAGTCTTTCACTTTTTGGAGTGTGGACTCATCCATCCTGTTGGAAATGTTGCAACTTTTTAAAGACTACTACTGTAACTGCCCCTTTTCTTTGCATAGCTATAGGAACTTTGCCATCAAATGCCTCCATTATTAATGTCAAAGATATTCCTCTTATCAGCTATAAAAAATAGTTATGAGTTTTAGAAGATGCCACAGAGAAATGCACCAAAGATTATCAATTGGTACCTTTGATAATTACTTTGTATCTTTTAAATATGTAATTGTATCTTTTTAAATATGCACTGTGTCTTTTAAATATGTATTGCATCTTTTAAATATGTATTGTCACCTGTTCGCAGTTTGTAAACTTTTAGAGTGATTGTATATGTCATCTTGTGAAAATTTCTATATGTACATGTACATGAACTCGCAATTCAGCTCATAAGCTGCGATGAGTTTGTATCGCATAATAAACCATTCAAAACCATTCTATAAGTCAGATCATTAAGATACATATTTTCTTTAGTCTCATGATTAATTAACTAATTTTAAAAAGTCAATTATTTTCTAGAAGGGTTTAAGAAAGGATATGATGCCCTTTGTTTCACTCACTTGTTTTGTTCGTTGAAGATTTCCTCTTCGTAGTAATTGTCCTCGTTGGGGTGTCTTGCTACATACTCAAAGAAATGAGGAAACCTGTAAAGAAACAAGTTGAGTATCTTAAACAGTTGCTAGCTTACTAGTAACTGTATTTTTTTCTTACAAGTACTTTAAGAAACAACTAAGAATCATAAACCTGTATCTTTTTCAAGAAAAATTCTTTGGCAAATAATCATAATACTCAAAGCATTTAAATGAAGCTACAGCTCATCCCAACAACATAAGAGATGACATCTACCATTACATTTACCAATACAATGTACCACATTTAAATGACTAAGACTGAAAGACTTTGAGAGTGTGCTCCTTACTTCTGAAGGTATTCAGAGATGAGAGCTTGGCACTTGAGAGAGTACATCCAGCCATTTTCAGTCTTGCGCGTGTACCCCGGAACCTCCTTACTCCTCTTGCTGAACTTGATGTTCAGTCCGATGTTGACCTTGGAACTACTGTTGGCACTGCAGACAAGAAAAGGAACAACAACCTTTTAAACCTTTGTACAAACACGTAAAAACTTGAACTACTATACTTATAACTACTTAGTGCTACAGATTATCAGTACTGTAACAGAAAATAACAAATGTCTGGCAAATTCATTTTTAAAACAAATTGAATACAATACAATAAAATGATACAATATCGTACAATCTGGCAAGGTTGACAAGATTGACCCAAAATTTAGGGTGAGTTTCTTTCTTGTATTGGAACAAAGCTTTTGAAACAACCATTACTACACAATATGAAATTATGATAGATGTAGTTTACACTACTGGAGACCCTGAACAACTTTTGCTTGAATGATTATTAAAGACACTGGGACCAGAACTCATAAACAGACCTTTCTCTGGAGCCCCTGAGGATCTGGAAGTCCCCAGTGATGCGAGACAGGAGCAGACCTGTGATGCCCAGCCGCTGGGCCATCATGTACGAGGGGATATACTGGATCTGCAGGTCCTGAATACATCAAAAAGTGCTGTCATATCGCATGACATATACCACATATATTGCCATCACAAATACAGCCTGGCAGCCCAAAATATATTCATTTTGAGGTCTCGTCAAGACCCTCCCACATACCAGATATCAAATCAATCCATGTAAGCCTTCTTGAGTTACATTCTTGCCAAAGGTAAAACATATTTCACTGTCCACTACTAAGTACTAGATTGATAAATATCTGTAGACCAAGTAGTTGACAAGTAAGGACTTGTTTTGGTGTAACCATTGATGGCAGAAGGCTGCAGTTTGAAACGCTGTGACAAAACTGATCATACCTTAGAGCTGCGAGATCTGATTTCTTCGATGTCCGGCTCATGAGGGATGGAGAAAAGCACACGGACACGTCCCTCCTTCACACTCTCTACTTCAAACACCTTCAAGGAAGACAATATGTCAGGAGAAAGTGTAGTCTTGACAGCCAAGAAGTCATCAACTTTTCCACACTACTGTATCCGTTACATTACTGCATGCAAAGTTCTACTATAGACTATACACTATTTGTGACAGTAATGTAGCAAAATTTCTTCTACCATATAAATTATGTTATTCATAACATCTATAAAGTTTTTAAACAAACACAATGCAAACTGTCAAACATGATTTCAGGTAACATTTTTTGACAACTTGCATCAATTTTCAGACATAAAAGCCATGGATGTGATAAATTCCATCAGTTAATATTAAGGATCTAAATTACAGTAATTCTTAACAGTGTGTTCCACAAGGAATAATACTTGGCCCAATTCTATGACACCTACCTCCCCTTCACAGCCATAGTGAGGGTTCCCCAACATGAAACATGTGGTTCCTGGAGCAAACAGCTCATCTAGTGTGCGGAACTGCTTGTAGCTTGGGTCATGAACAGCTATGTCCTAAAAAAAATAACATTGGACAGAATTTAGCAACAATTCTGTTTTTTTATAGTCCTGTAACCATTTACAACCAGCTACCACCTAACTTTCTGGGACACAAGTACATGTATACATATATCCCCATTGAGTCTGCTGGATAACATATAACCAAGGACCCCATTCAACATAATAAGAATCTTGTCTGACCGAATATGATTGTTGATTGAGTATGATATTATGATACAAAAGATGATTGTCTCAAAGACGATTATCAGTGCTAAGACCAAAAATAGAGCGTCATATCTACCTAAAAGTAGGACTAAAATATGCATGGTTAGAATTTACATTGTACACTAAATACATTATGCAGGAATATTAAATGTTTTACCTTTACAGTTGTCTGGAGTAGGAAAGGCTCCGGCTGGCTCCCCCACTGTTTCTCCAGCGTGACGTTCCCGTTGACTCCACAGATGTACTTCCGACCAATGATACGGCAGGCGTGGATCAGGACAAACGTTATCCCTACATCAATACCTCGTCTGTCATGGTACCTGATGGAAAGAAAGGCAGGGGATGTTTAATATCATCCTGATGTATTTGTTATTGTTATTGGGTGGGTCGGCTACTCTCTTCTTGCAACCAAGGCCAAACCAATTTAATTTCTTGGTTCTTTAACGGATTTTTCTAGAAAAATAATGGAGCGGGCGGGCAAAAAAAAATAAATAAATAAAAACAGACCTAGGCATCCTATTATGGCCCAAAATGGTATGATAGGAGCCATGAAGTCAACACACCAGGCTGGTTCAAAATCTAAACAATGAATTTTGAACTTTTAATGATGACTCAAATGACTGAAACAGAAACATACTTTTCTGTCAGGTCACTGACTTCTCTCAGCCACCGTGCTCTCTCTTTCTCTGCCATCTCTGACTTCTGGATCTGAGAGCGGCGCTGACGGCTGTTGTTGCTGGTTCTGAGACCACCAGAATGTTCCACAAGGGTGAATCTATGGAACATACAGAAAAAAAGACAGTCAAAAACTGTAGAAGAAGAAGGAAGAAGGTCTCCCATGCTCTTGCCCGAGCGTAGGGTGGTGCCCATCTCCATTTCCGTAGCCCTTGGGCGACACACAATTGTGCAATGCACTACAGCAGGGGGCTAGTCCGCTGGTAGTGCTCTGTGTTTGACCTTCCCACACTCTAAGTCTTTCTCATATGTGCTGAGTGCTAAGCAGAGAAAGAAGTGTGTACCATTTTTAAAGTCTTTGGTATGACCCGGCCGGGGTTTGAACTCACGACCTCCCAGTTACAATTTAGCACTCTACCAATTGAGCTATTGCACCGGCAAAAACTGTACCTCCTACAAAAAACATAAAACATGGAGAAAGAAAACATCTATCCACAACTAGAATTTGACTTTGATAGACGGATGTTGATCTGTTTCAAGAGCTTTGATTATATCAATATGATACATGTATAATAATTTTTCATCATAAATTGAGGATTAGGCAAATTGTACTAACCATGAAGGATAATCCCAATTATACCTCACACGAACTATTTGGGTATATCATTTACCTTATGCAGTATTTCCTATGCTTATCGCTAGGTGGCGCACGTGTACAAAGCTCTAATCGCAAAGCATCACGGGATATCATGACGTAATGACATTGTTCGCCGCCATTTGACGACGTGCGAGAAAGAGTCTGTGCTGTTCACCAAGGGTGGGCATTTTCAGCTACTTGGGAGCTGAAGAACAGCAAGGGTGGGAAGATATACCCAAATAGTTCGTGTGAGGTATAATTGGGATTATCCTTCATGGTTAGTACAATTTGCCTAATCCTCAATTATACCTGCACACTCCCTATTTGGGTATATCATTTACCTTATGCAGACTTCAGAGCCGTGGACAGCACAGCCTGGCCAAACGTGTGTTGGTTGTTGTCCCTCCTGTAGTACTTCAGGAAGGTAGACTCTCGTGACCAGTCCGCTGCATTCATGATGCTATGTAGAGACACCCCAGCAGCTGTAGCAGCTGAAGTGGATGCTCCTCGAGTGGAATGAGCTGAGAAAGTTGCTGTGTCAACACCTGCCGTGCCTAACACTGACTTAACCCACCTGGCCAGGGTCGCAGAACCAACTGGCCTGTGTGGTCTGCTGAACGATATGAACAACTTCTGCTCCCCCCCCTTCTTTCCGAAGGGAAGAAGTCCGCCTTAGATATTCTTTCAGGTATGTGAAGGCACACAAGCGCCTGTCCTGCGGGAAGGCCGCCCAAAACACTTTCTGGCAGGTTTCCCTGGTCTAGAAGTTTCAGCAGGGTAGGAATTGTCCAAGAAACACCGTTTCTACATTTTTCATGAATCTCAAGTCATGAGCCGCTAAAGTCTGACCTCTGTCGGCTGACACCAATGCCGCTAGTGTTACCAACTTATGAAACAGCTGTTTCAAACTAAGACTATTAGCTTGGCAACAATGCAGAAGGTACTCTAGGACCCGACTGACGTCCCATGTTGAAACATATCTTGGACAAGGAGGACGTTTGTGAAACAGACCTCTCATCAGTTTGGACACTAGAGGGTGACTACCCACATTACAATGGTCTACTGGTAAGTGTACAGACGAGATCGCAGAACGAGCCACCCCAATTGACATACAATGTATAGCCGTAGTTCTGTCGGAACATCCATTCAAGATATTCTACTACGCTCTCTATAGAGCCGCAAACTGGATCAATCTCCCTTCTATCACACCAGCTGGCCCACTGAGCCCATGCTGACTGATACTGTCTAGAAGTGCTTTCTCTCCAAGCCGAGAGGATGAGGTCTGAAGCCCCTGCCGAAAGGCCCCGACCCTGCAACTGTCGCCTGATCTTGGCCACGCGGCAAGCATCAGATCTGGCAACAGCGGATGGGGTCTCCTGTTGTGCGGCAGGAACAGCAGATCCCAGCTCTGTGGCAGGAGAACCGGACTCTCGAACAACATGTTCAACACCTTGGGGTACCAAGCCTGAGACTTCCAAACTGGAGGTATCAAAATCACTATTGCTACGTCTGACTGGACTTTCCTCAGTACCTTGAACACTAGGCTGAAGCGGGGAAAGGCATGCGCTAGCCCCAGGTTGCCTCAGTGAATGTTTAGGCCATCCACCGACATGGCCTCTGGTTCTGGGCGCCAAGAGACATACTCCTTCAGCTGAGCGTTCATACGAGACGCAAACAGATCTACTGTCAATGCATTGCCTGTCCAATTGTTCAATGACAGGAAAAACTGAGCGGTTCAGTTGCCACTCTACCTTGTCCAGAAAAAACCTTGCGAACACCTGTCCGCTAGGGTGTTTGTCAATCCGGGAACGTGAGTTGCAGACAACGTCAGGCCTCTTTCCAGCTGGGGCCCACGACCACATCTCCAGGGCCAAGGCTGCCAAATCTGGCGACCTTGTTCCCCCCGCGTGATTCACATATGCAACGGCTGTTGCGTTGTCCAGCCTTAGCAGAACATGCTGAGTATCTGCGCTCACAAAGCTTCTTAGCGACAGGGAGGCCGCTTTCAATTCTAGTCAGTTGGTCACAGTGCATGCGCGCTTCTGTTTGCGACCAGCGCCCGCCTGTCTCCTGACCATAACAATGCGCGCCCCATCCTCCAGTGAGGCATCCGTGCAAATTGTCAGGTTTGACGGAACAAAGACTTTACTTCGCGCACATGACCGATCCACCACTGTAGATCTTTTGCTGCATCTGGGGTTAGACTGACTGAAGAGTCGAAATTCTCCCGGCTTCTTTATGCCGAAATTGAGAAGCTGTTGCATAGCCCGGAAATGTAAGGGCCTGGGAAGAATGGCTTGCTTGGTGGACTCTAACAGCCCCACCACGCTGGCTAGCTGCCTGATTCCTATCACCTCCTGTTCTAGAAGTGATAGGCAAGAACTCACTACCTTGTCTAACTTGTCTTCGGTTAGGTAAATTGTCAAAGTACGAGAATCGAGAACAAGGCCTAGGAAAGTCGCTACCTGAGACGGTACCAACTGCGACTTCTCCAGGTTGAGAACAAACCGAGTTGCTCTAGAAGCTCTCTGGCTATAGCAATGTGCTCTAAGCATTGTTCCCTCGACCTTGCAATGATCAGTAAGTCGTCTAGGAAAACTACTACTAGTAATCCCTGTCTCCTTAGAATGGGCACAATCGGCCGCAAAACCTTGGTAAATACCCTCGGCGCCGACGTCAGACCCAGGGGAAGACACTGAAATTCCCAAAGAACTCCTCTCCACGAAAAACGAAGGAATTTTCGATCGCTCTGAGCTATTGGGATGGTAAAGTACGCATCCTTTAGATTTATAGTTGCTAGAAAATCTCCTTTTTTCCACAACTCTTTGACTAGGTTTATCCCTTCGAACTTGCAAGTACGTTTCAGAACAACTTGTTTAAAGACTTTAGGTTTATAACCGGTCTCCAGCCTCCCCGAGCTTTCGGGACTAGAAAAATCGTAGAACATATTGGCTCTCGCAGGGTTCGATTTGGACCCCTGCACCTTTCTCCAACATACTGTGCACTTCGTCGTCAACAACCTTTGCTCTGTCCTCCCCAGATATATTTGTGACCGGCTGGACGAACTGAACCGGAGTGGACTCCCAGTTTTCCATGAAAAAAGCTGTTCGCCCTGCGTGTTGAATCGGAGAACAGAGCAGAGTCTGATGACGAGGAAGAGCTACTGTTTGTTTGGGCCTTTTGTGCCCTGCGCTGAACGAAACCCCGAGATTTTCTTACCCCCGGCATTTGACCATGGTCTAGCATTGTTGTTGTTGTTGTTGTGAGGGACGAAAAATATAACCCTTTGAGTTTGAGGAGTACTTGTTGTAGCTATAGTTAAACTTTGAACGGTTGGACTGAAACCTGTCCCTAGCCCTAGAAGTGCTCGAAGGGGCTGGCTTATAAGCCTTACTCAAAGTGCGTCTAGCCTAATCGGCTGCATTAACCTTCTCCAAAAAGGTGTCTCCAAATTAAGAAGGGGAAAGAATCTGAAGTTCCCGAGCAGGTCGCTACATTTTTGAGCGAGGACTTTACTCACAAAATTCGGAGTTTAAAGAGAGGAAGGAAAACTTTTCCCACTCCACCTAATGTTGAATTAGCACTTCGGGCGCCGATTCTAGACCCAGTAGTGGCTAATATGATCAAGCATGATACCGTAAACACTGATAAGAATTTTAGTGATTGCCAGGATAAGATGCTCATGGCTGCTAACCTTTTAGTAGAGTTGTTGGCAGCAGTTAAGGGTTCGGACCATCCTCTAAACCGGATGCTGTTTGCAAAGCGATAGAATCGTCTTTGGTGTTTTTTGGGATCAGCTTCCTCTACTATGACTCAGTATAGACGTGAAATGTGTGGCAAGGACATGAAGCAAGATATGAAAACATGTTTTCAAGACCGATTTGCCCACCGGTTCCTCCAAATACTTATTTGAAGTTATTATCGTAGGGATTATCAAACGACAAGGAGTTACCTTCGTCAGAGTCAGAAAAGGTGATTTTTCCCTCCTCCGAACACTCTTCCACTTCAGAACCTGGATGCTCTCGCCCGGAACCGACTACACCGGCTCGGCTGGTCGACGCTACCGCCCCGTCAACGTCCCGAGGTTGACGGGATGAACTGGATGCCTGAGGAAGTCCCAAGCTGGAACTGATCCACTGAAGAAAAGAGGCAGCGTCGAATCCAGGCGGGAAGGGTGTTTCTGATGGAGGTGGGGGTGGAGGAGACTTTTCCCCACCAAGCTTCGGCACGGTCGGGGAGCCCAACTCCTCCGAGCCCGGAGGAAATTTAGGCCGGGGCGGCGGCAGCTCCGCGCCGTCTCCTTCCTTGACCGATGTTCCCGGTGCCAACGCCGAAGGGGCATTTCGCTCCCAAGCGGCGGATGTTCCCGGTGCCAACGCCGAAGGGGCATTTCGCTCCCAAGCGGCGGAAAGAGGTTGGAGTTCTTCTCTTTTTCCTCCGAACCTCCAGCTGTAGGAGCGGGGACTTTTCGTTCACCCGACTCCTCTTCCTCCTGTCCGGAGGCATGTGCAGACACGCCTGTCTTTTCCACGGCCAGGAATTTTTCCTGACTAGCGTTGGGAAACAGGCCGCTTCTCTTGCCGTTACGACCCGTCTGGTCCTCCGAAAGGCTACCTGAATCGCCCTCGTGGGCAGAAGACTTCGTTTTATCCTTCTTTTCGGGCCTAACGCCGAAAGAAAATCCGAAAAAATAAGGAGTAGGGAAACGAACGTGCACCCCTCTGCGAACGCACAAGGAAAATGGCGGCGAACAATGTCATTACGTCATGATATCCCGTGATGCTTTGCGATTAGAGTTTTGTACACGTGCGCCACCTAGCGATAAGCATAGGAAATACTGCATAAGGTAAATGATATACCCAAATAGGGAGTGTGCAGGTATAATATCATATGCATGTGTACAAATATTTCTGACAAAACCAAGATGAATGAATTTTACACATTCAAAATCCAAACTCTGCCACAGTAGATTACATATCATTGCTACAGAGGAGTGTGTAAAATGGCTCATTTGATATTGGGATTGCAGATTAATTCACTTACTGCACTTGGTCATCAGAAACCTTGATGACCCTTGCCTCTTGGAGGTGGGGCCAGTCTACATAGATAGACTTTCCTAGGTACTCATTGGCAATTTTCTCAATGTCCTGGACAGATAAAAAAAAACAATATTTGTTACTTGTTACAATATGGTGAAAAAAATAATTCTATACATGTATATCCCTTTCTACCTCTTTTTGACTTTTACTAAATTCTATTCTGGCCTATGTTTGTTAACACCAGAAAAGTTTTCTTTTCATCTATTGTACACCTTACAACTATGATCATGAATAAAAACAAACCTTAACTCTAAAAAAAGAAAGAAGAGAACAGGGATTGAAAAAGAGAAAACAAGTGAGATTTCTGTACAAGTAGGAGGAGTATTTAATTATCCAACACCGTAAGATGCAATACTTACAGGTTCTGAGTCATCCTGTATGACCAAGAACTGGCTCTCATTCTTACTGGCCATCTGGAACACCCTCACACCTTTCTTCTTCAAACTTGCCTGTAGTTAACAGTATAACACATTCAGAGTGCATTAACTCTTCTGTATATGGCTTTAGTTTCAATATACAGTACAGAAGTAAAGGTGCTTAGTGGGATTTTAATAAACGGCTTCACAGTCAGAATGAGGTGAGGTCTTCACTTTCCAGAACATGGAAGTCATACTTTCTGATCTGAGTTTGTTTTCTGTACCAAATAACTTAAAACACAATGCATTTTACAACAACAAATTTGTATACATGTATTGGACATACTGAGATGTTGAGCTACTAGTACTATGTTACAGTCTACATTATATGTACTTATATGAACTAACTATGGACTTATGGCCTTGACTGGTAATCTTTACAACCTTTGGATATTATTGACAATATAACTGACATTTTGGGACATAATAAGCATTAACTACTAACTGTTGAACCCTGACAAACTCCAAATACACTATGTAATACACAGGGCAATGGAGGACGTACTTTGTGAGGTATGTGCCTGAGAGTAGGGAACCCTGGGTAAAACTCGTGCTGTTTCACTCCGGGACACAAACCGCGCTTCAGGTCCTTCTTATCCACATGGAACCCACTCAACAAGATCAGCTCACACCTGCAAGGTACAATATACAAGGTTTTGGTGAGGACATCTTTGATATTGTAGGGTTTGGAAGAAACCATTAAATTTACAAAATTTTCTTCAGTTTCTAAAACACTATTTCCTGAAAATGTGACAAACACCAGGGCCCTGTTTTCCTTTGTGGCATTTGACAGAAAAATTGTTACACCAATTTGTCAACCTTGACAGCAAAAATTGAGGATTAGGCAAATTGTACTTACCATGAAGGATAATCCCAATTATACCTCACACGAACTATTTGGGTATATCGTTTACCTTATGCAGTATTTCCTATGCTTATCGCTAGGTGGCGCACGTGTACAAAGCTTTAATCGCAAAGCATCACGGGATATCATGACGTAATGACTATGTTCGCCGCCATTTGACGACGTGCGAGAAAGAGTCTGTGCTGTTCACCATGGGTGGGCATTCTCAGCTACTTGGAAGCTGAAGAACAGCAAGGGTGGGAAGA
>NW_017804131.1:4338266-4339903 GCF_001625305.1 Branchiostoma belcheri
AACTGGATCAATCTCCCTTCTATCACACCAGCTGGCCCACTGAGCCCATGCTGACTGATACTGTCTAGAAGTGCTTTCTCTCCAAGCCGAGAGGATGAGGTCTGAAGCCCCTGCCGAAAGGCCCCGACCCTGCAACTGTCGCCTGATCTTGGCCACGCGGCAAGCATCAGATCTGGCAACAGCGGATGGGGTCTCCTGTTGTGCGGCAGGAACAGCAGATCCCAGCTCTGTGGCAGGAGAACCGGACTCTCGAACAACATGTTCAACACCTTGGGGTACCAAGCCTGAGACTTCCAAACTGGAGGTATCAAAATCACTATTGCTACGTCTGACTGGACTTTCCTCAGTACCTTGAACACTAGGCTGAAGCGGGGAAAGGCATGCGCTAGCCCCAGGTTGCCTCAGTGAATGTTTAGGCCATCCACCGACATGGCCCCTGGTTCTGGGTGCCAAGAGACATACTCCTTCAGCTGAGCGTTCATACGAGACGCAAACAGATCTACTGTCAATGCATTGCCTGTCCAATTGTTCAATGACAGGAAAAACTGAGCGGTTCAGTTGCCACTCTACCTTGTCCAGAAAAACCTGCGAACACCTGTCCGCTAGGGTGTTTGTCAATCCGGGAACGTGAGTTGCAGACAACATCAGGCCTCTTTCCAAGGCCCACGACCACATCTCCAGGGCCAAGGCTGCCAGATCTGGCGACCTTGTTCCCCCCATGTGATTCACATATGCAACGGCTGTTGTGTTGTCCAGCCTTAGCAGAACATGCTGAGTATCCGCGCTCACAAAGCTTCTTAGCGACAGGGAGGCCGCTTTCAATTCTAGTCAGTTGGTCTGCATGCGCGCTTCTGTCTGTGACCAGCGCCCGCCTGTCTCCTGACCATTGCAATGCGCGCCCCATCCCTCCATTGAGGCATCTGTGCAAATTGTCAGGTCTGACGGAACAAAGACTCGGCGACCGTTTACTTCGCGCACATGACTGATCCACCACTGTAGATCTTTTACTGCATCTGGGGTTAGACTGACTGAAGAGTCGAATTTTCCCGGCTTCTTTATGCCGAAATTGAGAAGTTGTTGCAGAGCCCGGAAATGTAAGGGCCCGGGAAGAATGGCTTGCTTGGTGGACTCTAACAGCCCCACCACGCTGGCTAGCTGCCTGGTTCCTATCACCTCCTGTTTCAGAAGTGATTGGCAAGAACTCACTACCTTGTCTAACTTGTCTTCTGGTAGGTAAATTGTCAAAGTACGAGAATCGAGAACAAGGCCTAGGAAGGTCGCTACCTGAGACGGTATCAACTGCGACTTTCCCAGGTTGAGAACAAAACCGAGTTGCTCTAGAAGCTCTCTGGCTATAGCAATGTGCTCTAAGCACTGTTCCCTCGACCTTGCAATGATCAGTAAGTCGTCTAGGAAAATTACTATTAACAATCCTTGTCTCCTTAGAATGGCCACAATCGGCCGCAAAACCTTGGTAAATACCCTCGGCGCCGACGTCAGACCGAAGGGAAGACACTGAAATTCCCAAAGAACTCCTCTCCACGAAAAACGAAGGAATTTTCGATCGCTCTGAGCTATTGGGATGGTAAAGTACGCATCCTTTAGATCTATAGTTGCTAGAAATCTCCTTTTTTCCT
>NW_017804131.1:4342535-4417541 GCF_001625305.1 Branchiostoma belcheri
TCTCCAACATACTGTGCACTTCCTCGTCTACAACCTTTGCTCTGTCCTCCCCAGATATATTTGTGACCCGCTGAACGAACTGAACTGGAGTGGACTCCCATTCTATACGGTAACCCCGAACTGTTTGCAAAAGCCATCTGTCTGTTGAAATCCTTTCCCAGTTTTTCATTGAAAAAGCTGTTCGCCCTGCGTGCTGAACCGGAGAACAGAGCAGAGTCTGATGACGAGGAAGAGCTACTGTTTGTTTGGGCCTTTTGTGCCCTGCGCTGAACGAAACCCCGAGGTTTTCTTACCCCCGGCATTTGACCATGGTCTAGCATTGTTGTAGTTGTTGTTGTTGTTATAGTAGGGACGAAAATTGTAACCCTTTGAGTTTGAGGAGTACTTGTTGTAGTTATAGCTAAACTTTGAGCGGTTGGACTGAAACCTGTCCCTAGCCCTAGCAGTGCTCGAAGGAGCTGGCTTATAAGCCTTACTCAAGGTGCATCTAGCCTGATCGGCTGTATTAACCTTCTCCAAAAAGGTGTCTCCAAACAAGTATTTGGAAGAACCAGTGGGCAAGTCGGTCTTAAAAACATGCTTCATATCCTGTTTCATGTCCCTACCGCACAATTCACGTCTGTACTGAGTCATAGTAGAGGAAGCTGAACCCAAAAAGACCAAGGACGATTCTATCGCTTTGCACACAGCATTTGGGTTCAGGGGATGGTCCGAACCCTTAACTGCCGCTAAAAGCTCCACCAGAGGGTTAGCAGCCATGAGCATCTTATCCTGACAATCACTAAAATTCTTATCCGTATTAACGGTGTCGTGCTTAATCATATTCGCCACTACTGGGTCTAGAATGGGTGCCCGAAGCGCTAACTCCACGCTAGGTGGAGTTGGAAAAGCTTCCTTCCTCTCCTTGAACTCCGCATAAGTCAATTTATGAGTAAAGACCTCGCTCAAAAATGTAGCGACTTGCTCGGGAAGTTCAGATTCTTTCCCTTTCTTATCGTAAGGATTATCGAATGACAAGGAGTTACTAGTACCTTCATCCGACTCTTCAGAGTCCGAAATGGCGATTTCCCCCTCCTCCGAGCACTCTTCCACTTCCGAACCTGGATGCTTGCGCCCGGAACCGACTACGCCGGCTCGGCTGGTCGACGCTACCGCCCCGTCAACGTCCCGAGGTTGACGGGATGAACTGGACGCCTGAGGAAGTCCCAGGCTGGAACTGACCCACTGAAGAAAAGAGGCAGCGTCGAATCCAGGCGGGAAGGGTGTTCCTGGTGGAGGTGGGGGTGGAGGAGACTTTTCCCGACCAAGCTTCGGCATGGTCGGGGAGCCCAACTCCTCCGAGCCCGGAGGAATTTTGGGCCGGGGCAGCGGCAGCTCCGCGCCGTCTCCTTCCTTGACCGATTTTCCCAGTGCCAACGCCGAAGGGGCATTTCGCTCCACAAACGGCGGAATGAGGTTGGAGTTCTTCTCTTTTCCCTCCGAACCTCCAGCTGTAGGAGCGGGGACTTTTCGTTCACCCGACTCCTCTTCCTCCTGTCCGGAGGCAAGTGCAGGCACGCCTGTCTTTTCCACGGCAAGGAATTTTGCCTGCCTAGCGTTGGGAAACTGACCACTTCTCTTGCCATTCCGACCTGTCTGGTCCTCCGAAAGGCTACCTGAATCGCCCCCGTGGGCAGAAGACTTCGTTTTATCCTTCTTTTTGGGCATAACGCCGAAAGAAAATCCGAAAAAATAAGGAGTAGGGAAACAACGTGCACCCCTTGGCGTTCGCACAAGGAAAATGGCGGCGAACATAGTCATTACGTCATGATATCCCGTGATGCTTTGCGATTAAAGCTTTGTACACGTGCGCCACCTAGCGATAAGCATAGGAAATACTGCATAAGGTAAACGATATACCCAAATAGGGAGTGTGCAGGTATAATTGCAAAGTATATTTGGTAAAAATATAAAACGTCCAAAGGACCACCAACAACTACTCTCAACCCCATGATTTTCCTCTCAAAATGTGGAAAATTGTGTTTTCATGGGCTTTAAAATCTCAAATTTGCTCACCGACCCCTCTACATTGTAAGCCCGGGCTGACAGAGAAAAAAGTCAAGCTGGCTAGAGCCATGACATACACCTTTAGTTCTCATATGAAGATAGACATCATGCAAAACTACTTACTTAGCCTTGCAGCATTCTATTTCAGGGAAAACCCCCGGCAGTGAGGAGGGGTAGCAGAAGCTGAGGTTGGGGTCGTAGGTGTACAACATGTGCGGTTTGTGGCCGTTCCTCGCCTTCTCTTCTGAGTTCAGACGGGAGTTACACGGCTTCATCGCATCCAGCAGTCGTTTCTGAAAAGGCATACCGGTAGATTGTAAGTGTACTCGCACAAAACCCAGTAAAGCGCTGGTGCATTGATGATGATGATATACAGCAATGTACTGTGCTTTGCAGTTGTACTAGTACTAGATACATGTACATGAATAAAGGTGTGTAATATCAAAAATACATTATAGTTTTTATTTGTACAAGTTTGATTCACTATCCCTAACACCGACAAAGTTACATTGTTTTCTGTTCCAGACTAGATTTTGTCACTTTTACATACTGGTATCAGCATGTCGGCAGAACGTACCGCGCCTGCGCAAAACCCCCATTTTTCACGGTTTTCGTTGGATTTTTGGTCAACAGAATTTTGCCTGTTGCAGATGATATTTTTTCCAACATAACATTTGGAAACTACAGACGGAGTGTTTACCTTAGGCCACACCAATTTAATTTCTTGGTTAACGGATTCGCCGCTTCATTTTTTTCTGATTTTATTTGCAAATAAAAATAAAAATTTAGAATCAACTGCAAACTACTCATATTTTGCCCTGAACAGTTGAAAACAGTCCTTTTCATCCTAGTTGTTGCAGTTATTCCATCTTTTAATGCAATGGTATCATTATAAGTTCAAAATTCACTGTTTAAATTTTGAACGAGCATGGTGTGTTGACTTCATGGCTCCTATCGTACCATTTTGGGCCATAATAGGATGCCTAGGCCTGTTTTTATTTTTATTTTTTTTTCGCCCGCCCGCTCCATTATTTTTGTAGAAAAATCCGTTAACCAAGAAATTAAATTGGCGTGGCCTTATATGCGCGAATACGACCTTATATGAGACGTTCTGCTGATTCAGTGCTGTGCACAAAACATTACAGGTTTCGTGCAGGTGCAGTACGTTCTGCTGACGTGCTACTGGTCTCCTAAGTACCCAAAGGCCCCATAGAACACACCTCATATGAACTCCAAGGCCCCATAGGACTTACCTCATCAATGAAGGGAATGAGAACAACAGCCTCCCACTCCTGCATTTTCCCATTCAGGTCTGTCTCAAAGTCCACAGGGTAGTACTCAATGATGGGGGACTCCTCCATAACCATCAGGCTCTAACAGAAAGCCGGAAAAAATTGTGAGCTCCAGTTCCCTGTCATTTTTGTCATGGTGTCAAAAATGTGTTCTGTTGAGATCCAACCTCGGTTACAGTTATATAGCGAATTGATGTCTAGCTTCTCACAATAAGATATGAAGACATGCATTTTTGTATGATGTGTGACATATATTATACAACATCTTTAAATGGCAAATGTATGGATCAGTACTCTTAGTATCACTGCGGCAAAGATACATGTATGCCAAAAATCAGTTAATCAAGCAACAGTACTGGAAATAATAATGGAACAGTCAGACATTTCAGTAAGCATCCACTACCTTATGTCAGTTTCTAACCGTTTTTTGGCATATCTTGATACTTGGATGTCTAACCTTCATCAACATACACTACATGTAGTTACGTATACAAAGAATGAGGGGAGCTCTTTTTTTACTTACATGGTATGGACTGGGCAGATGTTTTCTACTGGCTGCAGGCAAAACTCCCAACAACTGTTCAAATGGCAAGAAGGGCTTCCCCATGTCAAACACCAGCTTCATGTTGGCTATGTTCACAATGTCAGTCAGGTAAGGGGCATAGTGGAACGGGTAGTACCTGGAACACAGGACACAATTCAGGTTGTTACTGCTGATGTACTTGAATCTACTAGATTTTACGCCAAGTATGCTTCCTTGTGGAACACACTGTTTATGGCAATTGATAGCTAAATGGAAGTCACTGATTACAATGTTCTATCATATCTAGGACATTATAATGTCCTTGATCATATCAAGAAATTTGGTCACTACAGTTAGGAAAATACTGCACGAATTTACAGCAGTATTTTCATTCTAAGTAGCTTTCTAAACCTTTCTCTTTGTAAAAAGATTACTATAAAAGCATCTTTTGAAATTTCTAAGCAATGATTCTATTTAGTGTGTCAGAGGGAAACACTTAACAGTACAGTGTACGGCATTCGGTAACAGTAAAAGAAGGCCATCAATACTAACCAACTCCACGACTGGACTCCATTGTAGTAGTAGTGTAGGATCCACTGTATAGCCAGGACATACTGATAGGCTAGGTCTCTCAGGATCTCACTAAGCACAGCAAGGAACAAAATTTACAATTATTTATGTAACATTTTCTAAATGCACAATGTCAATTACTATTTGCAAAGAAATGCTTATCATTAATCTATGTTTACAGCATGCATTGCTGAAATAAAATTCTTCAGTTATAAGAAGGATGATCATGAATGATCTCATCAGAGATTAAAAAGATAAATATACATCCTTACTCAGTAACTTTCTCAAACTTGAACTTGTTCTCATAGTAAGCAATTCTGTGCAGCAAGAAATCGGCCTCAAAAGAATCATCCACATCTTCCTGCTCTTCCCTTCTGCCTTCAGCCAGAGCTGCAAAACAGAGAACACAAATCAACACCTAATATGTACAAGTGACCATTAACCTTCTCCCTGCTGCCTAACCCCACAGCCAATACAAGTTTGGTGCTAAATAGCTACCTTAGTATTCTGAAGGTTAAGTCAAGCCTGTTTGTAATTATACTGTAGTTACCAGCATGTTTGTGCATCACAGGTAAACTACCTCATGGTTTAACTACATACACTTCAAATCTTTGGGACAAAAACTGATTCTCTCTTTCTCAATGAAGATAAAAACCAGGCAATCTTTTTAATCTATGATGGATTCAATCTTTTAGGGAAACAAACCTTTTGCTACAGATATGGCTGGGTCTTCCTCTGTCTCTTCTTCATCTACGATGGAGTCATCTAGTAGGGAGTCGTCCGTGTTGTCTCCGAGAGCACCAAACTGGTTACTGAGTCGCAGCCCTAAAGTTAGCACAGGCATCATGTCAGTAACACTGGTCTACTGATACAGTACAGATGCTGCTTGCTCAACTTTCATCTCCTGCAGTTCCCAAGATCAGGTCCAATTTTTTTTTTAATGGCAGTCAAGAATGTTTAGTTTTTAGTGCCATCTGCCAAGTTTGCTTTTTGACACACACAATTCATTTTGAAAAAAAAAAACAGAATTTTATTACTTTTAAAGGGGCTAGTCCTATATCCTGTTTCTCTTCAAATTCTGAATCTTTATTTCTTGGTTTTGTTTCTGTTTTTTCATTGTTTCATTGCTTGTGTTGGTACATATACTAAAAACTCTCCATAGCCAGAGTAATAAATAATGATAAGAATGATGATCCAGTTTTCATAACAATCCATTTGCAGCTTGTGATAACAGAATGTAGAAACAAGAATGAAGACAAAAAACAAACTGGATGGTGCATGAGCCAACAAATAAAATGGACAGAAATGAACACAAATACAGTAACGCATGACTGCACACAGGAAAAAAATGAAAACTTCATAACCAAAACAAAACATAACAGAAGAGCCTTGCCTGATACACGTTTCTTCCGCTTACCGCCTGTAGACGGGAGCGACGGCCTCCCATTTGCTCGCTGCGGCGTGCTGGATTTCCTCGCTCCGCCGCCCTTCCGTCCCCTCGTGGGCGTGGCTCCCGTCTTCCCGGCCAGCCAGTTCAGGTCGCTAAAGATCTCACGGAAGTGTTCTCGGTCAAATGCTGCCAGAGCTTCCAGGAACTTTCCAAACCTGTTAGGTTCCAAGAAATGATAATGCAGAGATACTATGTGTAAACCAATCTACATAACGTCAACCTACAGGATAGAGGCAAATGGCTGGCTGCCATGCATCAAGCCTCAGCATCGGTGTGCAAGCATGTTTAACACTTGGAAGACGGGGAACAACAGATGCTAAACTGGATAGTGAGTGTGTGTGTGTGCGTGCGTGTGTGTATCCACTGACTATACTACTAATAAGTTATTGACTCTTGCATAACACATTTTGTCAGTGCTACTAGCAGTCAACACAACTTTTAGATCATACAAGACCTCACCTACCATCAAAATAACACAATTTAAGGATGTTGCTTTAGCATTCTCCCTGCTGATTATCCCCATAAACCACAGAAATATTCCATGACAAGGCTGCCTCAGCAGTCTGAAGGTTAATACAGCACACCTGTGAAGGTTCAGAGTCCCTGCTTCATTGAGGTACCCGTCGAGAGTGGGCATGACGTTGATGTATGTCCTGTAGAGTAGAGGCAGCCCGCTGTGGTGGATGTGGAGGTTAGGCAGGTGTGGGATGAAGTCATTTCCCACCAGGAATCCCATCAGGACCCAGTCATCGATGATTCTCTCCAGGTCATAGCCAAACGACAACTTATCCTGTCAACAACACAGGTCCATTACAAACATTCTTGATAAAGTACATCCACAAACTCTATCAACCTTTTAAAGGCATCCTGTGCAGTTTTTAGGGCTTGGAAACCAGATTTTTCAAAGTCAATATTCTAGCTATTTATCTACATACTGAGTTGAAACAACACTATCCCAGTGTATATTGACCCTCATAGAGTAAAAATATCCAAAATTCTGACAGAAAATTGTTACTGGAAGGACCCTTGGCTGATTTTAGGGTTCATCCCATAAAATAAAGGACTCATTTTGGGACCTGTGTCTGCAGTTTTAAATACCCAAAGTATGAAATACTGATTGAAATGCGCTAATGTGAAGCAGTATGTGTCAGCATTATAAAGATTACCTTATTCAGAATATTTCCAGTTTTGCTGCCCTGAAATCGCATTGGATGCCTTTAAAACACCTGACAAAGCAAACACTCAGTTCCTACTATCTTGAATATATAGTACTAACTTAAAATGAATGTTTTGATCAATATAATCTTCACACTTGAAAGCACATACAGTATTTGATTAGGTATATTGTTATATACTGCACCCCTACCAGGACTTCCACCATATCCTTGGCATTTGTTTCCTCATTTATAAATTCATAAAGCAGTAGTCCAGGATCTGGCCATGCTGTCTCACCTTCAACTCCTGGAACTCAAAATCCAGGTACTCCCTCATCAGGGACAGGTGCAACAGGTGGAAGGTGATTTCTTCTGGGACGGAAATTCTACAAAGGACATAATTCATAAATATCATCTCTCATTCAAACTGGCCTTTTATGAATGACAAAGAACAAAAACGTGAAATGAAAGAGACTTGAGCATGTACAGAATATTCTAATACTGGATTTCCAAAAAGATTCTTCTTAACAGTATATTCCAGTGACTGAAACAATTTCAACACAGAGTAAATCACAGATGTCTTTACCTTTTCTGAGATTTCTTTCCACCAAATTTCACCTCCTCTCTCAGCAAGGAGAAATGTGGTTCATGAGAGGTAAGTCCTAACATGATCTGTAAAAAATAAAAGTTTTTTTAATAAATGAAAATAATTAACGCTACAAGTACTATTAGTACCGGTACAACTACTTAGCTCTTACCTATAGTCATATCCAGGTAATAAGATATGTAACTATCAATTTAGAGCATCTACAAGAGGTATGACTGACCAGATCAGCGTCTAGGCCGTACAGACAGTGCCGGGTGTTGGCGTTGTACTCCGGCCGAGACTTCTCGTAGCGGATAAACTCCATGATCTTGTGTTCACCTTCACCTGGAGACTGTTGGAAAGCAAAGGCAATATGTTAACAACACCTGAAGAAATGCATCCGATGTTTAAATTACAACATCTCTTACAAGTAACTATCTTCTGCAACAATGTTTTTTCCCATCTATCATAAAAATTTGTGACATATTTCTAGTCTTATGACTAACATACATAATTTCCCAGCTAAAGCAAAAACTTCTGTCTTTTTTAGAAAATCTGCAAATATAGATTGAAGATTGACATCTCTACAATTGGTAATATGCGCCAAATTTTGACCTCTGTAGGGTTCTTAGGATTCGTATGACTCACTCACATTCTAGAAGATTCCATTGGTTGCTACCTAACTTAATTACTAGTACCTCATGTCCAGACAGATAAACCCTGATGCCCTGCCACATCCTGTCAGTGGTGATCTTCTTGTTCACAAAGTATTTCAGCTGTTCGTTCAGACGCACCATGAAGTGAGTACCTGAAACACAAGGTGCAAAATCAGAGGTCATCACACAAAAATGTTCACCCTTTATTTTCTTCTGTTACCAGCAACTGAACTAATAGTCTAGGCGATCGGTGCAAAATATGGGTAGAATTGCTCAGTTTGTGATAAAAGCATGAGACTTGGCATGCTGAAGCATGAGTACCTAATTAACATTTTCAGGGGTGGAGCCATTGCAAAAAGTGTGTTACTTAGCAACGGTTGCTAGGCAACTTGTTTTTCCAACAAAACAGTATTATTGCCTTCTAAGTATGCCTAAAAACCAAATATATTGTGCAAAAATAAGGTGTATTGCTGTATCTGACATCACTTTGTATGTTTAAGTCAATCTTAAGCCATTTCAAAACAAAACTCACCATAAAAGGCTGGTTTTGGGGGGAATTATAGGTCGAAAAATGTATAAAGTAGATTTTATAATCATGCATATTGTCTCGTTACCTATGGGGCCTTGAAAAGCATATTTGATTGATAGAGCTGAACATTCTCTGAATGGTAAACTTTAAATTTCAAAAATCCATCAGTTCTATCAGGAGATATAAGTGTTTGAAGAATGACACATCTACAGACTTAAATCAGTAGATTGGTTGCTATGGCCGTTGCTATAGGGACGGCTTAATTTTTGGGCTGTGGTCATTTTGGCTTTTGTGCCACTACATTAAGGTCCAACGGCATGAAATTTGGCATGAGGATAGCTTGGTTTTATGCGCAATAATTGTGAATTTTATGTTTTAGATTCATGCCTGAAAACTTGTATGATTTAGCTTATTTTGGGTAAAAATAAGCGAAAATGTATATTATTGGCTTCTGTACAACTATATGACGGCCAAATAACCCAAGTTTCTGTATGGGGATAGCTTGGCACTATGCACTAAGATAGTGTGTTTCATGTTTTTGATGCAGACTTAAAGCTTGAAAAATTCCATAATTTAGCTTTTTTCGTTGAAAATAACCAAAAGTGTATACAATATTGGCTTCTGACGCACTGTATTATGGTCTCGTCAATTGAAATTGGGCATAGATGGACAGGGGGATAGCTTTGGGGCACTTTTATTAGGTACAGGCATTCAGAATCCTATTATTCAGCTTATATGAGATAAAATAGCCAAAATGGATTTTACTAGATTAGTTTGTGCAACTTTATTACGACCTAATGACCAAATAGTTGGCATGGGGATAGCACGGATTGTTGAAACAAACCAAGATTCAATTACATCTTTATCAAGGTTAGCATTTAACAAGATCTCAAAGTCAACCCATACAACCATATGTCAAGATTTACATCAAAATATATCAAGATATCAGCTTGGGCATTTTCTCTGAATGCATTAGGACATCTGCTAATGAATGTTTTCCGAAGTCCTAGATAGAGTAGCATCCACAACACTATCAGTCACTTCTTCTTGAAAAAAGTAAAGTATCATGTAGCATTTTCCGATTACAAAAAGTCTAATACCTAGATATAAAATTCAATTAATGCTACAATTGTCAAGTTAAAATAACGTCCTAAGATGAGTAAATCGACATATTTTACGTTATATCATTAACATAATATTACATTCCTTTATGCATTGTTACAATCCCCCTTGCAAGTGCAGTACATGGTACATTTCAGTTGGGCTCGTGCACATTTACAGTCTTCACACCGGGTCCTACACCTGCACTGCAACAGCTCTGGGCATGATTCTCTAGCCTCAGGCAGGTTCGTCCACAAAGGCCTCCATTCCTCTGGGCATGTCCATCCCCACTCTGCAGGGCAAGGCAACTGGCGACAGGCCATGGTACAGTTGCCCCAGTGGTGGCCACCTTGTAGAACAGCTCTCCTGATATGTTGTTGAAGGGCGGCCTTGGTGGGAGGGAGTGCTGACATCTGTCGGCCTTTACGTGTGAACAGCAGCTTTCTGACAGTATCAATTGAGTTATATGTTGATGTCCGGTCATACAGTAGGATTGTGAAGTACTCAAGAGCAGCTTCTGCATCACTTGATACTTGGTCTGGTGCATTGTGCAGGTCATAGAATGTGCTTGTGATTTCATCATGTGTTTCCCACACTTTCCATGCTGTCTTCTTTCCCACTTGAGCAAACTGGGACACGGTGTCACAGCCTGTAAAGGCATGGAATACAGGGAGTGCCATGGATTTTTGTGGTCCAAGTGATTCGCATATCTCATGCGCTGGGATGTAGCGGAATTCCTTGCCCGTGCCAAATGCTATCCAAAGCTCTATCTCACCTAACTGCTGTACCGCTGCCACGGCAAGAACAACGACATCAGTATCCACAGTACGAACCATTATCTTCCGAAAGCCTTCTGCAGCTGCATCAGCAACATGCACCATAATCCTTGAGTCTGCTTCCTCATGATTGCATGGAGCAATGCGGGATGTATCCCTTGGAGGCACACACTGTACGTTGGGGCCATCTGTTAAAACCAGAGGGTGGTCTGCTGATGCACAATCCACCAAGGTTGCAGTTAGGAATTCAAACAGCTCAATCTTGTTGCTATTGAGGCGAAGAAACTGTTGCCAGTTCTTTGGTATGGGACTTGACCCTTCCACGCGTCTTCTCTGACTTGGTCCCGCAGCCCGCTTTTCCCTGGTCTGTGACTTCAGGCTGTTGTCGAAGTACCGGTCCCAAACAATGTCTGCACGTTGTACGTGATTCTGTTCCCTGTTTACATATGGAACAAATAGCTTTGTCGCATATTCGTCAAAAGTCTTGCATGCACCCGGTCTGAGAATGTTTACAAGGACCGCACCATCCATGATCATCACATCTGCATCTGGCCTTGCATAGATGGTGGACTCAGCAACACGTTCCTCAAGACAACACATGAGGTCTGCCTTCTTTCCCAGACGTAAGTGCCCATAGGATGAGAGGGAAGGAGGAAACGGGTGATTTTCATGTGCAAAGAAGTTGTCAAGGTCTCCATCTCTTGTTTGACATGCTATGTATAATCTTGCAAACAGAGAAGATTCATTCTTGAGGAGATTGATCTTCATACAGGCATTGTTTGGTTTCTGAAAATGTTCATTGAACAATATCACCTTGTTTCTGCTGATGCCAGCAGTTATTGCCTTGGCATTTGATTTGAGACGCTCGTGTACAAAGGTTTGATACTGCTCTTGGCCCTTGATCTTTACATTTGACAGGAACTCTACCGATTCCTTCGACATGATGTCCTTAGTATGTAGCCTGAGAAGGTCCTGACTTTCTTCTGTAAACGGGTTACCCATTTCTCCCATCGTGGTTACCAGTGCCTTTACTTGCGTAGCAAAAAGCTTTTGGGTGGAGTTAGTTTGCTCATGGTGTTTTTTCTGATAAGCACCTTCCTTTTTCCCTGTCATAGATTTCTCAAATTCAGAAATGACACGGACAAGTTCTGGCCCTGCTACAGCCCATCGCAGAATGGCATCGGCATCCTGTGTCAAGCCAATGATCCCACCATCTTCTTTCATCAAGCCATTGTTTTGCTCATGTCCTTGATCAATAGCCAAGAGGGAAAACTTTCGTCTGGACTTGGACATGACGAACTTGCCGGATCGGAATTCTTGAGCAACATCAGGATGGGTACTGTCTAGGTTACACATGTCTCTCACGTGAACTGGCATCCATCGGGCGTAGTGTGTATGATTCAGAGCAAACAGCCAAGGGGTCAGCTCAGTTAGCGTGTCCCTATACAAGTCAAAGTTGCCTGTTCGTAATGAACGAACGAATGCCAAGACAAGCAACTCCAGCTCAAGCGTCGTGTACCAGTACATGAACTGTGGGTGTTCAGCCTTTCGCTGTATGCACCAGACATCAAAACTCATCGGAGGACCATATGTAGTAGTCGTGACATACTCATCATATGCCTTCCTCAGCAATAGATACAAGACACAAGCAGTGACTTGATGGGCATGCCGGGTACGTGTGATGTGTGATGCTTTCAGGAATGACTCAGCTGTACCAGAGGTTGCAAGCTTTGCCTCTTGAATAGCTTCGACCCAACCGCTACCTTCCAGCCATTGGCCCAGCATTTTGAACGAAGTCATTTCTATGTGTAGTCCACCCAGCAGTATGACAAACTTGTCCTCACCATACAGGCTGTCCATACACCATTGGAGTTGTTTCATTTTAGCGAAAAGTGGCTGGTCTACACTTATGACTGGAATCTGGCCGGGGTTTGCATATTGCACAGCTGCCTTAATGACATCGAAGCAATGTCGCATCATGGACGGGGAATTGGCCTCTTCAGAAAACAGTGGCAGCATTGCATTGACGGATGGCACGGTGTCTGATTCTTCTATCTGGTTGGCATGGTAAGCAGCCCAAGACACATTTGATTCAGAGGATATGTCATCTGCATATAGTTCCTCAACGTGACTCAGCCAGCAAACCTCTTTTTCCATCTCTACCTTCAGAGTATCAAGGCTAGATGTCATGTTTCCAGCATAGAGTGGAACATACACGTCACTTGATGGGAGACCTGTTGGCTTTACTTCAGTGTAGACTATGGGCAAATCCATCACTTTTCTTTGACCCTTCACAGTTGTTATTGTATTGGTGAAAGTACTGTTGCTCTCACTTGAGATGTTGTTGTCCACGGAATTCTGAAACAAGGACAGGCTGGTACCATGAAATGAACCGGTAGATGTGGAAGAGCTGGGGTTGTGATCAATGTTATCGGCAGCAGCCGTGATGAACTGCCCTTTTTGAATCTGGGGAGGGCATACTGTGCCAATATGCTGATAGTAGTCGCAGACATTATTACCCAATGAAGTGACTATATCCATGATACGATCATAGGAGGCTGAGACTCCAAGATCGAACAGACTATCGACAAGCTGCCGCTTCCTTGTTAGTGCATGGACTTTAAGTCCCACGAAGACTGGAAGAGGCACTTCACGATCCCTGTTGTGAACGACTTGATGTACTTTTACATTGTTACGATGTCTTTTGACACAGTTGTACATCAAAAGTTGTGCAATGGATAGGACTGGCTGGCTGAGATTTGCGTCATAGGTCTGATGCGTTATGTTGGATCCATTGATGATCATGCCGACAAGTGATAACAGTGACCGAGGAACAGATTCTACCTGGCTGTCATGATCAAAATACCCGGAGAATTCTACCTTTTGATCAAATATCTCCAGTCTTATCATGTTTGCAATTTTTGTCATTGCGACACTTTGCTCATCTCTGTCATTTTGGTACCCATCACGAAGCGTAGTCCCCACATCATCCTCATATGCCATGTACACATCTCTACCCTTCTTGTATGCCCGCATACTTGTAAGATGTATAAGTATTCTGTCTTTGAGATGAGTACTATTCACGCGTCTTGATGGATCCAGTCCAAACTGGTCCAGTCTCTTGGTGTACAGCTGTACTAGGTCAGCAAGTCTGAAAACCTTTACTCCGTCATCGTGCCTCCTCTCCTCTATGTATGATATTAGCTCCGCCAATGCAAGGCCTTGGCACGTTTCTTCATTTGAAAACCCCGGATCCTGAGGGACTGCGCTTCTTGCTTTATTATACAGGTTGGCAAGACATCTTGCGTGATACTTCGCCTCAAGGGCAATCAGATCCCCAGCACTAAGTTTTGCAAGTAAATCTTCATCTTGCAATGCATAAGCACACTTCCTCACACGGTCGTCAAGCTGGAATGTAGATGCTTCATGAAGTGGCTCTTTTGTCCCTCCTTTGGCACAAAAGAAGCACAAGCTATTGTCCAGAGGTACGTCCAAGACATCTGTATTTCCAGTTGTCGGTGTGCTACGCGTGAATACTCGTTTTGGCCTTACAATGGTTGTTTCATCGTCTTCACTGCTTTTCCGCTTTCGCTCCTTAGCACGTTCCAGTTTAGTATTACTAAGCTTTAAGTAACACGATTTATGCCACTTTGCATGTTGTTCTGTAAAGGTGGACACGATTCCATTTCCATTGTCCAGATTTGCAATGTCTATCTTAAGTGGCAAGCAGTCCAGTTCCTCAAATTGGATAATATTCTTCGCTATGGTTTCGTAACCAGCCTCAGTAGGACATGTTAGAGGTTCCTTCGAGTTTATCTGACAAAGGGCACATATTGACCAGTCAGTTGACATGTTTAACGTTGCGGTGAGACCTGTAAATAAAATAGATTTATTGCAGTATGGCTTTTTACGTTATCAGTTGTGATGGCAGTGCTATTTTTCTAGTTTCACATCTTTATCCTTTACAAATATCTGTAAATTTGAAGATAGAGCTAATGATTTTATTCCTTCTCCAAACCATTTGTTAAAACCTTTGTGAATACAAAACGTATTACTTTGCCTGCCCTCTGCGTATAGTATTTTCACTCGTACGGAATAGCTCAACCTTACTATAGACATTTCTGTATTGGGACCACGGACATTGCCCTAACTGATGCTGGATATCGTTAAACATCTTTTGACAGAAAAGAGAAGCACTCACCTGACTTGAAACATGACCCCTTCACAAGGTGCGCACAGGAAAAGTGATTTGAATCCGTAACAGATGGGATCTAGAACAGGGGATCTAGAACAGGTGTTCTACTGTTCTGTTCCATTGTTCTTTTCACCGTGTAGCAAAGTTGTGAATCCTACTACAAGTACAACATGTTGTGAGTATGCCAAACGCGTTCTTACCAACAACCTTAACAGCGCTTCTAAAGTTTTTGTAAAAATCCTCTTGTAAGAGAGAAATATTGCATCATTTTTATATGCAGACACCAGGCATCTCTTACCTGCATTTCTGTACACACAAACAACGCAAAAGCTGGCAGAAAAATAAAATTTTAGCATCTATTCCTGTGCATACCACAGCCCAAGCCGTCCCTAGCAACGGCCATAGCAACCAAACTACTGATTTAAGTCTGTGGATGTGTTAATCTTCAAACACTTATATCTCCTGATAGAACTGATGGATTTTTGAAATTTAAAGTTTACCATTCAGAGAATGTTCAGGTCTATCAATCAAATATGCCTTTCAAGGCCCCATAGGTAACGGGAAAATATGCATGATTATTAGATCTAATTTCTACACTTTTCTATTAAAAATTCCAAAAAGTATCAGCTTTTTGAAGCTCATTGTGCTTTACAATGGCTTAAAATTTATTTAGATTTAAAAAGTGATGTCAGATACAGTAATACACCTCATTTTTTCACATTATAATTGGTTTTCAGGCACAAATTAGCAGGTACTAGCTTCCTAATACATTGTTTTCTTGGAAAAGCATGTTGCCTAGCAACAGTTGCTAGGCAACGGACAGTTCGCGATGGCTCCACCCCTGATATTGTTTCTAGTGTCGTGTAGAACATTTGTGCCAAGTTTCATGCTTTTATCACCATTTGAGCAATTTTCGCACCGATCGCCTAGGCTATAAGGATATGTGACAGGTATCAAAATACCAGGCTATGTGACATATTATGACATGGCAATATGTGCCTCAAAAGGAGGTATGGGAGGAGCTAGGGTCTATGGTAAGTAAGGTACTACCGCTATTCTTTTATTGTCCATTGGATTAAAGTAACATCAAATTTGCAAAATGTATATCTATGTATAAAGATACATAGCATAAATCACTCTGGCATATCTACAAAT
This sequence comes from Branchiostoma belcheri, assembly GCF_001625305.1. Taxonomy (NCBI): domain Eukaryota; kingdom Metazoa; phylum Chordata; class Leptocardii; order Amphioxiformes; family Branchiostomatidae; genus Branchiostoma; species Branchiostoma belcheri. Next base: position 4,358,569 of record NW_017804131.1, read on the forward strand.
CCTAGCAATTTTACTTACTACAAATCAGCGGACTCAATCAGAACTGGAAGTTGAGTGGAATAATAAAACCACTAAAACTACTAACCAGGGGTGATACAGTTGGAGTCAAATCTCTCCTCCTTGGGAAGAATCTCTCCCTTCTCCAGGGCCTTCTTCTGGTTTTCTTCAGCTTCACGAGCAGACCTGTTTTTTTTTTCAAAAGAAACAACTGTAAGTCTTATGCGTTCAAGATTAAAACTTTTAAAACCCACATCTTTACATATAAAACTTTTTACTTAAAGTGTTACAAATTTAATCTTTAGCATGCCCTGCATCAATTTTTTTTGTATGAACTAATATGAATACAGAGCACTGCTATAATTAAATTAGTGTACTAAAAACTAAAAGTCTGACCTGAACCTCCTGCCTCTCTGCTGGTTCATCTTGGCACGAGGAGCGACACCGTCCACCGCCATGAAGAACACTTTCCTCGGCTTGATGATACGGAACAGGAACTACAAGTACATTACAAGGAGAAAATAGATCATCAACCCATGCTTCAGTATCAGTACGTTGCTCTTATTAAACAGCATTTCCTTCAATTACTACCAATATACTAGTACATTGCAATTTGCACATACAATACATACATAATTTAGTACTATGGAACCTGATTCAATCATTCATTCTATAATGGACATTCTGAGCCTGATATTCTGGGACATTACTCTTACCATTTCAGTTATTTTCAATATAGTTACCAACTTGATCTTTCGCAAAACATCCGAAGGCATGCACATCTCTGTGGTCAGGATAAGTTTCAGAAAAATGATTTGGTCCGTGCAATACTGGTCATTAGTAAGTTCTCTCTCTTTGATGAAAAGGATGCTTATAAAATGTGTTGTCAAGAACAAGTATATATATGAATAAGTGCTTTATGCACCAATCCTGACCAATACATGCATTTCTAGAAGATGAATATATATGATAAGTGTATTTTAATGTGAATAATTGATAATGTTTGTATTTTTTTTACTTTGTATGCAAATTTTTAAAGCTGCTTATAAATTCAACAAAATTCAGGCCATATGTAAGTCTGCCAGTTGAATAAAGATTCATTCATTCATTCAAAGCTAGTGCTGCATACCGGTTCACTGGACTTGGATCCGGACTTGTAAGAATGTTTAGGTTCAAGTCCAAAAAAAACTAAAAGTCAAGAACCGAGTCCGGACTTATTACCATAAAAGGCCATTTCACATACCCCTTTTCTTTCCAAACCACCTAAAACCTTCCGTAGATTGCAAAATCTTTGCTGCAAAATGAAGAAAACATTGCCATCGGGCATCGTCAAGTACCGGCCTCCATGTTATGTGGCCAAAGGTTCACCTAGACAACATTGCAAGGTTGCCAACATGCAATTTGGTATATGCCATGGGTTTAGGTCCAGACTGAACCTAAACCTCTGGACTTGAATCCGGACCTGAACCTAAATGTGGGTTTAGGTATGCACCACCATTCAAAGCATGCTAAGTCTCTGGCACACCTCGATGTAGTGGAAAATATCAGCAAAGATCTTCTCCTCAGTGATCCTGAAGTGAGGGTTATCATCGTCAGGGTGAGAACACTGGTGGATGATTCCGTTCATGTCCAAGTACAAGTTGTCAAACTCTGGGATCTGAAAAAAAAAAGAGAAATGACTTTACATTTGAAGCAATTCATTGTCTTAACATTTGAGCAAATTATAATACAGTATATAGAAGTTCTTTTGAACAGACATGCCTACCTAACAGCACGTCGGCAGAACACAGAACCCTGTATTTTCGCGTTTTTCGTTGGGTTTTTGGTCAACGTTGCATCAGAATTTTGCCTGTTGCAGAGGATATTCTTTCCGACACAACATTTGGAAAGTACTGTCGAAATGCTAACCTTATATGACTATATCATGAGCGAATACAACCTTATATGAGACTTTCTGCTGAAATGCTATGTACAATACATTACGGGTTTCGCGCAGGTGCAGTACATTCTGCCGACGTGCTCTACCTAACTCATGTATGGTGAAGGGTGAAAAGTCATTTGTAAGTGAATCACGTGAATAATGGCAGTATTATAATATAATAATGCTGTAAGTTGTGTTTAGTCTAGGGATTTTCAGTGTTGGAGAGCAACAAACATGATAAATCAAAGTTATTCATATATAAACACAGACTAGAAATATTTATGTGTTCAAAGTGGTAGAATATGTCACTACATAAATTATGGACAGACTCATCGCGATATAATTTCTTTCGCGATTTCGTAACTCGATGATTGATGTGATTTATAACATCTGCCTTCCACCCGGATCCCTTCTTTTTCATAACAAATTTCATAACATCGTCAAGATAGATATTATATACAAGTGTCAGGCTATTCTTGCAAGCGATGAAGGATTTATCTGAGAAAGGTGGTTAACATTATTCATTTAAGATGGGCTGGAAAATGTGATGTAACGTCGGCCTACCTGATTTTCCTTGACAACTTCGCTGAGGCAAGGGTACCTCTCGCTAGTCCAGCGGTAGAATTTCGGCACTCCCATCCTTCTTGGTCTGGTTAGAGACTCCCAGTTATGTCCTGCTCAAAATGTATGGCTTTTGCCCAATTAGCGCACAATTTTGCGGAGTAAAAACGGAAAATCTGTTGGAGAAACGCGATTTTCTATTTCAGAAAGCGGCCATATTGAAAGTTTCGGCTCATGTTGTCAAATCAATTGTCATTGGATGGAGCTAACCAATCAGGAAACGCCTAAGAAACCCGTCCTGTGAATCGATTTCGGACGATGACACTATCGTGTAGGGGTGTTCCGGCTCGCATTGCAGTTTGCTCTTTCCCTCTCTCATTCTATGAACAACGTTTAATTTTTGTAGCAATAATCTTATAACGTTACAGAAAGGAATGATATCACCGTAAATAATCAATGCAAAGGAAATTAATAGAATTTTTTTATTAATAACGTGGTCGTCAAATATATGCCTAACGTTAGGTGTCAAACTTCGGGCAATGTTATAAAAATTGTTTGGACAAATATACTACGAATACAACTTAACTACTAGTACAATGTAGTTTGTAATGCGCGTGCCTATATCTATTAGCATCACCGGTAACCAAATATTGGCCACCTTTGCCCTCTACTAGTAACAGTAACTTGCCAAACGAGTTTTCTGACGCGTACTAGTATACCATCTCAGCCTTGACACCTCAACTAACTTGACAGGCGACCAGGTCCTGATATAAACATCGCATTTTACCATGTCAGATCAAGTGCAAGGTCACGACCAAGACGTCTTGGCCAAGCTTAAGATCCGCGATGCCATGCACGTGGATTATGACGCCGTCTTGACGCTGGAATCCTGGCGGCACGGCTATGACTACCTGCCCGCCCTCTATCACCGATGGGTGGACGACCCTGCCGTGACGCTGCGACTGGCATGGACGGAAGAAAAAGTGCCGGTATGACTGTAATATATTTCTGCTTTACCTCAGGAAAATATTCTTTCTGTGATCTATAAACATTGCCGATAGTGACATTGAACAATGTATTAAGGTAACCGTAGTCAATGGCGCCCCGGCCTTTCATACCAGGTAGAACTTGTGATATAGTGATACATTCTAGATCTTTCAGTGGATATTTGTGATATTTAGGCAATCGCGTTGTGATTGTGCGAGTAATCTAGTCAATACCAACACATATAACTGCTACATATGAACTTTTATGTATAAATCGGAAAACTGTTATTAGTGCGACTAGCGTAATTCATGAATCAAGAGTGCCATGGGGGAATCACTGCACAAAATCCTTCTTAAAGTATCGTATAAAGGTCATAAAGGTTTAGTTTCTTCCCTAGCGTGTACTTAACGTATGTTTCATGATTTCGTGCAGTGGATATTGCCAGTGCCACTCATAACTGTTCTTTAACAATCAGGTAGCAATAATGGTGACCTGGACGGATGACTCAGGTGAAACTATCTACCTGAAGACGTTCCGGATCTCACCTGACTGGAGGGGGAGGGGCTTGAGTATCGGACTCAGGAGGTTGCTCCTTACGGAAATGTTCAAGGAGAGCCCGAAACTGCGAACCTTCAGGACAATGGTGGACGCCAAGGCACCACAGCTTATCAAAAGGCTGGGTCTGGCCGTCAAATCTAAGTTCAAAGTGGTAAGGTTGTCAGAAACAGATAATCCGTATAGGCATAAATAAATGTGAAAATACTGAAAGCGCTTATAGTACAATGCGTTTGGTCGCTTGCGATGTTCCATTGAAGAAATGATCAATTACTCAAATCATAATAGTGTATTTGTGGATTGAATATGCTTTAAACTGCAGGGTTATACAGCAATAATTGCAATATAAACTTCTATGTATTGACGTTTCATTTTTTTCTTTTCATCCAAATAGGAGACAATGTTCCTCCAAGCAGATGTAGAGGCGCTCACTGCCAAAGTTGAGGACCAGGAGAGATCCATGCAGTCAACGGCATCAACCATCAAGTCTTTTAAGCACATGGACATGAAGCGAATGCTAGCGGACGAATTCGCCTCCAAAATCCTGCCGGGGAGAACCGTCTTGGATGACACAGATGCCTACAGTTTTTCCCTGGAGAACATGAAAACTTTGGAAGAGAGGAAATGCTACATCCTTGTTGATCGAAGTGGACCCGCAGTGAAGAGCCTGAGCGTTGGGGGAAGCTATGCCACGTCGCGAGGTGTTGTGTGCTACTTCGCGATACATTGCAAGGACAGACAGTTAGCGAAAAGTCACCTGGTTTTACAGATGAAGCATGCGTGTGGTGCGCTTGGTGGCGGGAGTGTGACGTTCATTGTCACCGTTACGGACTCCTCTCTGACTGAAGACTTGGCTAGTTACTGTAAGGCGTCCCTGAGGCTAAAGGATCTGCCGTACGGCGGAACACACGAACTCTTGGAGTCACGCAGTCTTGTCTTGCAAGAAAAGAAAATCTAACTAGAGTTAATGTTCCACGCCGTGACGTCTTACTTTCGCCGCATCTATGACTGAGACGTTATATAAACATTTCTTATATTGTTATAAACAGCTAGTGCAAATTTTAACATTTTGCTTTACTTGATTGATAATAGGAAATGCTATAGTTACTTTTAATGAAGAAGTAAAGCCCTAACGTTAACGTTAATGCCACTGAATGCAATTTCAACGGACAACTAATGGTGTGGTGTAGAAGCGCGGCCTAGCGGCTTCCTCAAACTTGCAAGAAAGCTTTAGAAATGTCGAATTTTTATTTGCGTGATATTGCAAGCTGTTTTTTGTTTGTTTGTTCGTTTGTTTGTTTCGCCTGGTTTGCTGTAATTTAAATGTATCACCATGAATATTCGAATAAATTGGAAACAATCAACTGTGCTCAAAGTGAGTCTTTGCATTTTTATTGGCTGTAACACGTTATACAATATGCCATTGACGGAGCTGTATTTAAAGCTCCTTGAATATACCAAGACAAAAAATGGTGTCTAAACAACATGATTTATGAAGCGATACATTGTTCGGGGGGAACAAACTTTAATTGCCAATCGATCTTTCAATCAATCAATCAATCAAACAACAAACTTTTTATCATGTTGTGCTCCGAAAGTGAGGATGTACTTTGAAGAATGATTTCGTTGGGTACTGCAGGGAAATTTCATTAATAAAAAAAAATTTTTAAATCTTAATCGCCATTTGACGCTATATTAATCTGCGTTTTGTTTTTAGCATGATCTATTTTATATTGACTAAAGGTAACATGTAACGTTATATCAGACCAAGGATCAGACCACCGCCGATGGGCTGTCAAAACCCTTTCAAGACATTTGAGGTTCTTCATCAAAGTGTCACATTCCAAGACATTTGATATTCTTCCAGAATCCACATGAAACATCAAATTGTCACCTTGTAAACAATTGCCTGTAAAAAAAAAATTCCGCGAAATGTGAGGTCAATGCGGGGTCATGTACGTCAGTTGAACCACGTGACTTGAATCAATTTCGCAAACATTGTGGCAGGGCCAAGCAGCGGAACTGTGAGGTTACCGGAGTGCTTCATTCTGTGCCTCCAAAGAACAATTTCCTGCTTTCCCGGTCGGAACTAGAAGAAGTATTCTCGCCCAGTTGTCTGTCGGAACCACTTCAATCGCTGTTAATTACTTCCTGGCACGATCGGAGCGGTGGTTTGACGGAAGGTGCTTTTGTATTCGTCTGCAACAGTTAGCGCGAGCGAGCAGGAAATGACTTCGTAAGCAGAGCACCGATTTTGCATGCGCCCTGAAGCAAATTATCTGAGAAATACCCAACAGCAAGTCGTTCTGCTTGGCTCACGAAGGGCAGAACTAGAAAACCGGAGTCGCGGAAAGGTAGCTATGCCGACAAGAGGAAACCAATTGGAGTAAAAACAAAGGTAGCTGCTCATCCGAGGGCTCCATCAAAAATCTCACACGACGGCGCGCCGCATCGCCTCGTTTACCCGCTCTAGGATGCCAGAAAAAGGTGGGTTTTGGGTCAGATATTTGGCTAACCCTACTAGCAACCACCCTGTTTCCTAATTTAATTCGTAGAGTAGAAAATACTTGAGTAGTTACTGAACAAAACGAACGTGATATGTACAAATGGGGTACCAACATGGCCGCCGACAAGCCTTATTCAATTCAGCACAATCGTTGCTTTGTAGTCCCTCCTTTCACTTGGTAATCTATAGGAACTATTCATCTTTTTCTGTCGCATTCACGACTGTATTGTGTATACACAAACCTCACAAAGACGTCTGCAACATTTTACAGTAGAGACCTCTTTTTAAAACCGAGAACGTTGCCCTATATTTACAAACGCCCTGCTGCTGCCTTTTACAACTTGTTACATTTTGTCACAGGTTGTTTGCGTTTCTTGTTTGCTTGTCCAAACGATTAAAAGCTCCTCGGGAAGAAAAATTGTTTGAACAATGTCAAAGTGTCAGGGGGATCTAAGAGTGTACATTGTTTTTGCACTCAGCTGTTGCAAATAATGTCCAGGTATCTAGTGCAACAGTTGTCCCCGATGAAAGTGTACAGTTGTCCCCAAACAATATGATGTTGATTTGAACTATTTTTAGATTTCATGGAAGGTCAGAACAGAAGATCATGACGAAAAGTTTTTCTTTTTCTTTTTTATTCACCGCTTCATTAATCTGTAACTGCCCAGCTGGGTACAAAATTTGTACTAATTTTAAAAACTTTAAATTTAAATTCATATTATTAAACTAAAATATTATGATATATAAGAACCATTATCACCATTGTGTTATAAATGGTGATGGTGCAATAAAGATACAACAGTTACAATCTTTGTACTTCCTACCATTGGAAATACATGTAACGATAAACAAAGGATGGTTCCATTCTGTGCAACATCGTAGATATGGCAATGATTATCATATAGCCAATTTGCTGCGCTCACTTGGTGGCTTTATTCGGTGGTTATAGCAACTGACAAGGCTTTATCACACCATATTCACCTTGGGGCGGGTCATTAACCCTTAATTACGACATGGTGGTAATTAGAACCAGGATGTTATAATCTTAGAGTTTTCGTCCTAGTAGTAGTACAAAAAGAGCCGCAGTATTCTAACTTCCGCCACCCCTCTATTTTTCAGCCGCAGATTTGTTGCGCCCTGAGGCAAAAGGTGGGTTGTATTGTCATATCCCTATTCTGTAACAAAACACTAACATTGACAGTTTGTATTGCAGACTTGACAACATACCTTAGAGTTTTCTAGGCTCTGGTAATGTCACAGGATGAAGGGTTCTGAACAGGTAAGTATTCCGACAAAGCTGGGTTCATGAAAACAACCTGGTTCCATCTATTCAAGTCAAAGCTGGATTCTAACATGTTATCTGGGTCAAGGCCAGAAATGTTTGATGTATGATCTCAAGACTAATATTCTGGACAAGCCAGATCCAGTGTGTGGATATAGATGCTTGTTTTTAATTCCAAAGAAAACCGAAACCTCTCAGTCAGTGTGATGTACCTTGTAATCAGGGGGTTAACATAATATCAAGAAACATGCATACAGGCCTGTTTTGCCATTTTGTATATCTGACTGAGACCCTGTTCATACCAGACTTATATAAACCGGTTGAAACCGCTAAATAATTAACCCGGCAAAAACCCGTTGCGTTCACACCAGACTTACAAAACCGGTTTTTCAAAAACCCTGTCCAGTGAATATCCGGTTAATCGGCCATTACCTGGTGAGGCTCCTCCAACATTTTTGTTTCGGTAGAGACCTCAATAGAGCCCTCCCCCCAGCTTTTTCGAATTCGGCGATCAACTCCTGCTCTCCAAAAATACGTATCGGGAGCGTCTCGTCCACCGACCAGGTTGCGTTGGCTGATTCCATCGTAAAAATGAAGAGAAACCGTGGAAAAACAGTGGAAACGGTCTAAACAGCGCGATCAAAAAAGCTTGGAGGTAGCACACGGCCAGGATGCTGACCCCGTGACCCCAGAATTATGACGCAAAAACCGGTTCAATAAACCCTTAGCGTTCAGACCAGGTTTTTTGGTGGAAAAACCCCTCAAAAACCCCTCAAAAACCACCTCCCGAGGTGGTTTTTGAAAATCGGATTTAAGCCCCTAAAAAACCGGTTAATTTGCGTTCACACCAGGTTAAATAAAAACCGGTTTTTGAAAAACCGGTTGAAACCGCTAAATATAAGTCTGGTATGAACAGGGTCTGAATTAAACTTCAGATGCAAGAAGACTGTTCCATCTTTCTTGAGCTCAAGTGTAAAACAAATTTCAAGACTGTACTCCAAACTCATGGCTCCAGTCCATTAGAACCTGGATCAACCAAGAATTTAAACAGGATAAAGCTATATAGGAACAGCTGTTGGTGCCTCTATAACTTATAGGCTGGAATAAATTATGATAGAACACAAAAATGTCCATGCTCCCTTTCATGGTATTTTACTTTAGCATGATACTCCTCTGTTGAGGAAAATCAGGTTTATTGCATTGCTGTGATCACAGTTTACCCTAAGGCTAACCCAGTTGTTATTACCAGAAAATAATAGTCTAACTCAAAGACAATTACTCTCCAAGCAGAGGTTGTGGGGGAATGATCATTAGCTTTTAATACATGGTCGTTTTTTTTTTGTCACTACCCTCACCAACATCGATGGCCGGCAACCTTCTCTGGCTAATGGATACTGTCTTGCCACCGAAAGAGATCTGCTTGGAGATTACAAGAAAATAATGCATGTCTCCTCCCTACACTACTAAAATGGAAGGGTCCCAAGGACTAAGGTTATGCTGACTACCCTCACCTTTGTGAAATTGTCTCCACGGTTACGCCTGATTACTGACAAGGCCCCCTAGGGTCTCGCTAGCTCAACAGGTAATAATGCAGAAGACCTGCCCTTATCTGTACATGGTTCACTTGCACTAGGACTCGCTGGACTGTACCAATTTAATTTTCTCTTTAGTTGGCATTCTGTGTACTCTTTGTTGACTATGTTGGTACCAAAGCATCATTTTAGAATTAGGGTACTTAAAAGAATTAAGAATGCCATTGAATCTAGCAGCATTTTGGTATTTTTAATGATAATTTACCACACACTGCTACACTGCTTCGTAGAAATTAAAATGGACCTAAAAATCTTCTTAATGGATAATTTGACATACATTGTACTACCTGGCTGATATGCTTAGAACTTTAATTGGTTTGTAAGCATACATAACTTGAAAACCAAAGAATGAATTTTACCAGGAATTTATTTAGTGCTTAATAATTGTATGTAACGGTTGACTGTATGAATTATAATGGAATGGAAAATGATCCTTAAGGCCACACCAATTTAATTTCTTGGTCAATGGATTTTTCTAGAAAAATAATGGGGCGGGCGGGCAAAAAAAATAATAAAAATAAAAACAGGCCTAGGCATTCTATTATGGCCCAAAATGGTGCAATAGGAGTCACACCAGGCTGGTTCAAAATTTAAACAATGAATTTTGAACTTTTAATGATACCACTGCATTGAAAGATGGAATAGCTGTAACAAGTAGGATGAAAAGGACTGTATTCAAATGTTCAGGGCAAAATATGAGCATTTTGCAGTTGATTCTGAATTTTTATTTTTATTTGGAAATCAGAAAAAAATGAAGCGGGCGAATCCGTTAACCAAGGAATTAAATTGGTGTGGCCTAATGTAGTTTTCCTTGTTTGTTTGAAGAGAGACACCTGTTTGTGGAGAAACACCTGTTAAGTCAGACATGTCATGTTAGCTTTTCCTTGAAGTGGAGACACATCCTTCTCTAAGACATCTTAAGAACACAGGTAAACATCTTGCTGTGAGTTCTGTGGAGACAGGTGTTGATAAGCAGAGACAAGTGTATAAGGCCACACCAATTTATTTTCTTGGTTAACGGATTCGCCGCTTCATTTTTTTCTGATTTGCAAATAAAAATAAAAATTCAGAATCAACTGCAAAATGCTCATATTTTCCCTGAACAGTTGAAAACAGTCCTTTTCTTACTACTTGTTACAGTCATTCCATCTTTCAATGCAGTGGTATCATTAAAAGTTCAAAATTCATTGTTAAATTTTGAACCAGCCTGGTGTGTTGACTTAATGGCTCCTATCGTACTATTTTGGGCCATAATACGATGCCTAGGCCTGTTTTTATTTTTATTTTTTTATCTCCCGCCCGCTCCATTATTTTTCTAGAAAAATCCGTTAACCAAGAAGTTAAATTGGTGTGGCCTTAGGCTTAAAATGCATCCTGTTTATATCTATATGAAGGATTTCTATATGTTATGAATTTATGATTTATCAAAATTTAGTTTGACAGGTACATGTAATATATGTAAACGTTTCAATTTATCATGTTTCATGATAATTTTATCCTTTGCAAGGAAAGAACCAAATACTTTCTATTCATAATTGCAAATTCTTTCTACATGTATTGATGACTGTCTGACATCAATATGACCAGTCATATTTCACTGAGACTCGCCAGTTGTGATCAGAAGGTTTTAATATTTTGTTTCTTTTGTATTACACGTATACTGCTGTCTTGTAAAACTGAGCAGCATTCTTGTGAGAGTGGTACCTCACCGTTGAAGCTGGAATGCTAATTGGTCAACATGAAGTCTTGTTATTCCCTTTTCAATTGCAGAGATTGGGAAACAATAGAAGCTAAGCCTAATGTCACGTAGTCACGGGAAGTGCCTAATGTTTATACCCAATTTTGCCAGAAAGCGAATACAGGGTATGACGCAGTAACAAGACAGCAGATTTGGTTTAATGATAAACGATGGCGAATGCCGAAAGGTCTGTGTACTAATGGATCCTGACTTCCTTTCTGTGCATAACAACAGTGGGAGCGAGTGTATCTAGCCACCACAGTGGATTATAAATCCTGCCATGTCCTTGATACCTTGCTTGCTGTAGGCAGTTTTATGATGCAAGTAGGTCGGTAATACATCAAAACATATTATATTATTAAGCTAGTTTAGTAGTTGTGTGATTAAGATATCAGAATTGGTCACTTCTCCATATAAAATATTCTCCACATAAAAAAACAAGGCACGGGTTGCCAAATTTTGATTGGCCAACTTCAGTACATAAAAAGTCCAATTTAAACCTCAGTATAACCTCAATACATAAAATCTGATTTAAACCAAATACATGTATTGAATCAAATAAACAGACATGATGATAATGATGAAATCAAATATCAGTGATATTGACGAGTTAAAAGGCATGCGTGGGCAATAAGTGTAGGTGTTTAAGGGCCATTCACCGTGTTTACGAGTTATAAATAATTCTACCGGTATATATTATTAATAGCCTTGTGTCGTGATGATCCCTTCGTGTTCATTAGATATATTTAGAAGATCCTATCTGTATACTTCGTATTATATAATTGGTATTCAATTATTATACTATTCATGTCTTGTATTTTTATACTATTCATGTCTTGTATTTTGTAAAAAAAAAGTTGTATGGACCAGATTGATTCTACAACTGTTTGTACTTCGTGAAGCATCTGACTGAATGTGCATAAAATAGGAGTTTTACATTTTCACAGAATAGCATATCTTAAATGCCCTTTCCCATGCATTTTTCATATGCAAGTTGGGAAACTTGATATGTTGATTAGGTCATATGGGGTCACTACAGCAGAAGGCTACAGACTAATAATAGAGCAAAGGTTGAGCAACCATTGGCAGGAATAATATCATGATTATAAACATGGTTTATGAGGATACTATGAGGTTTTTCGTATGGTCCAAGGAGATTCAACATGGCTAGATTTTTAAGTGTTTGGGAGGCTCCAACTTTAAGAAAAAGTAAGTAGCTTTCATCTTGTTTATGTAAATTTGATGCTCAGCATTCAAGAATATTTGCCAAACTGTTATGTTGAGATCATTCAAAACCTATTTGCATTTGTCGCAGATATCATTATACCAAATCTCACATAGAAATAGGTGAAAACAACACCATTATGCCTTATTAAAATGTTCCTGTTTAGAAAGACAAAATCTGAAAAGAAGCAAGGGAATATGTAGGTAGGTGGGATTTTTCAAGACCTATTGTGAGATGTTGAAGTGTTCTCTGCTATTTGTTCTGGGACTTACCAGCTCTTGAATGGTGCAGTAAGCATGAAAGGTGATGGCTTGTTGTAAGGTACTAGTGCATTCATAGGGTTATCCCCTTACTTAAGAAGGAAAATGTATCCTTGTAACGGTTAATCGGTTGGGCACACCTGAAGGAGAAATGCACACAATTTCTCCATGGGTGGTTTACAGTGAAAGGTCCTTGTTTGCTCATGTAAGACCTGTTGTCAGGTAAGGTAGTCAGGTGGAAAGGCTACTTAGCTGCATTATCATAAACACCTTTCTCCTTCTTTTTTTCCATGAAATTTAGTATTATGAAGAGTCATAAATTGATGACAACTCTTCATCAGCAAAAATAGTGACAGTTCAGCAGGTTGTTTTGTTCCATTTTGCACCTGTAGTATGTCTATGAGGTGTATTGAAATGAATAAAGACAAAGGTGTGTGTGGGAGTGTGGGTGTGTTCCGTGTTGATTCGGGTGTGGGAATTGGTGACACATCCTGATCATAAGTGGTTACATTTCCACTCATCTCTGTGGGATAAACAAGCTCATTCTTCCTTTTCTTTTTGTTGTTGAAAAATTACTTATGATTTTACTCTGTTGGCGTCATGTTTATGTTACCACCTGTTGTTAGTCATATATCTGTTCACTTCATTATCTTGGAGGCTCAGATTTCGTCCTATCCATGTTTTCACCTTAAACAGTGTCACTCATGCATGCCCTACCCGCATAACACTAAAGCCAAGCCAGGTAGAACAACAGGTAAGCATAGGTGCTTTTGTTCTGACCTTTCTCCTTTGCCAATATTAGATCTATGGCCTTTAATTAAAGATGTTAGCTTTGAAAGTAGTATGGATCAGATGTTAATTTTTAAAGTGCTTGTTATTTAGTATTAGGGATTAAGGGTGTTTTTATTCGACATTGTCAGTACATACTGTGCATACAGTAGTACTGGGAAGAGCTGCATAGTAATGTGAGAAAGAGCTTCTAAGTTACTGTAAAGGGACTCTAATATTCTACAAATGTCCACAAGACAGAGAATTCCATTCACTTGTAGTTAATGTGTATACTGTGTTGAACTGTTGTATGGGCTCTGTGTTTTGGATTGAAGGGAAGACATTTTGTGCAGTTACAGGATGTATAGTACTCATGGTTGCTGAAAACACCTGCTATTGTTTTTTATTGCAACCTGCACTTCTATTTTTGCATTTCTGTATCCAGGGCTTGAATTGCATTTATCTGACTTCCAGCACTAGTGCAAGTAACATTCAAAACTAGAGTTCCACGATCTCATACCTTCGCCAAATGATGTTAGCTTTTATGATTAAGAAATTATATATTAATCCCCCTAATTATGCAAATAGGATCCTCAATTGCATGAATTATATCTGTTGATCATATTCTCCACCAAAAGACAGTCTTATCTTAACAAAGAATGCCATGATGACATTTTCTCATAAATTATGCAAATGAGGTCCTTATTTGAATAAGTTATGTTTAATTATGTTCACCTTAACTTAACTTTCAAACACCCCAAGTATAAAATTCCAGGCAGTTACCACTATGCAATTATAGTATTTTCTCATTAATTATGCAAATTAAGTCTTCATTTACATAATCGATATCTGCCTGTGTTTCTCTCATTCTTAATAACATATGTCACAAGCTTGAACTTCCTTTTATGGAATGCAGCTGATAGATAGAATTTCCTCATTAATTATGCAAATTACATCCATATTTGCATAATTATAATATCATTATGTCAAGCATCACTCAAGCTACCTACATACCAAAAATCACGATGATCCATCAATCGGTTCTTGAGTTATCCTCCTTTAAACATTTGTCCTTTAAACCCCCCTGCAGTTCTAGAGCAAGCAACTAGGGGGCCCAAAGTCACGTCACTTCTTCCCCAGCACAAGAGCTACCTGCCATCCAAATTTCGTTACCCTAGCATGTCTAGATCACGAGATATCAAAACAGGAAGTTCTGCTGCAGTACCATGACAAGCCGCCAGGTGGCCCAAAATCTAATCATTTTGAGGTCTCATCAAGACCTACCCACCTACCAAGTATCAAGACAATCCATCAAGACCTTCTCAAGTTATCGTGTTGACAGACAGACACACACACACACACATACACGAACGCCCCTGAAAACATAACCTTCTTGGCGAAGGTAATCATCTGCACCAGGCATATTTTACCTGTACCACTCAGAATTTAGATGTATGGATCACACTAAAAGTCCACATACACTGTATGTATACACATCTATATAAACCTAACATATGGGATGGCAAAGGTCATATGCAGGTAGACCTCAGAAACACCTGCACAGCCCCAATTTACCTGTAAGTAAATGCATTTTCTTTCTAGTGAAGATCCTGCAATGTAGATTAAGTGCAGTGCCTATCTTAACTGCTAGGTGCTGCTGCTGTCCTATCTTAGAGTTACACCACATACAGTCTTGGTACATGTAGGTAACTATCATTTCAGAAGCTGTAGAAGATTGTTATCACCCAACATCCTTGGCAGTATGCTGTATTGCAATTCAATGTTTATGGGATTTGTGGGATTAATGCTTGCCAAGGATGGGGTGTTACATGTATATTGTAAAAAAAATCTTTATAAATTGTTTACAAGTATGTAACAGCTAGGCACTGGAAATGAAATAACGTCTGTGTTTATGTTATGTTTCCAGACGGATCCATGCTGTTGTGTCAAAACCCCAACTGTTCACAGCGAAGACGAGCCAGCAAGGTAACATTTCAGTTCTACTGCATTTAACATCTACTGTATATGCTACATATCCCCCAGTGTAATGAACTGTCTTCGGTTTAAAACTATAACCTCAACAGTGCATACACTCTGTTTTTAAAAGTGGCTGATTTAAACATTTAAGTAATAATGTAACTGTTGATGGAGGTTACAAATCGCATATTATATTATTGCACAAAATTCACTTGGAACCCTTGGAATTTTCTTGCCATGTTGTGACCATGAACCACTTACATGTTAAGATTGAGTCACACAGCATTGCAGCATATAGGCTGTACCAAATGGAAAGTTTGCTGTGCCAACAGAGCCGAAAGTTTCCAAAACTAGCATGACCCAACCATTCGCCTTACCTTACCTCACCTATACCCCACTCCACTCCACCACTGGGGCACCTACATACATGCCATTTAGCTATTTTGGTTGCAAATCAAAGGGAGGGCCGCTTCGTTATACTGGTGAACTCCTAAAATGTGCACTGAGTTAAAAGCAGTCTAATGAATAGGTACAAATATTAATGATGTTCATGTGCAATCGTAGTTGTATGTGTGACTGAACAGGTTGACAAGTTACACTATTTGTACTGACTTTGGAGGCCATTATAATGGCCTATATGAGCTGCTGAATATGTCTGGCTGTTGCTGAACATTGAAGTCTGTCAAGAATTGCTTGTTTGTTTGAAAATTCAAACTGTCAGCTTGAAGTAAGCTTCTCTCGGTAATCAGTTATATAGTTGTCTATTGAAATATGCAATAGAGCTCCTATTAAAGCTATACTAGAGCTGGTTCAGTCAGCCATTTTTTCAGTCAAATGGTGGCAATTGAAACATATTTTGATGGAGTTTTCTATATAGGAACTAAAATTTAAGCTACGTTCACAAGAAAAATATTAATTTTTTTAGTCAGCTTTTCTGACAACATAGCAGTGATGCAAA
Organism: Branchiostoma belcheri; assembly: GCF_001625305.1. Lineage (NCBI taxonomy): Eukaryota > Metazoa > Chordata > Leptocardii > Amphioxiformes > Branchiostomatidae > Branchiostoma > Branchiostoma belcheri. The sequence continues at coordinate 4,374,896 of NW_017804131.1, forward strand.
GAAAACCCAGATCTTTCTTCAGTGTCGTCTTAAAGTAAATTGATTTATGACTGTAAGACTTTATGGCCATAAGACATGTCACTTCAAAACAATCATTATGAACATGAGGCAAGGCTTCCAGATTCAGGTCAGTTATATAACTTTCATGTGTGCCGGGAATGGCTTAATTACAAATTTGTTATCATATCCACATAACAAAACATCTCTCTAAGGGTGACAGGCACCACTGGGAAGGTACTTATATATAAATTCAATTTGTGAATGTAATTTGAGCTGAATCTAGGACAACTTAAGTGTTTGTGCTCACATTATGATAGAAGACTTTGTTATGTGAATCGTGCAGCATACTGTGATTGACTTTATGTTCGCTGTAGCAAAAGTTATTGGTCTGAGAAAAATGGACATGTTACTGTTCGCAGAACTGTATGTTAGCAGTGACATCAGGTGCAGGGAAAAGAAAGTCTGCAAATTTTTTGTTCACGGTAAAGATGAGTTCGCGTTTCAGAAGTGACAGGGAAAGCCGTGAACATAAAGGTACTGTAGAAAAAATTCTGAATTACAGTATTATGTGTATACTCTGTTTTTTTTTCCTGACATCCCAAATGTTTTGGTCTATCCAACAATGGAACTTAACCTTCACCTTTTGCATGAAAGCAAGGACATTATACTGTTATACTGTCCTTGGTGAAAGTAAAGTGGGGGATTGAGCCTCCTTCCCGTGGGGGGGGGGGGGGCTCGTCACTGAATGACTATCCAGTAAATTTCTAGCGGGGACCAATCAGAGGGCTGCTGAATAATTTGAATAATTTATCAAGGCCCACGGACGCGGTTCTTTCACTTGTAAAGTAGCCAATTACCACCGAGCCGGTGGCACACGATGGGCGAAAACATGTATTTCACACCCATTGTACGTCGACATAAAGCGCTTATACATTACAAACAGAATTTTCGTAGGACTGCCATTACTTTAGTTTGCAGCATGTGTATTGAGAACGAGTATCTTCATAATTCTGCTGGCTGTTTGTAGAAGAACGGCGGAATAAAACAGTTTTCAATACCAACACGACTTAGCAGATAACACGTAATGAAGCCCACTTTTTACGTAGATTGTAGCACTACGTAATGTTACACAAACTAACAGTAGATGTTTTAAGGAATTCACAGAAATGACAATGATAGATAATGTAACGCATATACATTATACAGCACAAAATAAAGAGTAACAGTAATGTAGTCGTCTTTGGCCGGGTATGGCAAGTTATAGTACGTACATGTATCTTTAACGGGTAAGTTGACAGCAACAAGCAAGATGCATAGGTTCTATTACTTTTGTAGCTCACTTGCGTCTAGATTTGGGACGAACCCATATTACTTTTTCGCCGCAGTTTTACATGTAGTGGTTACTTCGGCAGCCTTTCCGCTGACGCAAACATACTAGTTTGAGGTTCCACAGTTCTTACAACGTTAGCGCTTGAAGTGGTGTTTTCCAAGTTTGTTGGTCTGGTGATGTTGTCTTTGTTGGCTTGTTGTCTGTCATTTCCCTCCATTTTTATGTTTGGCGGCCCGTCTTCGATGGGTTGGGTTTGGTTCACAAATCTCGGCTTCGCTAGGATCTGTTTCTTCCCGTACGTAGTGGTCGCTCCATTAGCGCTAGTGCAGCCACATTTGAATGTGTAAAACTTAATGTGTACAGTCCCATTTTGATTCGTTCATCAAAGTAGATTTTACTAAGGTATGACTTTACTAACTGATTGTGGAAGTACTAGTACTTAGTACTGATGTAAACAAGAAACAATATACGCGCTCTGGTTGAGTTCATGGCATTTACATGAAACAAGGTGCTAATAGCCGCTAGTCGATGACGCGTCAGCAGCCCTATGATTGGTCCCCGCTAGAAGTCTACTGGATGTCATATAGTGTACCCGGGGGGGGGGGAACCATTGGAAGGACTGCTTGATGCGAGTAGTCAGGCTAGCTTGCCATAGGCTGTAACGTAAGAAAGTTCCACCTTATAGCCACTGATACCACAGCTGATGACCTTGTAGAGATATTATGGCAATGAATATGTTGTGCATGACAAGGAAGTATCTTCAACACTCCAAAGAGCGACAAAGCCATATTCTGATTTTTGAATTTTTTATCGAGATTTAAAAGTGAATCAGGGAACCAAGTCATCAGGTGCATTTGGCTATTGTTTTGAAGTAGTGCGTCACTGCAGTAATTTGTTGAGCAATTACAATGAAAGGAGTTCTGGCCTCGCCCGAAGCCAGTGTTTCCTTCTGTGTGTTGTAATCTCTAGATCATAATGACGCTATTGTGTTACACTGAAGCAGATAAAGATGTGGTATTATCATCCATTCTTACTAAGTTTTCATTGGAGACTTTCATTTGCAAGCCAACCTTATTCACAAGTGTCTAATGTCTTCTGTGCAGCCATCAGCTTTATAACCACTCTCAGAGCATTGTAAAGGAAGGCAATACAGACAGGTGTCAATACACATTTCAAACAGACCAGTAGCTAGCCTCTGGCACACATGCAAAACACGCGAGACACCTGAATGTAGGTTACCTGTGTTTCTTGACCCCTCTTTATCATTAGTTCCATCACTCACCCCGTCCTTGTGACATCCTTTTTGCCTGTTATGATCTGTTGATGGATCTTACCAAGGTTACCGGTTTAAGTTGTTCAAAGATTCGCAGACCTTAAGTGACCACTTCAACTTTTTATGCCTTTTATCTGCAATTGTTTGTTGGTTTAGAAAATTTTACATTTCTTACCACTGACCCGTAACCATTACATAAGAAGCTCCCCCTTATCGTTTAGAAAAGTCCTAAGCCGGCAACCCTATAATTATCGCGGTCTTGCCGTACATGTAGATGTCAGGCTTTGATATGTGTAATCAGAGCAGAAAGACGGTCACATGGGCCATCATGCGCCCTCGCACCTCGTAAACTGGATTCAGAGTCAGATCTACACTGTAGACCCGCCTCCTCACAATTAAACAGGCAGTGTCGCTGGCAGAGTCAGTGAGGAGCTTGCTGGGATCCCTTGCGTGGATTTGTAAAGGCTTCACATGCCTCCCACGCTAATGCGAATTCTCCTGACAAGTGCCCCGGCACGGGCAAGCCGCGGGGAGATAAGCATGCGCCCACAGAGCTGCGCGGAGATGAAGTTAAATATGATCATGGAAGAACAGGGCGACGATAGCGTCTTTCTGGAAGAGACAGTGCCGTGTCCTCAGGTATGTTGTAGTACCACAAGTTTTATTGCACAAGGGGACTGAGTAGCAAATATGTATGGCAAAACTTTAATACTTTTCTGGGGTTATTAACAGTTTCCCTGGAAACTGGAGCTTTTGCAGCATGAGGAAGATAATAGTAATACTAGTTTACATGCACTGTGCAACAGCCTGGCCTGTAGTCAAGCTTAGACTTAGAGTCTGGATAGACAGAAGATTGAGGCTTTGGTGTTTTTCCTCAGTATGATTGAAGGCCGCGGAGCTGATTACCCTCAGCCTCTGGCTAAGCATGGATTTTACTCTGGAAGTAAGATTTTGCTAACTGTAATCCTGGCCATATGGAAGGAAAAATGTGAAAAAAAGAGAAGCTTTCTGGGTGAATTACCAGCTCATTTACTTTTTTCCAGATTTAAACCGTCAACTTACTAAAAGGAAAATAAAGCTGTTTTCCTCCAGCTTTGTTAGTCTTTACCAGTATGTCTCTCAGAATTATGGTTAGGACTTACGACTGAAAGGATTACAACATATGCTTATCACGTGAAAGGGAGGCATCTGTTGTTCAGTAGCAACCTCTTACTAGTGATGACCATTTTTATTCTGGCTACTCATCTTAACCCTTCAAATTCGTTCAATGGCTCGAAAATGAAAGAGTCTTTTATGGATGCAACACTAGTGGCCTGAAGAGTGCTTCATAATTCTATTCAATGAATTTCTTCTACCAGTACTTACATATACAACATCTGTAGACACAGCAATTTTAAATAATGTGGATAATTCTACACTTCTTGTTTGTAACTAATAAATGAATATATGTTGCTATTCATGATATACCATGTATGGACATGAATATCTGTAATCCAAAGTCTATTTGGTATGTGGTAAGAAGTGAATGGTTTGCTAACTTTTGATGACAGGTGGTTGAATGAATAGTACCTATAAATACATGATATGATATTTTACTTTTAGGTTTGTCTGTGTGAAATGTGCCAGCAGTCTACTCAGAAAATTAAGTCTGAACCATTGTTGCTGTCATAGTGTCAACCACTTGATCCGCAGCACCTCCATTCATTCAGCAATCTAAAATTATCTTGCTTGTCACTTACAAATGACAACATAGATATAAAGTACAAGATAGAAAAAAAAGATTGTGGAATACCATGAGGGTATATTACAGTCTGTTTTCATCAGCAAAAATGGATTCCAAATAATGTTTTGCTTGAAAAGCACTGAAGATAGCAAATTAAAGTGAAATTAAATCACTGCTATTACACACACTATCTGGTTTATTGTCTGTTGTTAGTTAATTATGGAAAACACTCTTCATTTGTACCAGCTGCTACACATGCCAGACATCAAAGATGTAAAGACGTCAAGTAGAAAGCCAGTGACGGACAGATATTTGCACATGCATGCTGTAATGACGCAAGAAATAGACGTCATATCACAAAGTAAACAGTGTTTCCTATTTACTCACTTGTTTCATTTCTTAAAGAGCAGGAAGAGGTACGACAGCTTGCCTGTTGACATTTTAGTCTAGTACGTGATTCATAGCTCACAAAATGCTATTTGAGCTTAAAGCTGTAAAGAAATAGGTGGAATTCACAAATCTTAAATTCTAATGACCATTTGGTGTCATTAATTTTATCGAAAATTGTTACTGATTTATTCCAGCTACATCGAGAACATTGTAGTTGAACAGTTAAGGAATGAAACATTTATTTCTGCACTGATACATTTTCTGGAATGTTGAACAGTTTTCTATCCCTGCCCCATTTTTTTCTGTGGTACAACCATACAAGTTACAACCCTCAGAGTCAGACTGATTGCTACTTTCTTTCTTGTTCTACCCTCAGAGCAAACAAAGGTTTACCACTTACATGTATATACTTACAAGCATTCGTGTAATTAAATTTACACAACAACCTCTTGTAACTCTACCTCAGAGCACAACCTTGCAATTAAAGTCTAACCTCTTTTAACCTGCGGAACAACGACTGCTGACCTCACATGTCAGGCACACTTGTTTTTCTTCCGCTTGTTTTTCTTCGTTCTTCCCACCTGATCACAGCTGCAGGCCATTAACCTCCTTATCATGTCTCCTGAACAATCCCGTCCTTGCACACCTTGACAAGTTAAGGAATCTGAAGGTATCCTGTTTCACTTCAAGATGTCACATCATTCATCACTAAGATGTTTCTCTGAGGGGAGACTTTAGGGAAGTCTTCTTAATTGTTTTGACAAACAGAAGATTGTCCAAGTCTGCTCTAACAAGAAGCCTGGGTTGTTAGCCTCCTTCGCAGACTCCTTGGAGACACTGGCTGCATTTACTTGTGCGGGTTTATTTTATGCCACAGAGGAGGTTTTACCTGGCCTATAGTTTTCCTGTGTGGTAACTTCCTCTGTCACATTAGAGAGCCTTAGCCTGAGTAAAAAAAAACACATATTAGTATAATTAGCACTCTCAAAAAAACATAAATGCTGCCTCTCCTTGAAGTCTGCAAAGGAGGCTATGTGTTGCCAGGAGTACAAATGCACAAGGGGAGAAAGAAAGGCAGCTAGAAATACAGGGTACCGACCTGAGCCTAAATGGTTTTTAATTCAACAATTCATAGGCTAATGTCTAATGCCCTGGCCACTACAATATAATTATTTTGAACACATACCTGTTTTGTATTGGGGAAGAGAACTGCAGTTTGCTTAAATGTTGCTGGGTGGTGCTTGCCATATAATGATTCCTTGTGAGAACTTACTAGATGACTTTGTGTTTCCTTTCAGTGATATACATGTAGTGGACAAGTAACTCATTATGACATACATTTAGCTTTACAATCTGTGTATTAATTGCAATCTTTCTGAAATTTGTGTGCACACTACGGTATTACTAAGACTACCTTCAGAGGAAGTTTTTAGTTGTAAAAGTTTTACAGAATTGGTTATGTATGACTTCAGACTAGGTGTCTGCACTGCAGACATAACTAAAATTCACAGCAAATAGTTTGAATATTTGAAGTCAGTATTGTTTGACAGAGATAATCCAAACCAATGATAGATATACCCAAACACATTGATTGCTAAAGGTTTAAAACAGCAAGAGCTGACTGATTTGAAGTAGCATAGAAGGTGTTTGTTGCGAGTTTCTAAATATTTGCGAAATACAACTTTTTTTTTGTTTTAGTAGCATGACCTGGATCTTGGCATGTATCCATGTTATTCCTCGCATGATGAAGTATATTATATGCTTATCAGAAGATTATTCTTGCTTGGGTTCACAACAAAGGACAGACACTAGACTAACCAGGTGCCTCGTCAACTGCCGCCCTGTCTGGGCATCAGTGTGGATCAGTGACAAACATGCCCTGCGGCTGGTCTTGTGTTTTTTTTCTCCACATCCTGGGGCTTAATAAGATGGAGGTTATAACCTCCTGGACAATATTTAACTCACAAATGTGAAGGTCATGTTATTTCATTACCAAATATTTTGAACAGTTTTGCAGCTAAGGCCCGACACCGACTTAATTTTATGGATGACATCCGCGCGCGCATTGATTTTCGCCTGTCGCCCTCAAAAAAAAGAAGAAGAAAAAGATCACCTCCACCGAGGCTCTGGCCTGGCTCTAGGCCTGGGTAGTCCATGCTAGTCAGCGACAAAACGGAGCCGAGCACCCAAGCTATCGAATTCGAAGCTCCACGACTCAAGAACTCAGTACATAAGTATAGTACCGATTCATAAATGCCACAAAAAGCCAGCATGTGCCGGCTTGTCGTATGCGTCACTATCTACTGTCGGGAATTCACAATACCAGCTTTGTATTCCTGTGGTCAGTAGCATTTTTATTTTTGGCCGGAATTTTTTTTTATTCGCCCGCGCGCACTAGTTTGGGGGTCTTCAGAGGATGTCATCCATAAAATTAAATCGGTGTGGCCTAATACAAGAGTCAACTGCCTTCCTTTATAGGTGAGTTTATGTCTGTTGATGACAAGCGATCTGATTATTTGTCTGTCTCCAAAAAGTCAGTTAGTTTTCTTTTCTGAATTCTGTCAGTCTTTAGCATATGCAGTTTAGATAGGGGAGCATGCAGAATCTATTTTAGATATTATTTCCATGTAAAAAGAATCTATATCTAGTACTAGTAGTATATTTGATAAAGTTATATTAATAGATACTATTAGCTGTTTGAGAAACTGTGCTCATGCTCATATGACATTTTGCCAAATTTGGGCACAGTTCCAACTTCCAATCCAAGAACAATTTCAATAGTATGGATCTGAGAGTGCTCCTTTGTGATAGATATGAGAAAACGAAAGGGTAATGAGTTCGGCATTGCCTTTCTTCCTCCCACACTGATGATGACTGTTGTGATTTCTGAAGTTTGTTTTCGTCTCAATTAACGGAGTGCTTTTTTGAGCGGGCGGTGGTGAATCATCAGACAGACTGGGAGAAGTGGTGAAGTGTGCAGGTAGCCTGGAGGCAAGGGTGTAGACTGTTATTGTTATCTCAGAGGTGACTAAACTTCACTTAAGCCCACACCTGGCAAGATTTCAATGTTTGATCAATGTTTAAAGGATGGGTCCGAGGCACAGACCACTTGACGAAAGTTAACCATTCTTCGGTTTCTGATCCTGTCAAAGGAACGTCTTTTAGTTTACCTTAAAGGTTTTATCTGACCAAAATATAAACTACTTTGAGGTTTTCTTATTTTATTCAGCTGCCAGTGTACTTAATTTGACATAATAGAAGAGAACCCCCCTATTCGTATCTTCGTCCAACCCCTTTCCAGTACTTCAGTGAACGCTTATTCCACTAGATTATACATGTAAGGGCGTGTTGTCACTGTTGGTAATTTTTTACACGTTATTATTCACAAGACCAAGGCTTTGTGGTCAAAGCGTGGCAGACCATGTTTTGGAAATGTATTTTGAAACCCTTGTACGACCAAGAATGCCCGTACCTGCAAATAAGGTAGGCTTGTAATGTTATATACGTGCTGTTGGCCAGACAACCACAGAAGGTTTATTACTGCATTACAAATCTGTATCAGTATAGCCGGTATACATTTGTAACTGCCCTTCAGCGTAACAAACTAATGTGTAACAGTATACCAGTACTATAAAATTTCTCAGGATAGCTCTTTTTGGTGCGTTACACCATACAGTTACAATATATACTGAAGACTGGGATATCTTTTTACAATTTGGGATTTCAGTGAAGGCAGGTTGTCCTCGCCCTTATCAAAAAAGATCAATCCCAATCCTTATGGTGTACCATAGTGGTACTTGGGGTATAGTTTGATTACATCTAAATGTTGGTATCAAAGTTCTTAGTTTCACTCCACTGTCACAACTCCTTTTAGCCAGCAAGTTTAGCTTAAATTTTTAGAATACAATGATATTACAGTATCATGTATAACACTTCTCAGGCCAGCACATGTACACAGCTAGTCTGATAATGTCATATGTAACTCAAGATCTCTCTTTCACTTAGGAAGTGAAACACCTCTCAGTTACAAGAGGTAGTGAGAACCTATGAATGTTTATGACAGAGATTATGGGGGCTATACCCCGGTCCTTGGAGTAAGCACAGTCACACCTGTGCATATAAAACTTGAGAAGTTAGAGCCTGCCGTAAACCTGTTATGCCAGTGGCTGGATTTGTTTTCAGTACATCAGGTGATTGGGTTGGATGAATCTGGTGACTTTTTTGGGGGGGTGGGGGGTATTTTTTTAGGATAAGAAATTGCCATTGACAAGATGTCAGGAATTAATGCCAGTCTCTTTTATTGAAGATAAACATGTAATTATGATTAGTATCTATTATCTTCCTTATTCTCCCTTCCAACATTGTCCTTTACGGCTTCAGTGTGATCTTTTACTAATCTTGCATGTTGAAGAGAAAACTTTTTCCAATTGTTGTCTTTAATGTCCCGATTTGTTCCTTGTCAAATGATATTTATGATTCAGAAGTATGTCCCAAGGTATAACAACAGAAGTGCCAAGTCACAGGACAACAACATTCCATTTTGCTGTAAAAGCCTGGTGGTCATATGATGCCTATCAGGTGTTGCCGGGCAATCTGAAGTTAAAGCGTGGCTATATTTTATGGAAAATTATCCCATTTTGTGCTTATCAATGCCTTGTGCTTTTGTGTTGGGTCCCATTTGTGCATTGGTACGACCCAATCATTGTAAAAACGTCAGGTTTACAAGCAACCTTTTCACTGTGGGCATGCCAACAGTCCTGACAAAATAGTTATCATAAAACCCCTGCCATTCAGCACATGCAATAAAAACAGTTGATTCTTTGTACTTCATCACACAATATTTCAAGTTGAAGCCAGAATAGTAAAGGTAGACCAAGAAAGGTTCTACATCCTTTGCTTATTTTCCCATGGCCAATAGAGAACCCTATTAGTTTGCTCATGAGGGAACATTGATTTATTTAGAAGACGTTATTGAACACACCTGTCCAAACCTTCATGTCAACAGATCACTACAAACGACTGCCCTATTGGGATAGCAGTATAATTACCACAGGTATTCTTGGCAAACACTCTTCCGTTTGAGTTCTCCAGAGGATTGTGTGTCTTTTATATCTTCCCTACTTATTATAACCAAGGACATCCTATCTAATGTCCTTGACATTATTATATAATAGCAAACTTTCAGGAAGGAAATAATATCAGGCTGTGAGAGAGGGAGAATTTGCTATTTTTGAGAGCTTCGTCAACACGTTGCTAGCAATCAATAAAGTACTTTTGAGGTCTGGGGATTTTATCTTGAAAACAACATCAAGGGTAATGTATGGAGCTATAATGCATGTAAATCATGCAGGTACCAAGGGACTGAGAAGGGTTTCTGATAAACTCTTGACATATTCTCTGAAGTGTGTACTGCTTTCTGAGTCTGTAGGTTAGTAGAAGCCACTTCATCGAGCAAGACTGAGTTAACTACATTTACAGTGATGTTGGGTAGTTTTGTTATCGAGGTAAGTTTGATCTGTCTTCAAAGATTTCACATATCGTCCATTTGCGATATGATCCCCTTTTGGAAACAGGTTTCTGGGGGGGGGGTGCTTATTGGAGGGTTCTTTATGTTCAACCTTCTGGCTGAAAGATATATATGTGTGATTTTATTATTCTGTTTTTAAAACGTGGCTTCAATACAGCGACAGTATTTATGAATTGCTGTCCCGGACAGTTATGTAATTTGTTCTTTTATATTTCTATCTACTGAATTATGTAGATTTCTACATTGAAGAACTAAATCACTAATCAGTAAATGGTTTATACAAAGTAATTCAACCTTCAGCAATCCTATAACTTTGTTTGGGGCTACAGATAATATGGCATATCAAGAGGTGCCTAATTCGTTAAATACTGGGACATTTTTGGTTTTATAGCTGGAATCATGCCATATGTATTTTTGAATGGAGTATTAAAAAGAGATTTTCTACATGTGACATCTGCAGTAAGTCCGCTGAGCCTATAGCTACAAATATCATGGATTTGTGGTTGAAAAGTATTCTCTTGGGTGCCATAAAGATAAAGCTGGAGCTTTGGATGATCTACTTATTTGAATTGCAAATATATCTTGCCTTTTTCAAAAGTATGAATCCATTCAATATGCTTGATATGTGAAAGAGAAGTTATGGTGTCTAATGTAAAACTAGTACCCTAATTCTATTATCTTTGGTTGATATTAACATTTAATCAATTAAATGCTGAATCCTTGACTTGGAGCTGGAAAGGCTTAAGCTGGTAAGCTTAATACAGATAAAATATTTAGAGGTCAATGAGCTTGCTGAATTGAAGCATCTTGCCAGCATCAGTAAATGGTGTGTCCTTGATGGATGGTAACAGCTGGAGAGAGATACTCTTGAAGCTGAACCTGCTGCTATAATAGGCCAGCAGGCCGTGAATGTACCCTGCACAATACCCTTACCCTACCGAGGTGACGTGTGGAACACAGTGAAGGGGCATCGCTGCAGATCGCGAGCATTAGCTCCGTCAATTTCATACTTGATGGTGCTGTTAATTGACCTTGCTCTCAGCCAATGACAATGAGCAGAACGCAGGGCGACGCCCCTGGATATCGAGAAGCCATCCGAGCCGTCGCCCGTGTTCCTAAGGTGATGGAGACCTGGGGATAGACAGAAAGAGGCCCATTGCTCGACAGAATCCCTAGAATTTAATGGATTTGCTGTATTGACCACGGAGGCATGATGGCGATGCAGAGTGGAGGGGGACGGAATGATGGAGGTGTCGAGAGCAAAAATCTGACGACCCTGTCGGCAGGGCTGTTCCATGTCACCAGCATTCCCTTTGACATGCTCCTGGCTTCACAGGTAACACTCAACTTCAGATGGGATCAGTTCATGTGACATGCAGATCAGAGGAGGGAGGGGGGTTATATTCAATTTGGAACTTTGCTTGGGATAATATTTGTGTGTTAGTTGATTTGTGTGCTAGTTATTTGCATAGAAATAAGATAATTACGATAAATGTATGGTATAGTTGTAGATTGCACATTGCATGATATCAGGTTTGCAATGATTTTTACTCTATTTTTCATATCAAGCTTTTCTGCCTTGTGGTGGCATTATAAGGTAATAAACAACATCAAATAAACGTGAACTACCAATAAATATAGGTACTTTCAAATTCATTTTAGTAACGTATTTTGAATACCAATACAAAATCATATAACATTTGCATTGTTTTATCCCAAGTTTCAGCCCAAAATGTTTCCATTTTGTTTCATCAGATAGCTGCATCAATCTTTTATTTATTTTACAATGTTGTGTAGAAATGTCCGAAAACCCACAAGGTCAGTATCAGTAAGTGGGTGTTTACACCACAATTACATGTATGTCAGTCACCTCATTATAGCTGTGTATTAGATGTGTAGATGACCTTCCACCCTCACATCATGTACAAACAGATACATTAGGCTGATAACGTTGTTAGACTGAAGTTCGTTACCAAGAGCTACTTCAAACATGTACTCAAGGATCTCAATAAGCCATAACTTGCTACTACATCTGTCAGTCAAATTTGCAATCTCTGTTCCTTATATGCATTTTTCAACTAAGATGTTTAATGATTAAGAAAATGAACTTATTATAATAGTGAAAAAGCTGTTGTTGATTTTATGACAAGAAGGTTGTGTCTAATGTTTACTGCTCTGTTGTATATGTGCATGAGTCTTCAGACTGGCATGTGGTGACCTCAGAGTTCACGTTGTTTTGCAGAATGTTGGGAAATACTACACATCCTTGTTCATAGCAAGACAAACACATCAAGCCGTCCTCAGGATTTGGTATTCAAGAAATGCCTACTGTCCTGCACAGTGGAATCTATTTACCCAACATGTACATTGACATACCGGCAACTGTTACTGTTGTGTTAAGAAGTAGATACTGTTTTCTTTGGGTGTAAGTAGCTCTTTGTGACATTTACAGAACTGGCTGCTATTGCGTTCAGGAATGGACGACCCTTTGCAATAACCAAACAAAAACGTAGTACTACACAGGTGGGCAAATTTGATCCAGTTAAAAAAAAATGAAAATTTCCAAGCTTTCCATTCTTTGATGCAAGAGGATTGGAATGACAAATAGGGAGTGCTTTTGCCGTTTCTAATGCTCTTTACAAAAGACTCCTTATCTAGCAATATTGAGGACAAGTGACAATATCCCCTTGAATCGCACTTCTTATCCACACGAAACAAAGAATAATGCCAACCAAGGGTACAAAAAGCACTTTGAACACAGCCAAGACATCACCATAGACTTACAATGTTTGTTTTAAGGGAACAGGCTTTACGCATCAAGAAATTGTAGAAGGGAAAAGGAAAGACGTGACTCAAACAAGGTGGCCAACAATTGAAACTTGACAACTTCAAGGTTGTTTACAAAACTAATTAGAGGTAAACTCAAGAAGGAAAAAAGTATTCATTTCACAGGTTTGGGACAATCGGTATGCCTCCCTGCTTAAAGGCTTTGTTCGTAATAGTGGTCTTAAGACTAAGGCTTTCCTGTCTTTTAAGTACTGAAAGCCAAGTTCGTGTTACTGTTTGTTTCATCACTGAGTCGTATCTAATCGCAGGTTTGTTTGAATTGTTCTCTGCAGCTGCAGGTTTTTTCTGTCATGTCTGGACTTTTTTTTTTTACAAGAACTGTTTTGATCTCAGTCAAATATATCCTTACTGAAATTAATCAGGCAGTAAAATGCCAAATGTAGCTCAATACCCTAACCTGAGTAAAATGGCAAATGTAGTACAATACCCTTACCTGAGGTGTGATTTTTTTGGCAGATTTCAATACACATTTGGCAAATATTAACACACATTCCTATTTTAAGACAGATTCAGATATGGGACCTGTCATGGTCAATGTCAAGCATATTATATTTTTCCATATCACCTTTGTGCATAGGTTACCACTAGCGTTTCTATTGAATAACAGATTAGGATAGACCAATACCTTCCAACTTTTTACGATGAAAGAAGCCCTATCCCAGATGGGGAGGTAATGCCTCAATAGCAGCGAAATGGCTTTTGTCCCATTCTCTCCTTATTAACCCAATTAAATTCTTAACCAATCAGGTGACAGAACGAGCCCTTGTGCTTTGCAGAAATTGCTTTGCTGAGGTTTATGGTGTGTGTCACATCCTCAGCACTATTGATGAATACTGTGATTATCCGTAGGCCCTAATGGGGAAAGCGGTAAAAACTGTTACAGTAGTAAAATGGAATGCCAGAACAGACCAGTGGTTGTTCCTTACAACTTTTACGTGAATATTTAGTACTGCTCATTAGTTAGTTATTATTCCTTTTGTCTCCCTGGCTGGATTGTGTATTGAAACATAGTACATAAAGTTGTCAGCCTCTTTGACCAGGTATAAGCTACAGCCAATGATATATATATTGGTGTTTGGGAAATAATGACTTCCGGCAATGATGCAAACTACGGTCAAAGGTTATGTGATCACTACATGATTCTAATGTTGTGCTCCTTTAAACTTTGACATGTAATCTTCTACCAAATATGGCATGGTGATGAGCAGGAAGTGGGATGGCCAACCGCCTGTCTGCCACCTGTCTGCATTGGTTTTCATCTGGTTTGTTGCATGCACAGGATATTAACTAGTCTTAATGGTTAACCACTCTTGCTTCCTGTTGGTCAAAATGTTTATCTTTGTGTTTGAAAGATAACGTTTTCTTCCCAACCTATACTATAGTCCTAACCAGAAATTTAGTTCCTTTACATTTTAGTTACAACATGGCAGTAAATAAGGATAGAATTAGAAATAGGATAGCGTTGATCAGTACAGGTCATGTATATTGCAGTGTTGTGAGTGGTCTTGGTTTACATGCAATGTTTAATCAAAGTGTTAACCCAAGTCATTTCCTGTATATTTAGGAAGTGGCTAAAAGGTTGTCTAATGGCAAGATTGAATAATATTCAAAAGCTGCCTTCCCACCTTTTATGAGAAAGAATTATTTACCCTAAACTTTAAAGAAAATGATCAACCCAAAAATATTACTCGTGTTAAAAAAAAATCACCCTTGAACCACACTAGTGCCTAAAGTGGGGGCGTTTCAGAGCCATGTAGGGTGGGGTTGTGTACATTCTCAGAAAACAGGCCCCAACTTTTCTGTCAGAGAATCAAACTGTTGGATTCCAGGTGGCCAGGACAATTGTGATTACAGGATGTATATTTGCGAATTTTGAGAAAGTGAGTGAGTGAATATTTTAGAAATGATTGTAATAAATATTTGATTGCTCTTCTAAAACTTCCTTGTAAGAGAACCTCTCAATACACAAAAGTCACCAAGTAGTTTTTGTAAGATGTTTCAAACACTACTGTGACAATGGCTATTGAACATATGAAAGATTATGTCTCAATATGTCATGCATGTTGTTGATGTGTTTGCTAACAATTAACATTTGAATGTGTACACTTCTGTCTGTACTTGAAAGGGAAAGGACAAAAAAATCATCAAGAGAAAAGGCTTGTTTTGGGACAGTACTTGTACCAATTTACAGGTCTGTCCCCTAAGTCGTTGATTAGCCCAATTGATTAGCATTAATTGACTGATTAGCCAACTCATTAGCATATGTGAAAGCACCCTTGTTGCCAGTTTGCTCTTGAAACAACTTGTGAGTGAGGAGCAGAATGGTTGACAATACAGGATTCAAGTGTGGTTGAGTGCCTGTTGTCTTTACATCAACATTTTTTGTCTGTTGCAATTGTGATGATCACCGTGGGTACAAGTGGTCAATGTTTTGTCTGTTCTGAGCTTCAAAACAAAGAAAAGCTATTTGCTGTCTGTGATAGTGGTTTAAAAGTATGTCTTACTTCTAGAAACGTTGGATGATAAACATTGATACCCTATTCTTGGAATTTTTCCTACAACCTGTATCCCCTCTTACAAATGGATGTACCTTCCTGGTAATTTGTTTTGGCTGGACAATATCATGCGTCACCAGCTGGGCTGATAAGGAAGCCACACCCCCTCCAGTGATCTCACGCATATGATTAAGCAGCCGACCAATCATCCGACAGGGAGTCTAGCCAGCTTATATGAGTGTCTGGTCAGGGTTGGTAGACTGTTATTTCCTGTAGGTACCATGTGTGTATCAGTTTCCAGTCTGTAGAGGCATGCAAACCTGACAGGAGGACTAGCAGCAAGCACAATAGAAGATTTCTGACTCTGTGCCAAGCAAGCAGCATGCATCTGTAGTGACTTTGTCGGCGACAGATTTTCTTGGACTATCTATTAGCATTCTTTTTACGAGTGGAACATTTCTACTTCGCCACGGTGGATTTTCTGTCAGAAGTTGGTGGAGATTTTCGGAAAACCTGCCTGAAGATGCGGCTTCCCCGCGTGGAGTTTGACATGGAAGAAATGGTGCAGTTGGTAGGGTTCAGTATGGTAAGTCTGACGCTTTCTTACAAAATCCACTCCAGTATAGACTATAGTTTGGGTTTGCCATTCTGACAGTGTTGCACAGGCAGCTTGGCACAACGACATATACCCAATTGATTTACTGTGATTATGAAGCATAAATGTCAGTGCTTGCTGTAAACAGGATTTTTATCTCCTTCTCCTAGTGGAGAACAGAACTGTCGTACTTGAACATTTTATAGGATTTTAATGGAATGCGGTTAATCCATGATGTGGCTTTGCATTTCAATACCCCTTGCCAAGCAAAAGAGAAGGCATGATGGTGTGTACAAAATTATGTATGAATGCATAGATCCTTCCAAATGCACAATGACTAACTACTGAGTATAATGCTCAAGGATTCCAAGTAGCTTGATGAAAGTGATAAGATATTTTTGGCTCCTTTCCCCATAACTTGATATGAAAGCCAACCTTATCAGTGGTAAATACTGGGTTGACAGTCATCAAAAGTGCACCCTTGTTAGGTGATGACAGGGGAAAGTGAAGCCTGTTTTCACTTGAAAAGTCCCTAAGGACAGGGATGCATAATTAGCTTTTAAGTTGACCTATAAAGGCAGTGTTAATATGCACCACATGTTTCAGCAAGGAGGCAGGATTTTTCTCCAGCCATATAACAATTACACTCTGCATATTGATACATTTCCTTCCAGTTGTCCAAGGGAAAACAAGGAAATAATGTGTGATGTCCAGAAAACAGTCCTCGACAAACGCAAAGTTAGCTCTCAAGATCAGATAGGAAACAGCTGTTGTGGTGGGTTTATCCAGGTTTAATAGGGCCATAATTTGACGGCCTTGTTTCCAAGAAAAAGGAACTTTTACATGCTGTTGTGTACTTTCTGCTTTCACCTTTCGATTATGGCTGTCAGTAGCCTGTCACCTTGTGACACATGGTTCCTCAAATCTTCTAGACTTGACTAACGTTTTGTCGCGTACAGTTGACTTGTTACGTACAAAGGTAAGAAGTCTGGTAACGGATTTACTGTCGTTACAAGGCCGGGTACACCGGCTTTTCATTGGCTAGCTGTTTACCGACCACTCCAGGCGATAACAGATGATATCATCACATGACATCAGACAGTTTAACTATCTTGACCTGTGCTCAGCAAAGCTTTTGTTTGGTGAGCC
This sequence comes from Branchiostoma belcheri, assembly GCF_001625305.1. Taxonomy (NCBI): domain Eukaryota; kingdom Metazoa; phylum Chordata; class Leptocardii; order Amphioxiformes; family Branchiostomatidae; genus Branchiostoma; species Branchiostoma belcheri. The sequence goes on from NW_017804131.1 coordinate 4,392,225, forward strand.
TGTTTACACAATTGGAAGGGTATGTTGTTCGCAGTTTTCTCTCTTGTACAGGGCCAGGATGTGTGTAAGACATTCTTGTATTTAAAATTCCTCCTTGTAAAGAAACCATTCTCTCTCTGCTCACTGCTTGATAACATCTCTTACGTGTAGTGTGTAAACTAAACACAAGTGCAGTAAACAAAACGTCACCAGCAATACAGGAGTGCTGAAGGAATTCTAAAAGCATTGTTTGTGTTTCTATGAAAGGAAGGATGCTGTGAAGACAAACAACATGCATTGCTTGTAGTTTTCACCTCTTCTGCTTCTTTTAGGCTTTGCAATAAACAACAACCCTTCTAGATTTGACAATGGTTCTCAAAGTTTCTTCCAAATAGAGATCAGAGCTAGCTTGCTGTCATAACCTTTTGCTTAAAGCTTGACATTTCTTTAGAAAGAATTTGTAAATACAAATTACCGAGGTGTAAACAGAAATTAAGTAGCATATGTGTAGTATTTTCTTTGCCATTTTTGGCAAGGCCACCAAAACAAGCCGGCAAGGTCATGATGACACTCGTATGACTCACCGTACCCCTACCTTTGCACGGGAAATGCATCATTACTGATCCAGACGTGCAGGGCCCGTGCGTGGGAAGAAGACATTGATTGTTGTGTGGTTTGTGAGAAAGCAACAATACGCACATACTGTCCTTGATGACTAATGATACAATTGGGTTAAATTTAGAAAATATTGAATCTTCAGTGACATATTACCTGAAAACAGTAGTTTCTAAAGCTTACATTTAATGATTTATTTCTCCCATAATTTTTATAGTTTCATCACATCTATTCTGTCATTTCTGCAGTTCTTTGTTCTTTGGGACCCTCCTAAATAGAAAAGTTTTTAGCAGACAGTAATACAAACAGTTGTCAGACAGAGATGGTGTACAGACCAGCCTGTGGTTTCCATGTGGGTGTCCCCCTACAAGAAGTCAGTCCCAAATAGTGGTAACTAGACATGGTCTGGGTAGTTTTAGAGGACTTACCCCCTACTCCGACAGGAAGTGGTGTGTTTTTTCTTCACATACAAATGTCAGGTTGAATTTTGACACAGTTCTTTTCCTCAGTACATACACGCAGGTGTATCCAGTAACCTGTCATATGACAGGTCTGATATTAATAGGCAGGCTACTGGGGGTAGGGAGCTAAAAATGTTGATTTCATGGGAACAGGATATCTTCAATTTGCCATGAATTCTTATCAGGCTTCTCCCATGTGATCTCTGCTGCCCAGATCATAACAACTTCAACCAGGTCTCGGAATACAAAGAAGTGATAAGGCAACATTTATGTTTACTGCAGATCTTCCTCAAGACTTTTGACAATTTGCAACATGTTTTGTAAAGTTGATGGATGGTTGACAGCTTTCTGCATCTTTCTCTCCAGCAGAAGTACCATTTGTCAACAAACTAACAAACAGACAGACAAACAAAAGCTTCTGTAATGTCTTCCTACTGGTCTATCTGTTGCTAGGAATGGTGCAAATTACCAGTGATAAGACTGGAATGTACATGGTTTTCAAGAGGGTGTGATTCTATGTTTAGCACAGTAAGGACCATTAGAAGATACCGGCAGCCTCCTCCTGCCCATTTAGTATAATGGTACACTTGTGTGATCAGGTAATGAATAAAGGAGCCATCAAAGGTACCTACAGGTGATTACCAGAGATGCCCTTTAATCGAAAAAGGATCAAAGAGTTAGACAGTTGGTCCTTCCTGCACAATTATTTGTGTCCAGGGTTTTGCCAAAGTGTGGTAAAAAGAAGGAAGGCAACAAATTACAGTAACTGTTTGTGTGAAAATTGGTCAAAATTAAAGAGTCTGTATTTTTTATTAGCCCAGGTTGTATACTAGATCGCTTTTCTAAGCAACTTAAGTGCTTTAACTCCTGCTGTCAGTTCAATACATATTGGAAATTTCTGTCATAAAAAGTAAGGCTCAGTAGCAGGGTCATTTTTGTAGCTGAAGTGGCAGATAGAGTGGAATGAGAAAGTCCCCTGTGCTGATTCCCTTGATATATCTTACTGTCCTTGGAATGATGCCATTCCGCTGCTGGTGAAATTGGATTGCAGGAGTTCTATATACCGTGACAGACATATGGGACTGGGTCCAAATGTCTCCATATATCATATGCCATGGTGTTTTTACTATAATCCATTGGCTGCATGAAAACATAGCAAGGGAACATTGTGATGCCCCACTAAGGAAGGGGACTTTCTTGTCGTATAGTTTTATCATGTAGAAGCTAAAGGGCACCACATTATCAGTCATACTGGGAAGGAAATGTAGGTTAATTTCAGTTTTTATTAGGCCATTTTTGGGAATGTGATCTTTGGAAATATCACGGAAGTAATTCGTAAGTTACTCACGATCACTGGTATTCCCAGAAGTACCGGGTAGTTCATGAACTTTGTGACAAGTTGTTTTGTTTGATAAACTTGCAATTGCCCAAGAGCCTATTTTTTTTTTACTCCCCACATGCCTGTTGTTAAAAAAAACAATATGGTTTTAGAGGGTAGTTGCTAGATTGTCATTTAATGAATATAGAAAGTCATGGAAGATCATCCCAAATGGTTTAGAATGGGAGGAAGCTACCATGCTATAATCTCTAGGATTAGGGAGATTAGGGGAAATGGGGATTATCCCTGCAGTTGGCCCAGTAGATTAGGTGTAATTTGGCACGTAGAACACAGTGTCTTAGCAGGGGGGACATCCTCACAGTTTGCAAGTGATCTTCCCAACAAGGTGATTTGAATAACATTTTATGGCCCATTCCACCACAAAGCTAATCTGAGTTTTGACTTGTGTGTATTGACTATATAAAAGCATCCTTTCTCACCTCTCTAAAAGCTATAATACCGGAAGCTGACATTTTCCCTTCACATCAGAGCATTTAGTCTGGCTTTGTTTCCAAGAAATCCAATTTTGCTTGTGTCATGGATTTTTTTTCTTCTAAATTCAAGCCTTTGAGCAAGGAGGTTCAATACCTCCTTGCTTTGAGGTATGTGTGCCCAGTGTTAAATGAAGTCTATCATTGATTGTGGAAAATTGATCAACTACTTCTAATGAAACAAGAGTGAGAATCGTGGTGTTATTTCAATTCTAGACAAGGTTAATGCTGAATATTCTGCAAAATGTATCTTTATTGCTCGTTGCCTCAATGTATATTGATAAAGACAAAGCTTCCTGTCATTGGTATAGAAATGATCATCATCACAACTTGGTTTATTTAACAGCTCAGCTGTAACTGTTCCAGACAGAATAACGATTTTCTGAATTGATCTCGCCACCAGCTATGACCCTGTGTTAGGTACTCAAATGCTCTCTGGGCTTGACCCCATAAAACTGTCAAGTTTTCCCATTTTCTCAATTAATTATGAAAATCCCTTGTCAATTTTAACAAAATTTGCATGTAAATTAAGAGCTGTGCCATGACAGACATATTGCCAGTAGCTATAATAAAAGCGTGAGCAGTAATGTTGATTGTTTCATATCAGAAATTACTATGGTTTCATTCTTATTAGAATGCAACATACTTCCAGTTAATCAAGTACATAGTACATGTATCTTTCAAGTACCACAATGTATGTGAGTAAGAAGGTTGATAGTTTTCCTAATCCATCATGGTTTAAAATATCAACTGTGGAATTCATCACTGCTCAACATAATTTATAACTGTCATCACATTGAAAGCCTTGATATCATATTGAAGTTAACGCACGCCTTCCAAGAAAAGCGGAAATTTAAAGATGTTGTCTCTCCGGGTTTCCTTGAAAAGTTTCCTCCCAAAGTAAGGATGATGAGTAGCCTCCAGGAAGATAACACCTGGAGAGGGAGTTGGTTTGCTGGGTGTAATAAATCAGTTAGTCTCCTGTTGTTTGTAAGGTTTCAAGGGAGGTGAAGCATCCATTTCAATATCACCCAATATTTATCACACAATAACATCAGTAGAATATACTCTTTCAGCTATTACAGCAACAAAGACTGTTGTTGTTAAGATAGAAGTTTGGGTCTGATATAGATAGATTCAGTTCCAGTTTTAAAATTGTCTACTGGCTCTTCAAACAGTTCTGCCTATTGTAGTTAAAAGGTCATATCTTTGTAACATTTTTGGAAAATATCTATGTTTACAGACAATTCAAAATCCGTTTGATCAAGTCAACAGAAATTGATACTTACCTTATGCATACCCATATATCAGAGAACTATTTTGAAGCTGCGGTACAAAAGGGATGCTAAATTTAGCCCCATGTTCGTGACCTACCATTCAACACACCAGGCCTTTTGTGTCCTAAAATAGACCCAAAGACAATATCAGTGGGGAACAGAAGGCCTATAGTGTGATGTACTAGCTCCGTGGATGATGCCAGAGCTCACAAAGATAGTTTATCTGGGGGAAACAGGCACTGTTAGACTTCCTGTCTGATTTTCAGGAGCCCCGAAAGATGTGCAAAAGTGTTGCAACTGATAGTCATAAACCAAAAACAAGGAGAGGAATAAGATAAGTGCACGGATAAGACGTTATCAGTTGCAGCACTTCTGCATGTCTAAATCATTTTGGTTTATTTCGTTATTCCTCCTTTTCTTCATCCTTTACAAAATGAAGAATGGGTGTCATTGTATGCTTCCACTTCACTGATGCATACGTCAATAACAAGGAAGTCAAAGTCATTGACTAACAAGGAAGAGAAAGTCATTGACATTGTACTCAGTTTGACGTCTGAGATTTAGTGATAAGTTCCTTGAGGAGGAAAGGCACTTGTCAGGAGAAGGGGCAGGTGTTTCCTCCATAACTATCGGCTCATGTCATTACTGCCAATGTTTGTGATAAGCAGAAAAGATCAAAGGAGATATTACATGGTGTTTGAAGGGAGATAAAGCCTGTATATTAGTCAAACACAGGTGCTTCCTACAGCAGAGTGGAGTTGGATTTATTTCTTTGCTGTCTGGGGATCGATAGCAAATTTGAGAAGCCTCTTGGCTGCCCTCTGCAACATTACTTTCCATTTTCAGATATAAGTTGTGTTTATATAAAAGGAGTACAGAGAATGAATCGAATCTTGTTCACAAAGCGCATATGTTCTGAGTACACTGATCATGACACTGTTTGGTATCTCAGTTCTTTCTTTTCTCCAAGGTTGAACATGAACATAACACAGCACTTTTTGTCCTGCCTCCTTGGAAGAAAGATGTTTTCTTTCCAGTGTGCAGTTCACTCATCAGTCCACCAATCATTCTATGTGAAACAGAATTTGATAGCTCTAAAAGCACCAAAAACAATGTTAAAACAAAGATTAGAATACAAAAGTATAACAAATCATAACAATTACATGATTTACTAATATAACAATGGCAAGGTCATAAAAGCTGTGTATTGAAGACATTTTTATACTTCACTGTTTACTCTCACACCTTTTGAACAAAGGTAAAAACACTAGTAGGCAATTCACAAGTATCCATTACTACCTGTGGTGTGACTGCATGCCCCTGGATTGACGATTGTGTCATTCCATCCCCACTTTGCATTGTTTTTAGAGCTTTGAGTAATTAGTAGCTTTTCACAAGCTCTTGCCAATGTTCCCTTATGTATACAAGAATTAAAGGTCCAAGTTTTTGCTTCCCTTTGAGGAAAGAAAGGTCATAAAGTCCAGCATGAACTATTTTCATCCAGAGAGGAACTAGTAACTTCAATTGTTCGTGACAGTGAGTGAAGCAATGTCATAGGTAACATTGTCATGATTGTCCAGATAAAGGGGAAACATAACAGAAAATGGCATTGAGGTGTGCCCATAGAATTAGAATCACCTGGAAATGGCCTGGAGCTACGTACATGTACCCATAGAATTGACGTTGAATATTCAGGCCGTCTGTTGTTGCAGCCTATTGTTATGATAAGTTTTATAATGACATCTTTGTGCTCTTCAAGGGCAATTTCCAGCACAGGTGTGAGGGGTGATCCATTGTCTATCCTGTAAGGAGGCAAGAAATGCAGCAAACTTTGCTGTTGACAACAATAAAATTTACTTACTCATCAATGCAAATTTTTTCACACCCACAGCAATATCTTTACCTGTGGTTAAAAGTATATTGTCTACCATGAAATACTCCTTGATCCTCCCTATATATGATCATGAAATGTCCCTAATGTGGTAGCCATGGTGAATACCCATGGGATGGTCTTGTGGCCAGGTACATCTATTGCCGTATTGGTGCAGGAAAGCAGCCAGTAGAACACAAAATGTCACTGGAAACCATTTCTCTGTAGAATCTACATACCTGACTCAGATGTCTGTGCAATTATGAGAAGCCCTGCACTGCCAAGGGTAAGGTATAATTTCTGCACCAGTTTTTCCCCATGGCAATGGTAAGAATACATGCATAGCCACTGTTTTTGTTTCATTGTTCCAGTGGTATGAAAGGACTATGGTGTGCTGGGAATGGGATTTATCGATCAACAAGATTTCAGTGAAATTTTCGATCTCTATGTATATGACTCTAAAGCTAGTGTCTAGCCTTTGCCTTTGGCAAAACCATGTTTCAGAAATATAATTTTATATCTTAGTTTAAAGCCTCTATGCCTCATCACATCAGAAATACAGTATATCAGTATGTTATGTCAGGTAATATGCCCTAACATTGAATGATGATAGGGAAATAATGAAATGGCCCTTTGCTACATCCCACATCTATTATTTGTGTGACTTTGCTATGCAGACAAACACAGACAAACTGTATATAGCGGTATGAAATACACTGCCATGTACAATGTCTTTTCCACCAGTACTTTTCCATTGCAATAACACATTTTCCAATATCCTGGAATGTACTAATGGAAGGACATTGAAATAGATTTGGAGGCTGTTCACTCCCGTGCACACACCTGATCAGAATTGATTTTCAGTCCTACTGTCTACTAAACTATGATAAAGAGTCTCATAGCTTTACCATATATATAGTTCCTAGACAGCCCTGTGTTAAAAATGCAATTTTGCATGTATGAGAGCTGGTGGAATCGATTTTGGAGTGTTAAAGGTTTTTGAGACCGTCTGATGGTAGGGGCCATTCCATTTCAAGTGTGAAGGGCAGTTCGAGTACCCCAAGAAAATGTGTACCCTAATCCATTTGATCATCTACTTGTTATTCAAACCTGCATGTAGCTTTCGGGAATTATCACTTTCCCTTTCCATCAATACGTGAATAATTCTTTACCATAACACAATACCGAAGCAAAGAATTATCGATATTGCGTTATGGCAAAGAATTATCGGCAATAATTCTTTGCCATAAGTTAACGCAATACCATAATTCTTTGCCATAATGGACCATAACTAGATCACTGTCTTTTCCATCTCTTGGCATCATATCATTTTTGGAAGATCTTTATATTCCTGCCTTAATTCGGGCCTATATCTCTTGAGACAGGGCAAATTCCAGGAATCCCATCTGTCGGTAGTTGTGACATTCCTATTGCTGTTGATCTAACCAGCCTGGTCCAGTCTGGCGGTTTTGGTTAGTTGGTTCAACTTCCTGGAATTCCGACTGTAATGACCTGGTTTTCAGGAAACTCCCCCGGCCTGGAAAACCTCCCCAATTAAGAAGGCATAACATTCCTGGCACATGTCAGAAGCAGGGTAGTTTTATATACGGCCCTTTGTAATGATTAGTTTTAGAAGTATATGTGCCTAACTTCAAGTTGTATTGGATATGCTCTAAAAGACATCAGCAGCCATTGCCTAGATAGAAGAGACACCTAGCAGCTATTGTAAAAATTGCAGGTCTACTTGTAGTCAGCAAGTTTGCTTTAGTTGACAAGTACAGGGTGTGGGGGTAATTTGGGCATTCTGCCCACACTAAGGAATACAGCCCAATCTGAAAAGTCTTAAACAACATTCCTGCCGTACACAAAGGTCCCAGTCCAGTAACCAAGCGTGTTATGTTGGGAACAAGGAATGTTAAGTGCTGATATTGAATAGTCTGATGCATTACCTGCCAGGAAATTGCTGAGGTGATGCAGAATTCAATTTGTCTCTCCAAGTAAATATGCCAGATTTGCCCCATTAATGGAACCACTTCTGCAGGAACATCAATTTTTAGAATTCCGTGGCTGCTAATGCATAACCAACATCTGTAGATGTGGAAAATTGGCCATTCCATTTATGTGGAATATTTGACCCCACTCAAGGTAAAAATGGAGATATGCTTTACCACAAGTTTTGCTGCAGCATGCATATATTTTCTGACATTCAGCTTTTGACCTATATACATGACACAGACTCTCTGATCTGTTTTTTTGAGGTAGTTGTCAACTCTGCCATTGTAGCATTTTCATGGCAACCAATAATACTGATTTCTCCTTATATGTGCTTAGTCTTAGCTTGAGTATCTGTTATCTATTGACTGAACCTTTACATTCAGTTATGTTTGAGATTCCCATAGTTACCAGACAACGCATCTGTAAGAGATTCCGTGTTATGATGTGTGTTGTTCCATGTTTGGTGTTAAAACGTCAGCCGCCGCCTTACTTCCTGGTTTAGTGGAGGGGTTGTTTGGGGTTCCCACGGAAACCACTTGAGTGTTTAGGGAATTAGAAGTGCCAAGTTGACAACAAGATGAGTAGGAAGTTCTTGATCCAATAATCTCTGTTGCATCTACTTGCCAAATATGCACACGTTGGAACTTGGAATACAAAAGGACTCTGTTCTGCGTCAGAGCTTTGTTAAAACACACAGCAGCTACTGGCATGCTTTGGAGTAAAGGCAGGAAGGAGTTGGGAACATCTTTGTTTAGACTGTGAGAGTTTGACAGTAAGAGAATAAAAACAGCTTATAGTAACTTTGACCAAGATATTACAAAGACCGCTCCGAACAATGAGTAATTATTATCCGTAACATTGAACAGGTGCTCAGAACAGAGCTACATCCTCTTCAAATGTAAATTCAGATGCCCTTTTTGTGGTAGTAACAGGTTATCTAGGGGTCATAAGAACTGGCTTATATAACTTGCAGCTATATCACGTGGTCTCATCTACGAATGACGAACATTCAAGTTGCTTCTCTCTTCACTAAACATCGTGCTTGGCAGTTTAACATTGTTCATATCGTATGCAGGTAACTCGTATAACAGGATATAAAACTGGAAATTTGGGGTTGACTCTCAAAGAAGATGCCTTACAAAGCTTGCCTCCATAAGAGTAGAAGCATGCCCTTTCCTTTGATTCAAAAGGTAAGTATAAAGAGATGTACCATATATCAAGGAAGAAATATTTCATGTACACAGTTTTATGGCATGGCAGTCATTGAGTATTTGTCTTCCTTGTTGTTTCTCTCCAGGTTTGCCATCATGCAGAGTGCAAAGAGAAGAACAACAAGCACCCGCTGAACCTGTGTGACCAGTGTGACAACGGGCTGCACTCTGGACAGCACTTTGACGGCCACCTCAGATTCGACCTCCCACCACAAGGTAAGAAACTATCATACAAGGCTTTAGAACCATACTGTTCAATTGTATCAGTGGCATCGGTGGCGAAACAGTTAGAGCGTTGGACTCGGAACCACGTTCGATACTCACCATTCCCCGATGTTGTGCCTTTGGGAAAGGCACTTAACACTACCTTCGGCTTCCTTTCCCTGACGGTGGAGTGATGGCCACCGAGCCTCTTAGGCTAATCTGTCTGAATGTGTGCCAAAAACACACTACGGATTTGGTGCCAACATCTGCACATCCATTTGCCACCAAGAGCTGTACATTTTTTTCACTTGTATCAGATGTGGGAAAGAGAATCACAGTGAATCACAATCAGAACTCCGTAAATAATTTCATCAGGTTGGAAGATACTTAGGATATAGAATTTTCTTCTTACACAACCATGGAGTTTCTCACCTGCTTACGTTTCGATGTCTATCAGACACCTTCCTCTGAGCTTCTGACTGGAGTTCTGCAACTCGCCGCTATTTAACGCCAATGTAGGTGGCGCTTTTGCGGCGAGAATGCAATCCCAAACGTTAAATAGCGGCGAGTTGCAGAACTCCAGTCAGAAGCTCTGAGGAAGGTGTCTGATAGACATCGAAACGTAAGCAGGTGAGAAACTCCATGGTTGTGTAAGAAGAAAATTCTATATCCCACAATCAGAACTGTTTAACATCAGAACTTTGCCATTGAGCACCTACAAGTCTTTAAAAGGAATTCCCCACCTGTAGAGATAATGACTCTCCACGGGAGCTCCCAGGTGTAAACAGGTTTGCCCAGGTGTCCTCTACGTGGGAGGAACTCAACCAACAGGTTGGTTTCCTGCAGGTGAAACATACGACACCATTGTTTGAGTTTTGTGGTCCATTTGGGAGTGGGTAGTACCTGGAACTTACCACCCACATACTACACATCCTAGTGTGGTGGCTGCAAGTCATGCCAATAGAATCAAAGGTGTGACTTAGTCGTGACTTTGACTCACTATCTCTAGGTAGGAGTAAGGAGACCATTTATGCCACCTACAGTATTCTTCAGTCCATTTCTAGTTCTAATACCCAACGTGTGTCTCTGTCAAAATATTGGATAATGTCTATTTGGTTGTGGAGAGAGCAACAATTAGACTGAGGTAAGTTTTTTTGTCTCATTAGAACAGACCCTTTAAATCTTTTGTTCCTAGTTCTAAACCAGAGAAGTTAAAACATCTTAGTATCGCATGAAATAACATAAAATTCAGGTACACGATTAGGCAGGATACAGGCATACACAGGTGCATCTGTACAAGTTGCTAGGTTGTTTGTCATAATGTTGATAACAAACAAACTAAGGTGATATTTTATGAAACGACCCATGTTCACATTTTCCTGTCTGTGGAAGATCGATCGCTGTACTTAACTTCTGACAACTGGAATATCCCGCTTGAGTAAAAGTCAGAGCTTTTAGTCTAAAGGTGTGCAGTTGAAGGGATCAGGAAGGTCTGTAAAGTGCTGTTGGATTAGGACGGGATGAGGAGTGGAGCCCTTCTGCATTAGGCTTATGCGTCGTGTGGGTCCTGAATGAAAACAATGGGTCATAACAAAAGTGAGTTCACTTTCAGTGGAGAAGCACTCAGGAAAATGCCACCCAGTGGATATGTATCAAAGTTCAGCTTCACATTAACGCAAAGTGTGTAGTGCACACATGTGATAGTAAAGTACTCAGCGATTGGGGTGTGTTGGCTGTATGGCTTCTTTGTGACACTTTCTATCTGAATGTTTGCTGTCATAAATTTCTTTTGGAGCATAGGCTATGGGATGTAGTAATTTGACAGGTTTTCACAACAACAGTGTTCTTTATTTGCAGGCATGTACTGCAGTCATTCTGTTTTTATGTTGTACATGTGAAATGAATATAAATCAAGTTTGACCTTTAAGACATATCAAATTGGGCCAACTTTGATAATTATCATATGTTCCAAGAAGCATTGACTCAGAGATAAGATCTAACTACTGAGTAACTGTCTGTCTGTGTCGTGCTAGTTACATATGTACTAAGATGGTCCTGGTAGTTTTGTTAGGTCGATTCACTTAAGGCCAAGTATACAATGTATGCAAATGTTTACACTTTTCTTTGTGTTGTGTGATTGAAATGTGATATCCCTGGAGACATCCTCGGGTCCCTGTCCTCTCCATATATGGTATGTCTGTCCATATGTGGAGTAAGCCGCCATATAAGGCATTGTGTCTGAAGCTGCCACAGGTGAGGCCCTCAGGTGGGCAACCTGTCAGACAGGTTTCCGTCTAGTGACATTTAGAAACAGGCCAAATCTGGCGATCTGTGGTAGCTTATAGGGAGGGTGTTTCGCAATGTGCAGCCAGACGTCACACTAAGGTGTGGCGAGCCAGCTGAGAACACTTTATTATCGCCGACGCGTTTAATCCGTCCGCCATGCACCTGACGTCCCAGATCGACACGGAGTGGTGCGAGCCCTGCCAGTCCAAAATCTGCCGGGTCCGCAGCAGATGTAAGTAGGATGCTCGCTCTGTTGTTTATGTTCACATCAAAATGTATGGAATACTTTCCCACGCTGGGTGACACATGCTCTGTTAGTCACGTCGGGTCCCTGGGTTATCTTCTTTGTTTATTGGCGTGATACTTATACAGCGTACAATTATCTAGCGACAAAGATTTCGACGTACCCCTCCATTTCATTAAGTGTTTAGGTGATACTTGTTGTAACTCACCCCTTTTTCAGGCAACTTTTCTCTACATTTCTGAAGTGTATACAGTGTGACAGTTATCCAGTATTTGTTTAGATATGTACACAAGCATGTGCCAGCCTTTGTATCTACTTTTTGGAAGTTTTTAAGGTAAATAGAAAGTTGTAGACCCAGAAAATATGGATATTTTCCACCTGTTCCTGCCCTTGACACAACATATAACTAGGGAAGTGTTCATCAGATGTTATCATTATAGTTGTGGCTCACTATTTGAAAGCCTTTGTTAGCAAGGTATGTCCCGTGCCCCCATATTGTTAAAGCACATTTCAAAAGGCGTTGTTCTTACTATTGCTACACAGGTGCATTTTTGTTCTCATCAAAAAGTAAGAAAAGAAAAGGATCTTCCCTTGCTAACCCCATAACAATGTCCTGTCTTCAGTTGCTGCCTACCTGTCATGGATACTTGCACGTGTCCAGATTGTATGTAAATCCTGCATGACCTACGGACACTTAAAGGCTAAAAATGTGTTGCAAAAACACCTGCAGAAAGAGTTGATGTGCCCATACTCGTTTTACATTTTGTAGTATAATAGAGAACAAGAAGTTTCTAGCTTAAGAGTCAGGCATTGTTTTGATATGCAGCTGCAGCTAGAGCTATTTATGTTACTAAGCAACCTGTTAGATTTGATAATATGCATTGATGGTAAAGATATGCCCATAATCCCAATCCCGATACATTCTTGTTTTCCAAGTTTGTCAGGTTCAGTCATTGTTATAGTAAACTTTGGAAGCTTTCAGAAGTAGAGCATCAAGCTCAAAGATGAGGAAGAAAATAGTTGAGGAAGGTGGTATGTTTACCTGTTTTTCCACTGTATACAGTTACACCTACACCCACTGACCTACTGAATACAAAGTATCTTTTGACATGCCAGGCATTGGTCCCTCTTCTCACAAACAAAGCTGACAACAGTAGCAAGAAAAACAAACATGATAATCTATTAATAAAGAAATGTACCTACCCTGAAGCTTTGCTAGAGAACATCAGAGGAGACAGTTGATCCTCTTTCAGAGTTAAAGTTTATCTGTGACCTATTTTTACATCAAAGGAAGGCTTTATGCATAGTTTTGAGAAAAAAAGGTGTCAGACTTTGCTTAGGAGTGATCCATGGCCATGTATTGAAAGAGACATGAAACAACCGTGAATTCGGGATACTTTAAGTTTAACCTGGGATATGTCTACTTGGTCTTCAGTACTTTCACTAAACTTTTGTTTTTAGAGATCACCGATGACAAGGGTGGCTATTTTATGCAAAATTAATAAAACTAAAAGTTGATAAATGATAATATAATATGGTAAAAGAAATAAGGCAAGCACTCAATTACAGATATGTCATATGTATCTGGAACTGGAATATGGTCTTGCATTTTCTCTATAATATTTCTTAATATGGTTTTCAGCCATGCTGTGAATTTTTAGTAGTCTTACAGAGACAATCTGACCTCCAGTAACTCTCCAACGTGTTTTTCTACTGGTTGTGAATAGAGACAAGGGCAATCAGAAATTACCCCATTTCTTCAGCATGCATAAGCACATTGAACAGCCCTATTGTTCCCCAGGTTATTAATGTAGATACCACGTTAAGGGCATCAACATGGACAGAAATGGGCCGGATCCCCCTCCGGGAATGACCCACCAAAGTGCAAAGGGTAGTTTCTCGTCTTCTTCTCAGAAAGACGTGTTTAGAATGCAAGTAACAAACTGGGGGCCTACCCTGTTTAAGTATGATGTCTAGTTCTGAGAAAGTCGTGTTTTTCAAGCATGTTGTAGCTTATTACCATATTGATGTGTTCCAGCCTTGGGTAGTAAATTTTACCGATGCTTCTGACCGAAGGTAACTCTTGGTAGTTCAAAAGTTGTTTTTCTCAACATCTTAAGCATTGATGTATAAAATTCTTTAAATTTGAAAGTTGTGTACATAATGTTAATTGTTAATCTTCTTGTCAATGACAATAGATTTAAATTATCATCACAATCTGTCAAACTCTCCTGTCTCTTCCACCCTTATTTGTAGGTACTCTGACATCCAAACAATAATTTTTTTGAAAACCAATAATTGAATTGTAATGGCCCACACACATGTACAAGTTATTGTTGCTTTCCCCAGACATGATTCATGTACCATCACCCAAGGAGGTAAAGGTCATGGTTTTACCTACATGTAGCACACCTGGGAGTCTGGATTTACCTTGTTATTGTCCCCTTTGTCATTGTTTTTATGACAGGACTGTTGCAAAAAAGATACTGTATAGCAATAGAAAATAGTTATCATTCATGGGCTTCACAACATAACAGTTCTTTATCACATATGTTGGAGTATACATTGTATACCTTGCCAGTGATGCCTACAAGAAATAAAACTGTACAACAGACTACTAGTATTGATCCATGCAATCTATTGCTAGACCAGTTACATACTACAGAGAAGAATTTTGTTTTTATTTTGAGCATGATTCAAAATGAAGTATTACTTGTGCTTTAGACTTGGAATGAAATATCTACCTAGGTGATATACAACATACTAGATCCTTAGTCAGCGTTACAGCAAGCGCATGCAATAAAAAGATAATAAAATACCCACTGTAATAGCTAACCTGAAATTTTAATAAGCTATGAATAGGGAAAAATCCATCCATAATTTATACAATGAGGACATCATGTGCCGGGAGTATAAGTGGTTTGGCATAGATGCTGCACGATTTGGGTGAAAACAAGTCCCTTATAGGTTCTAAGGTCTTTAGTTTAATTCAATTTTGTGAGCCCAGTCCCACCAGAAAAGCAGTTAAGGTATTGATTACTTAGCATTTGGCACCGTGTAGGCTAGGCCATGTAGGTTTCAATGGCCCAGGAAGGAATCCACATATCCTCACACAGAATTTAGTGTAGCTTGAGAAAATATGTACATGGCCCCTCAGGAAAGAGAAGGTAAGCACTCCAACTGGTATTTCTATCAGAGATTTTTATCATTTGGCATGTCATTTTACAGCCAAAAGATAAGTATTAATGGTAGTATCCATGCTTGATGGATAAGGGGGAGGGCAACACTGGTCTTTACTTGTACATGTATTATGTGCCATGGCATATACTGTAGTATCATCTTTTTATTTTTTAATCCTCTTCCTACCGAGTTGTGCTCTAAACAGTACAAAATTGGTTGCATAAAAATATCTGGAGCAATGCAGGAAAGAGAGAGAGAAAAAGAGAAATGGCAGTGGCTATTTTGCAATGTTATGACCTTTATAGGTGGTACCACCAGATGCGATTCACTGAGCATGATACAATCATTCTGCATACATGTATATATGGGCTATATGTAGGAGAGAGTGGGACATAAGCATGGTTAGAGGGTTGATACAAGAGTTAGATACATACATGTATGCAAGACCTCTGTAATTGTTGCAAGAAAGGCAAGGGATAATTTGCTATCTACAGTGGTGGCATAATTTCTACAGTAAATAAATAATTGCAATGTCCTGTTTGATACATAATTTTGATATGATCTTTCTTGTCCTGCAGTTCATGGAAAACCTCTAAAATAATGTGCTCTGTAAAAAAAATTTTATATTTCAGACAACCAATGCACTGTGAAGATTGCAGATTACCACATAGAGATTAAAGCTTAATGATAGATATTAATATTGATATTCGGCATGCTGATTCAATCTTCAGGTGCAGTGTCACCAAAGGTTTACAGTGTAGATGTGATTATACCAACCAAAGGTACCTGCACAAAGCCCTTTAGGACTATAATATGTGCATAATTTCACATTTGTGTGTTGAGAAATTTTAAACAGTGATGTTGAAGGTTGTATTATTTGTTTGCAGGTACAGGATTGGCCAGAAATGTGTCAACGCGGTCCTGTCCACCAGGTGGAGTGGGGTCTGATCAAGAAGAAGAGGAACAAGACAACGAAGCTGAAAGGTGAGGACTGTTTGAAATTGCTAGAACAAAAAATGTTACCAATGTTAACACAAGCAACAAGGAAAAGAGGATGTGCAATTCTAGACATCCTGGTCCTTCCTTGTAATCCAGTGCTTATGCAGATTACCTGTTAGTTGTGGTACAACAAAAGAGTGTGCAACAAAGTAAGTATTTAGCCCACCCTTTCACACAATGGACACACCTACCTGCGGATTATGACTTGAAGGATACAGTGTTAAGAGAAAGGAAAGGCAGCTGCGTAAGCCTACCAAATTATTGTTCTTAAATTTGTTCAGCCATGTTTTACATGGTTTTTGTTTTTGTTAAGCCACCTGTTCTTTTAGGGCTTTTCTGGAAAACAAAACGCAGCATGCCTAGATTACCTAGAGACAGGTCTTGTTCTATATCTTTTGTTTGGTAGATTTGTGAAGAAAGTTAGCTGAATTCTCTGCAATTTTCATGGCAATATTTGCAGTTGTGAAAATCAGAGTTTGTTTTTTAACCTTCTGATCATTATAATGTTAAAATTCACCAACATGTACATGGAGCTGAAACATGTTCCATAAGATGAATCTTCCAAACAAATCTTTATGAAGGCTGTAACTTTATTGACTGTGTTAATATGTGCTACTGCTCTGTAACATTGGCTTATTCACTGTCGTCAGTCAACCATGAAAGTGACACCTGTTGGTAGTCATGGTAACAATATTCGGTAGTCAAACTGCATACCGCAGATACCGAGGATTTTACGTTAGGTTGCACGGATAATTGCGGCATAACTCAAGTCGTTACGTTAAAAGCATTTGGGAACAGCAAATTGATGGCCATGAACTAAAGAGTCAATAGGATGTCAGCACGGAAAATGATTTCTTTCATGCCCTTGGTCCAAACAAATTGACATAATCGATCTTCACGCAACTTCCTCCATAGTTGTCCACAGGTTTTGATCGCAATGATGTATGCTGGTATTACAGATTTCAAATGGCTCTGTGAGCAACTAAATTTTTTCACACTGCAGAGAATGTAGGTAAAGCTTTGTCTTCTTCCGTAGTCATCTCCAAAGATGTAAACCTTTGCTATTGTATATGGACTTTCGTGGAGGTGAAGCCTTTAATTTGTCAGCAAAAGTACCATTAATTTTGGCAGGATTAAATATTATGTCCCCATTACTGACTCGTGGACAATTATTTCATCCATCAGCCATCATGACCTTCAATGCTCTTTTCACATTCAGGTTTATTTGATAAAATTTATTGCACTGTAATAAAACAAGTCATTGTCGGGACGGACAGGATATATTTTCAGAAGAACAAAATCTAAGAACTGTATGTTCCCATTCATAATGTCATTGCATGGGGAGGCTGAAAATCCTTAGATTTAAGACTTGTCTCTCATCTTGTCAAATACATGTAATCTGTCATACGAAGTATTATCATGCATGCATGCATAATTATCACTGGAGGGCTAATCGGAAAACAACGGCGTCGTTACCAGCCCAAGGAAGGTCACACCGGGGGTCACGGTACATAAAAGCCGCGGAGGAAGTGACTTCCGCTGGTAGACATGTTCAGAGACCACCTGTCAAAACCTCAAAGCCCTTTGTCTACCATAATTACCCAACCTAGTAACCACTTAAAATCATCATGAGGAGGAAGTCACACCCTCAGATTCTTAGCTCAAAATGTAATCAGTTCAAGTCAATCCTTGCAGTCAAAATCTTTAATGATAGGGAAGGATATCTTCAAGGAAGTATATTGCAGAAGAATTGTACACAACAGGAAAGAGTTAATTGTTGGAATCTGAGCTGTTAATGATAGGCTATATAGTTAGAACTAGACATGTCTAAACTTGATGCAATAGTAGGTGAGGCATAGGTGTGACCACAACTCATGAAGTGTAAGCTACAAATAAAGGAGTGGACTCACTAGCTTTCTTTTCCGCACAATACATCTACAATGTATGATAGAATATATAGAAGTTGATTTTTCTAGCCATGATGGATATTTTTGTGTTGATAATGTATCCCCTCAGGAAATACTCTCATTAATGTTGTGTGGTCACCTGTGCACAATGGTTCTTCACAAAGATCTAATTGTTGGACAAAGAGGAACAATGTTAAGTGCGTTGCTGTCGGCACATTTGGTGACATACCTTGCATACTTCACATAGTATATCTTTGAGACTGAACGAGACACACCACAAGATTTGCTCCAATCTCCCTTGACACTCCAGACTGGTTTATGTATGGTGTGATTTACTGTAATTATCCTACTTTTAGACCCACCTAAGTTTAGCCTGAAGACAAATTGTTTCAACAAACAGTAGCCAGTTTATCAGAAAGTTACATTTACTGCTACAGAGCTGGTGAATTACTTGGTGTGTTATTGCTTCTGACCTTCTTGGTTTCAAACACAACATAAAATCTGATTGCATATAGTTAAAAAGTTCAGATTCTTTTGATTGCGGAAGATTCAAGCAAGCGAGGTGTAGCCAAAAACGCCTGCCCCTCCCACCAATATATCTCGATTTGCATAATTACATGTTGAGCAACTGGGCAATTAGAATACGTACTACCCAGTAATGCCACCCAAAGCACACAAGATGTTTCTTTCCGTCTCTGGACATTGGGGTGAGATTCAAGTGTTGCTTTCATATATCTTGTAAGCTTTCAGAAATGTGACAAGAACTTGCAATTTGTAAACCCGTCTGGTTAGCTGTGACTGTTTGAAAATACAGGATAGTGGAAAATCTGGTTGCCAAATTTGTAACTTATGTAAGACAATATATGACTGTGCTTATTCTTACTATTACCTTTGCAAGACAAAATTGTTTAGGTTTAGAACTCCAATACATTTCTCTAACTACTAAAAGATAATATGTCAGGAGGCTGTTGTTGGCAAAATTGTCCAAAAGCCTTACATTCAGACCAAGTATAATGATTCTTCCAAGTAGAACAGGTGGGGAGAACATGTCCTGTGGCTATCCAAAACAAACCACTAATGGCAGTGGTTGCTCTGATACTATCCATTGTTCCACATTTTGATCGCATCCTCAGGCATTGTTTACTTTCAGACTTTTTTCCCTAAGTCAGCTTTTTCCAACACTAGGTTAGGTTTTGATATTTCAGATTTAATTAGATAGTATGTGTTGTGGTTACCATGATACAATGTACATGTAGAGCAATAAGAGAATTGTGTACAAATGTAGAATGTCACCTGCCTTATGTAATTGTATTATATCTGGTTTCTGAACTGACACTTTTTTCTCCTTTTTTTGACAGAACAACCTCGTCATATGGACCACAGAAAGACTTCAAGCTCAGTAAAAAGAAGACAGCCAGAAGACATCACACTGATGTAAGTAAATGTAAACATGATGATTCTACAGGGTCAATTGTTTTAAGCATACAAGCAATCGCTGTTTTTGTTTACATTATATGACTGCAAATTATTAGAAGACATGCCAATTTTTGGTAGGTAAATCAACCAACCATCACCCGCTTCTGCCTACTGTGACACCATGGAGATCGCTCGTATTGACGACTCAATAAATAGTAAAATTTATTTTCTGGTATTTTTCATCTTCCTGCATCATGTAAATTCTGGACAACTCAGGACTTTTGATCTTTGTTGCAGAATCAAACTAATGCATAATTGGTTCATCATACCACATACGTGTATTTAGGTCATTTGTTTTGACGTCAGGAATAATTGTGATTACGCTGGTCATCTTATGTTAAAAATGGGAAGCATGTTTGCTAACTCCAGTCTCAACTGATTACAGGGTTCGGCAACAGGGAAGAGGTTAAAAAACGTAGTTTTACTTAAACTTGTTTGATACAACCCCAGTGAACTCACCCTAACATCCAAAGAAAACAGATATGACAAGAAAGCAAAACCTTATCGGGGCCAACAGATAAACAGATTGCCTTTTAGGTTATGATGACGACAACACACTGTCAACATGACGTGTTACATTTTGTGTCATGTTGCTTCCCCCGTAGCAACCCAATAACATAAGGAACAGTGGGCATCAGACATCTTACTGTTACCACTGGGTTTTGCAATGCACTCACGTCTGTAAACAAGATATCATACTATTAGCTTTATCTTATAATGTTACTTTTACAGGATCCCAGCCGAGAATTCTTCACTGTGAAATTCGACATCGCAGACTACGAAACAGAAATTGTTCCAGCAGTAAAAGGAAAAACCCTGAGGTAGGAAACATGTTCCAATGCAATACTATAGCAATGAAAGTATGCTTCTTCTGAATTCTTCTGTGATGTCTTGTGCTGTCTCATTAATACCTTTAATACCTTGGCAAACACTCAAGAATTTTAGCCTGGTTACCAGGCCTATTCTAGCTCTGAAGTCTTTATGCTCTCCAGAAAGGACTCTGGAGCTAAAAGAAGTCTAGTAACCAGGCTACAACAATCTTGCAACATATAATCACTAATCAAGTATCTAAATGTGAAAAAAAGATTCATTCAGCCTATTTTGCCTCTTATAATTCCTGGCTTATAATATAACTCTATGTTTTACAGGGATGCGCTGGCAGGTATGATGGACAGACGGGGCCTCACCATTGATCATGTCAACATCTACCTGGACCAGTCCAGCACCCCCCTCCCCCTGCACTTCGAGACATATCCACTAGGGGGACACAGTCTTCATGTTAAAGGTCAGGAGAGTGCACCGATCTTTGATGCGAGGATAGTCTAATTTACCTAGTCGGTGTCAGATAAAAATCATCCACACTGGTTTTTGTAAAACAGCTTATTATATAAGTTTATAGTCTATTGCATATCGTAGTATAACTTATATAAGGAAGAACTGAATTTGAATGAAATTCATACTTTCTAATTGTAGGAAAGGAGCCCTTGAAGGATTCGGACACAGTCCTAACGAAGACGGGGCTTCACACTGCCAAGGGCAACGTCATGACGGCAAAACTCAAGACTCTCAGCCAATCAAAAGAAGACCCAACGGGCAGCAGAAGATCATCAGGGGTAAGTCTTCTGAAGAATCAATAGAAAATTGTAGCTAATCTGTGGTTACAACATTTCAGGTGCAGGGTTATGGGTTTGTGATTTTTGATGAAGGTGTGCCTGTTTTAAGGTCATTTTCCACACAAAAATACATCAAGCCATACCTCAATTTTTTTTTTACTACACACTAACTAGATAGAAGGTAATGGTAGTGTACAGCCACTGCCCCTTCCCTAATGTTTTATGTCTGATCCTGAACTACACAATGATTACAACTGCCTGCTGCACCCACACCCTCCACTCAGGCATACCGACGGGCTTTCCCCAAGGCCATCCCTCGCCGGCGTACCATTTCCACCAGCTCCATGTTCTACAGCGACCGTCAGGCCGAGACCTGGGCGCGCCACCAAATGAACCAAAACAACAAGCCCTCTGAGGCGTTTGTCCGACAGCCCCCAGAAAACGGTACCGTCAGTGGCGTTTTCCCCCTGTATGAGGGAGGAAACCTGACGTTTGTGAAGGCAAGTACCGCTCTAGCACTGACCACACGTCAACGCGGTGAAGGGTGGTGGCAGACTGATGACTACTTCCCATACAATTCCTAACCTTCACCCTCCCCTCCTAAATGGTTTATTTTTCTCAACTCAAGTTTTTATCCTTGATTCAATTATTTACTAATGGGTGATTGACTTACAGTGAACCTGATTCTAACTCTACCTTTTTTTTCCATTTTTTTTCCTTTAAATTACCAATTCTCAGGTGTTTTCGTGTCTAATATCAAACACGATAATCATTATATTGTGCAATTTCGATTGGAGAAAGCTTATTGTCCATCAAAATCAAGAACTTTAATTCAAAAACTGTTGGATCATGCTCAAAGCCTAAACTAAACCATTCGCTGAGATATGAAATATTTCTGCTGTGGAAAATTGCTCATCATTACCATTATAAAATCTGTTATCAGACCTCATTACACATAGATGTACCCTGGGTTATCATCGGGTCCTTTTTAATTGTCCTGTGAAACAGGTTATTACTTCCTGTTTACCTTTGTAATTCAAATGTCCCCGAAAACCCTAAGGGAGCCCCTGGAGTCTGAGTGTCTGTACTTATGAGCTGGTGGCTAAATTGGACCCGTGTGCTTATTGGATATTATTTTTTCCAGCAGCTGGTATATTAATCTCTTTGTGGCTTCTCCTACACACTCAATACAAATTGTTCATATTTCTGTTCATGTTGTTTTGTAGATACTGATATCTGAAAATCTCACACCCCTCGAGATGGTACAGTCCTCACTTTAGGTCACCGGCCAGGGTGTCTACGCTAGACTAAATTGAGCCCCAACATGTAAACCATGGTTATAAATGTAGCTCTAGACAAGGACCCTTCAGCAAAAACCTGCTCAGCAACATTCTCGTCATCAGTTGACCCAATGGGCTGGCCCATTTTTTTGGCAGGCGAAACGAAAACAAACTTGTTTACAAAATTTTTGGCACATCAAACTCCATTGTGAGTAGAAAATTGGTCAGAAGGCAATATTGACATTTTGCTTTGGTGGGTTAGAAAAAAGGAAATGTAGGCTCTCAAATTATAATCAGCATTATTTTCAGCAGAAGTCCCCCCTTCTTGTAGAATGGAATGGTCTAACTGACTATGCTTTAATTGGTACACAAAGGATTCTTGACACAAGATAGTGCTAAAGTTTACTGACCTGTCCCCATTCTTTCTCGGTTATGGGTATGTCATAACTAAGGTTCTTCACATACTGACTGCTATTTGTATTTTCTCCCTTTTGTCAAGGTTGGCAACAGCTGGGGTTGGTGTGCTGGATGTTTTTTTGGTGGATAATTAAGTTTTATTGTATGTGTTTTGGTTATTACAGAGCCAGAGAAGTAGGAAGAACATCATGTCTATTCTGGGGTCGTCCCAAGACGTGGGGCCTCTGAGTCCGAGGGAGGGCTCGGACCGTAGCAGAACTGGGGGCAGGTTTAGCGCACTCTTCAACCCAGGAGCTCCCGTTGCAAATGTAAGTTTAAACCCAGATTTCTCATAAATCGGTGCATGATAAAGATAACATCCTCTGCCTTTCAAATCAGCTTGTCCGTGTTGAAAGCCAAGATACAAATGTAAGTAAGTGTGTAAAATATAGTTTGTCATGGCTGTCATTCTCTTTATAGGATTGAACAACTATTAGATAGCTTCAGTGTTTAAGACATGTAGAAAGAAAGCATCACAAGCTCAACCCCAATGTGTTTATTGTTTACTTCATTTGTTTTTCTGTTGTTGTAAGTCAGAAACCAGGGAGTATGAGAGAATATGTTATGAATTCAGTACTGATGATTCTTACTCAGAGTTACTCAGAGTTACTTTGTTACTTCTGTAGTTAATGTTTACAGTTTATGCAAAACAAAACTATTTGTACCACTTAACCACATCCCAGTACTGAGTTGCTGCAAGTGCTCACTAGCAGTGTATTTAGTGTAGGCTGTGAAGCCATTGCTTAGGCTGAAAAGTTATGAGTACATGGAAGGATTGAAGAGTGAAGTTAAAAATCTGCTATAAGTACTGCCGCCAAAGAGTGGTTTTCCCATCAACATTCTATAGGACAAATTTCACAGTGGGTTGCTCCACATATCAAAGGCTTCAGAATGGAAACACCGATTTCCAGATGTTTAAAAACTTTTTTTCGCATCAGATTGACATACTGTATGAGCAACGGCACCAGTTGCATGATAAATTGACATTCTAAAATCGCTGGAAAAGCAGTGTTTGTAAAAAGATTTGTCGTCTCGTAAATGTGTAATTAATAGGGACAACAAAGGGACCTCGCAACAAGAAAAAGCACCTGTTACAAGTATACCTGACATGTACTTTTGTGAAGCACCGGTGGCAGGCAGGTGCCAAAAGCAGTCAATGCATCCTATGCAAACAAAATCAACAAGTTGAGAGCGTTTAACAAAAGGTCAGCACACATTGGCAGGTAGAGTGATCAAACTGAGCTCGATCATGGGGACATTGGGTCAGATGACTCTGTAGCCTGGTTACAACAAGCAGGCAGTAGCTAGCCAAGCCCTCTCCAAAAGGTCCTTTCAGGGACCCACAACAGATAGGGAACAATAGCAATAGCGGAGGTGCTTTGTTTGGAGCACTCTTGTCCAAGTTACACTTTGGCATGATACACGTCCTCTTGGATCCGGTAGTTGTAGTTTTACCAGTTAGCAAGTTTAGTTTAACAACTGCATTTTAGGGTATGAAACAGTGTTATTAGTCTTCACAATGGACAAGGTAGGCATTTGAAATATGTTAGTTCAGTCTAAGTTATTCTGTTCTCATAAGAAAAAGTTTTATCAAAATGTAGCCTTCTATATAACGTTTAGAAAAGATTTTGTGTGCTGTTTTACATTTTATTTTATCATGTGTGTTGATCGCATACCTGCAATGCTGGTGTGTTATGCCGAAGGGCGTTTATACAGATATAGATATAGATACCCTTTCAGATAAGAGTTGTTTACTAAGGTCATCAGTCACACATTTAGCATTCTACTTACACCCTAGCTACAGTCTTGTAAATATCTAGTTAAAACTCTACAACAGTCATAGCTGCTTATTTTCTGCCCATTTTTCTATTTGAAACAATAGATCTAATGAATCTAAATGTCTATATCTCTTACCAGGAAAAAAGCGAAATGTTGGCGGAGAAGTTAAGCATGTACGCTGTGTACGGACTTCCCAAGCTGCCCTCCCTCATCTGGTTCTACAACAGAGACGAGGATGAGTCCATCTATGAACTGGTGAGTACCACACACCTCATGGGTGGCAGCTTGTCTCAAAGAAGTTGTTTTGAAGACCTACATTTACTGTAACTTTAATCATGGGAGGATTAGGGTTGACACATTCTTAGTTATACACAAGTTCCTAGCTATCTTATGCTAATGTTTTCTCAGACTTCTAGTTATGTTATTGAAGCTTACCTTACTTAACATTCCTGCTGCAAAGTTGCAATATAGGTCTAGCAAACTTAGCTGTAAAAATTAAGCTCTAAAGCAGTGTTTCTCTCAATTTGTTCAAATTTGTTGAACCATTTGTTTCTGTTGGTACAGGAAAGCTCATGGACAGAGATAGTTGAAGACAAAAGCACCATGACTAAGAAAG
>NW_017804131.1:4417561-4462206 GCF_001625305.1 Branchiostoma belcheri
AACGCACCCCCATCGAAACTCCTTCCTCTTCGCCCCGCCGTTCTGCTTCGCCCCGCCCGTTCTGCTTCGCCCCGCAAAAATCTGCTTCGCCCCCGTCGTTCCTCTACGCCCCCGGCGCAATTCTGCTTTGCCCCCGTCCTTCTGCTTAGCCCCCAATGGCGGCACAGCTCACAGTCGACACGAAAATCGTCTGCAAAATAACAAGAAAGGCTGTGCCGCCAAATTTAAAGTAGCCCATGCTCCGGCAAACATTCTGGACCACCTTTCTGCCAAGTGGCGTTGCACAAATCCTTCCCATTCAAAAGTTTACCCCTGCCTCACGGCCCGTCAGTGGTTCTTACGTTTATAAGTACTGGCGGGAAATTTCACTCACGGCTGTACTTATAAACGCCAGTACTTATAAACGTAAGAACCAATGACGGGCCGTGAGTTAGGGGTAAACTTTTGAATGGGAAGGATTTGTGCAACGCCACTTGGCAGAAAGGTGGTCCAGAATGTTTGCCGGAGCATGGGCTACTTTAAATTTGGCGGCACAGCCTTTATTGTTATTTTGCAGACGATTTTCGTGTCGACTGTGAGCTGTGCCGCCATTGGGGGCTAAGCAGAAGGACGGGGGCAAAGCAGAATTGCGCCGGGGGCGTAGAGGAACGACGGGGGCGAAGCAGATTTTTTGCGGGGGCGAAGCAGAACGGGGCGGGGGCGAAGCAGAACGGCGGGGGCGAAGAGGAAGGAGTTTCATGGGGGTGCCCCTGGAGTCAGAGTGTCTGTACTTATGAACTGGTGGCTAAATTGGACCCATGTGCTTATTGGATATCATTTTTTCCAGCAGCTGGTATATTAATCTCTACCACTCTTCTCCTACACACTCAACACAAATTGTTCGTTTATCTGTTAAACTTTATATTTTGTGGATACTGACGCCTGAAAGTAGCACACCCCTCAAGATGGTACGGTCCTCACTTTAGGTCACTGGCCAGGGTGTCTACGCTAGACTAAATTGAGCCCCAACATGTAAACCATGGTTATAAATGTAGCTCTAGACAAGGACCCTTCAGCAAAAACCTGCTCGGCAACATTCTCGTCATCAGTTGACCCAATGGACTGGCCCATTTTTCTTGCAGGCGAAACGGAAACAAACTTCTTTACAAAATTTTCAGCACATCAAACTCCATTGCAAATAGAATATTGGCCAGAGGGCAGTATTGACATTTTGCTTTCAAAACAAAAGAAAATATAGGCTCTCAAATTATAATAAGCATTATTTTCAGCAGAAGTCCCCCCTTCTTGTAGAGTGGAATGGTCTAACTGACTATGCTTTAATTGGTACACAAAGGATTCTTGACACAAGATAGTGCTAAGTTTACTGACCTGTCCCCATTCTTTCTCGGTTATGGGTATGTCATAACTAAGGTTCTTCACATACTGACTGCTGTTTGTATTTTCTCCCTTTTGTCAAGGTTGGCAACAGCTGGGGTTGGTGTGCTGGATGTTTTTTTTTTGGTGGATAATTAAGTTTTATTGTATGTGTTTTGGTTATTACAGAGCCAGAGAAGTAGGAAGAACATCATGTCTATTCTGGGGTCGTCCCAAGACGTGGGGCCTCTGAGTCCGAGGGAGGGCTCGGATCGTAGCAGAACTGGCGGCAGGTTTAGCGCACTCTTCAACCCAGGAGCTCCCGTTGCAAACGTAAGTTTGAACCCAAATTTTTCATAAATTGTTGCATGATAAAGATAGCATCCTCTGCCTGTCAAATCAGCTTGTCAGTGTTGAAATCCAAGATAAGTAAGTGTGTAAAATATAGTTTATCATGGCTGTAATGCTCTTTATAGGATTGAATAACTATTAGTTACTAGTTAGCTTCAGTGTTTTAGACATACAAACTATCGCAAGCCCAAACTAAAATGTGTTTGTTGTTTACTTTGTTTTCCTGTTGTTGTAAGTCAGAAACCAGACAGTATAATACTCTTAATACATGTAGAATATGTTCTGAATATAGTACTGATGATTCTTATTCAGACCTAAAGTTACTATGTGATTTCTGTAGTTAATGTTTACAGTTTATGCAAAACAAAACTATTTGTTCCACTTAAGCACATCCCAGTACTGAGTTACTGAAAGTGCTCACTTGCATTGTATTCAGTGTAGGCTGTGAAGCCATTGCTTAGGCTGAAAAGTTATGAGTACATGGAAGGATTGAAGAGTGAAGTTAAAAGTCTGCTAAAAGTACTGCCGCCAAAGAATGGTTTTCCCATCAACATTCTATAGGACAAATTTCACAGTGGGTTGCTCCACATAACAAAGGCTTCAGAATGGAAACACCGATTTCCAGATGTTTAAAATTTTTTTTTTTCACATCAGATTGACATACTGTATAAGCAACGGCACCAGTTGCATGATAAATTGAAATGCTAAAATCACTGGAAAAGCAGTGTTTGTAAAAAGATTTGTTGTCTCGTAAATGTGTAATTAATAGGGACAACAAAGGGACCTCGCAACAAGAAAAAGCACCTGTTACAAGTATACCTGACATGTACTTTTGTGAAGCACCGGTGGCAGGCAGGTGCCAAAAGCAGTCAATGCATCCTGTGCAAACAAAATCAACAAGTTGAGAGCGTTTAACAAAAGGTCAGCACACATTGGCAGGTAGAGTGATCAAACTGAGCTCGATCATGGGGACATTGGGTCAGATGACTCTGTAGCCTGGTTACAACTAGCAGGCAGTAGCTAGCCAAGCCCTCTCCAAAAGATCCTTTCAGGGACCCACAACAGATAGGGAACAATAGCAATAGCGGAGGTGCTTTGTTTGGAGCACTCTTGTCCAAGTTACACTTTGGCATGATACACGTCCTCTTGGATCCGGTAGTTGTAGCTTTTCCAGTTAGCAAGTTTAGTTTAACAACAGTATTTTAGGGTATGAAACAGTGTTATTAGTCTTCACAATGGACAAGGTAGGCATTTGAAATATGTTAGTTCAGTCTTAGTTATTCTGTTCTCATAAGAAAAAGTTTTATCAAAATGTAGCCTTCTATATAATGTTTAGAAAAGATTTTGTGTGCTGTTTTACATTTCATTTTATCATGTATGTTGATCGCATACCTGCAATGCTGGTGTGTTATGCCGAAGGGCGTTTATACAGATATAGATATAGATACCCTTTCAGATAAGGGTTGTTTACTAAGGTCATCAGTCACACATTTAGCATTCTACTTACACCTTAGCTACAATCCTGTAAATATATATCTAAATCTAGTTAAAACTCTACAACAGGCCTAGCTGCTTATTTTCTGCCCATTTTTTACCTCCATGAAAAATGGAGGTATTGTTTTCGGCGGCGTCTGTCTGTATGTATGTATGTATGTCTGTGTGTGTTTCCGCAACTGTGTGGTCAGCATAACTTCAGAACGCCTTTATGGATTATGATGATATTTGGTATGTTGGTAAGTCTTAGGAAGACAAACGTCAAGGTCAAATATGGGCCTCCTGGTGGATGACCTTGGTACTGCAGCAGAACTTCCGGTTTTTGTATCTTTTGTCCTGAACATGCTGTGGTCTTGATGTTTTGGTGACAGATTGCTTTTCCTGTCAGGAATAAGTAGTGTGAGTTTGGTCCCCCTAGCAGCTTGTTCTGGAACTGCAGGGCACTTTCTGGCGAAATGTTTAAAAGCCAATAAGTCCAGATAGGAACAACATATTTTCATAATTTTTGGTGTTTAGGTAGCTGAGAGAGAGATGTACATGATTAAATGAAAATTATGCAAATGAGGACTTTATTTGCATAATTAATGAGGAAATTCTATAATTACATTATACTACTTTCATACATGTAATTCATGTAACCTATGGCAGGCAGAACATCAACAGATACTAATTATGCAAATGATGACCTAATTTGCATAATTTATGCAAAAATTCTATGATTTCTTGATGGTGAATAATAGGAATGTCATACTTGGGCCATCTGCAAGTTAATCAAAAGTTAACATACATCACGATGCATATATCATGTTAATGCGGAGGTAATTTGCATAATTAAAGAGGAAATTTACATGTACATATCAAGCCCATATTTCACGGAGGTATGAGGTCTCGGAATTCTTGTTTCTATTTGAAACAATACGTCTAATGAATCTAAATGTCTATTTCTCTTACCAGGAAAAAAGCGAAATGTTGGCAGAGAAGTTAAGCATGTACGCTGTGTACGGACTTCCCAAGCTGCCCTCCCTCATCTGGTTCTACAACAGAGACGAGGATGAGTCCATCTATGAACTGGTGAGTATCACACACCTTGCATGTGGCAGCTTGTCCCAAAGAAGTTGTTTTGAAGACCTACATTTACTGTAACTTTAATCATGGGAGGATTAGGGTTGACACATTCTTAGTTACACACAAGTTCCTAGCTATCTTATGCTAATGTTTTCTCAGACTTCTAGTTATGTTATTGAAGCTTACCTTACTTAACATTCCCGCTGCAAAGTTGCAATATAGGTCTAGCAAACTTAGCTGTAAAAATTAAGCTCTAAAGCAGTGTTTCTCTCAATTTGTTCAAATTTGTTGAACCATTTGTTTCTGTTGGTACAGGAAAGCTCATGGACAGAGATAGTTGAAGACAAAAGCACCATGACTAAGAAACAGATGGGACAACAGGAGGCCCTGTGGGAGCTGGTGTCGACTGAAGTGTCCTACATCAAAGGCATTCGAGTAGTCGTTGATGTAAGGACCCGTTCTATTGGCTGAATTATATGCACCTTAACTTCTCAAGTACCATAGCATGTCTCAGTCAAGTTATTTACAGTCCTGTATTTGGATCTTGGGTTTTGACATTTTTAGGTGGAAAAAGCTTGTCACACTGTGTTAGGATTAACGTAGACTTGCTGATAGTGGAGTTTTTAATGTCATCATATAGTACTGATGTACTAATGTGTTGTTTCTCCCTCCTACAGTTGTTCATGTGTTGCCTGATCAACCTCCAGAATGAAGCACTTCTTTGTGAGGTAAGATATGTCTCTGGTTATTTGGTCAGTTGTTTCAAAAAGTTAAGAGTTTTAATGTTTATTTTTGGTAGAATTACATGTCAAGTAATTACTGAGTTAATCTGTCAGTACATTTTCACATGTAGACCATTTAAGTTAAGTTTTATGTTTCCATTTTCACACAGATTGACACAGAGAAGCTGTTCAGTAACATCCAGGAAGTGGAGCAGTGCAACAGTGCGTTTTGGCAGGATCACATGTGTCACGTGGTCACCAAAGCACGGCAGAGACGGGAACCACTCAAACCCTCCGACATGGAGGAGGGCTTCCTTGAGGTACTACAGCAATCACTAAGCTCCCTATCCCATACTAGCCACCCGCTCTTTATTAGTTAGGTTAACCCTATGAAAGTGTAGTTATGTACTTAGTAGATGCCATACTTTATACCCTGTACAATTGTTGTGCAATAAATTTATAGAAAGACTTTGATAATTGAGTTATCATTGATAAATTGAGACCTTTCCAACATAAACAGATCTTTTGTATTTTCTCTGAAATAAACACTTACTAGTATTAATGTTATGATTGTATCTTTCTTCTAGTTTGAGGAGATGTTCCAGCCATATGTGAAGTACTGTATGGAGGAGGAAGCCTGTGTTGCATACATGAAGGACAAGTTTCGGGACAATGATCTCTTCAAGCAGTATGTAGAGGTGAGTTTGACTTACTGTCTTTGACTTACTACATCATTGAGCATGATCTACATGTAGTTGAAATGAATTTTGTTAGGATTTATATATGAGATTTTAAACAGTGACAGAAGTAGGAAGAAGTTTTTGTCTGTATCCTTACCTTGGACATGATTTAGTAAAACAAATTTTGTTCGGATTTTACACACTGGCAGAAGAAGTTTTTGTCGGTATTCTTCAAGTTACATATTTTCTTCAATGGATGAACTTCGTGTGTTCCAAACCTAGTGGGGAGAGAATCAGAAGCAGTGCCAGAGACTGAAGCTAGGAGACCTGCTGGTGAAACCCATGCAGAGAATCACCAAGTACACACTGCTGCTCAAGGCCATTCTCAAGAAGACAGAAGAGCCCAGCGAAAGAGAGAGTCTGGTCAGAATGGTGAGTAGATTCTGTCTACAGTCGATATCCTTTCCATCATTTTTGGCTTTGTAAAGAGTTTCATCATTTGCCAGATGCTCAATGCTTGTTTTGACTCTTAGATGATAGGTGTCAAACCTGTTGCTAGGTGTTTGGCAAGTTCTTGCTTGAAAAAGACAATTGTTTTATGTAAGTTGAGTTCTTCAATACTCCCTTTTATTTACAGATTGACAAAGTGGAAACGTTTGTGACCAAAGTGAACACCACCTTGCGGCAGAGACATGAACAGCAGCGTCTTGCCAACATCATCGCTCGGATCGAGTCCTACGATGCAGTGGAGCCTGGTAGTGATGAGGTGGACAGGCTTCTGGGAGAGGTATGGATTTCCAGATGGATTGATCTTATTTTCTAAACATAAAGTAGCCAAAGGGTGTTGAAATTGATAGTATTTTGTAGAAAGCTTAAGCAAAGGTGTGGCGACACAGAAGTACCTATTAATCTCAAAAGTGTGTGCGAGTGTGTGAGTGAGTGAGTGAGTGAGTGAGTGAGTGAGTGAGTGAGTGAGTGAGTGAGTGAGTGAGTGAGCTTGCAAGTGAGTGAGCTTGCGAGTGAGTGAGCTTGTGAGGGTGCGAATGAGTGGAAATATACATTTTGTACAGTCTTAATTCATTCTTTAAGTTCTTTGCGTTTTAATAGACAGAGCTAACAAGCTGCATCACCTGTTGTTTCAGTACTGCCATATTGACCTGACTGCTCCCATGCCCGGTGCCGGGATGAAGGACAAGAGGTACCTGCTGTACGAGGGAGGGATGAAACTGAAGGATGGGAAGGATAGTAAGGTCGACGTGTACGGCTTCCTCTTCACCGACATGCTGCTCATCACCAAGCCCATCAAACGGGGAAGCGAGAAGTTCAAAGTCATCAAACAACCCATGATCATGGACCGTATCGAGTTGAAAGAACTGAAGGATCCCGGGAGTTTCCTGCTGGTGTATCTGAACGAGTATAAACTGGCGACGGCGGCGTACATGATGCAGGCTGGGACGCCAGGACAGGGGAAGACGTGGATCGAGGCGATTCAGGAACGCCCGCAAGAACTACGAGACTCTGTGCCTCCGGACCAAGTGTGCGCGTACAGACACTATGACCTTAGTCACAAGCACTGAGGAGGAGAACGTGTACAACGTGGAGTCTGATTCGGACGAGTTCGATTTCCAGCTCATACCGGAATCCCCCCCGTCGAAGGCTAAACGGAACAGCCTCACGCCCAATGCAGAGGTCACCAACCCCAGTGTGGTGGTGACAGGTACCGATGTAGACATCCCGGACTCTGACACAGTGGAGACTGCAGTCACACGCCCTCAGGACCTGCCCATGGACACTCACCAAGAGATTCCCTCTATACCGTCTCCAACATCCCCAGTTCGCAGACGACCTCCTGTATCGAAAAAGCCCAGCATTTCGCCCAGAAGTGTGCCCAGTATCCAGGAGTGTGAGGCACAGAGTGCTGAATACGCGATGTACCCATCGGCAGAAAGTGCTGCAGAGATGAAGATACACCTAAGAGGGTCAGAAGTGTTGCCCAACTCACCACCGAATCCTAAGATCCCCTTTACAAAGGAGCTGAGATCCGGTACGGACAGTATAGGCAGGCCTCCCACAACATCAGGACGGAGATCACTTCCCTCTGCACAGTTCTTCCCTGACGAAGCCACAAACCCAACCGGGGCTATGCAGTACATACAGCAAAGTGCAAACCATTCAGAACTGAAAACGTACACGACGATCGGGACGATACGACAGGTGCAGGGACGAAGCAGCTCAGTCCGGTACACGGAGGAAGAGAAGGCGGATGTCCAGGTGGACGTCAGACGCAGCAGTAGCGACTCAAGAGTCGACCCACGGACCAGAATGAAAGACAAGTCCAAGTCTACGTCTGATCTCAGCCATACATTAGAGAGTGCAGAGGAGGAGTATGTGGACAATAACGCCAACATGCACTCAGACTCACATATAAGGGCTTCTCAAACAATGGGGGACTTGAAGGATGGGATTGCATCAGTACCGGCACCAGTGGCGCCGGCAAGAACCAGACGGAAGTGGTCCAGAGAGGAGCTGGCACGCATCAAAAGAGATCTCTTCATGAGCACAACAGTCACGGCATCGTAAGTAACTGGATATCTACTTTTTGAGTGTGAGATTTTTAAGTTTAGTTGAAGCTACTGATAAGCAATGACTGCACACCTCACTTGTGCCATGCTAGTTGGTTCCTTTTCTGTCTTTGAAGGTATGTATAGTCTAAACTCAAAAAGTCTTTTCGCTGATTTCTTCATCAAAGATTTGTTGCAATCTTTCACAAACATTCATGCAGGATTGCAAAAGATTGTTAATATTTTGCATGCTGTTAGCTTCTTTTCCTACAGTTATTGACAACTTGATCTTTCTCTCCACAGGCAAGTCTGAAGTTCTGTTGCCCATCCTCTTCATCACCACACATGAAATGCAGACCAGCAGGAGGACATACCCATGTTTACTACAACATCAGGTGGCCAAATGCAGTTCAGATGTCACACAACAAGGGAGTGCAGTCAGTACTAGAATATGGCTGTTGTTAGTTACTAGTATACTATCATATTGCTGCAAAAATACAACACAGTTGAACACACTGTTTTTATATCCATGATGTGAAAATGAGGAACAAAACTACTGGGTATTCAAGACAGGACAGAAGTAACATAAACACCAATGGAACACCCAAACCTAGAAGGTTAACTGTGGTTTATTCACTGCTTATTTCCAATGACTTAGACAACCCCTTTAAAAGCATAGATAGGGTGACATGGTAGATGCTGTACAAAAGTGTGTAGGCTGTTAAGGTGACGTACATGTAGTGTGTTTTACACTTACCTGTCAGTCATGAAAGTGACTTGCTATTTCCATAAGAGTTATTCCTCTATGGTGAAAGCTTAAGCTATCCCAGTGTAACAGAACAAACACAGCATTTCATCATATACTGTAGAATTATCAACAAGAGCTAGTATAGATCCTGCTCGCTTATTTCTCTATTGTCCTCAGTGTTTTAGTTTTGAGTGGGTATATACATATCCCTAGAATTAATGTACTCAAGTATTTGGCTGTGGCCAGCTATCCTTGTTCAATTCAGAAGTTTTTCTATGACTGGGTGTTCATATTCTGTTGTTGCAACTTTTACAAAACTGTGGTATCTCTGCCCTATCTTGGTGATAGTCAAACTGACATGACCTGTTTCCACAAAGTAGAATTGACACAAAAATTATGTTTTTATGTACAGCAGTGTGTGAAAATGGCTACTGTCTAATCTACATTTCCAATGGGAAAGTTATGTCCTAAATAGTGGGATAGACAGTGAAACAGAGGATGTCTAAATGTTGTCAACATTATTGTTGTGTGCTGTTGAATTTTGTGGTGCTACAAGTGTTTGTGTTCCAGACAATATACTCTTTGTAGTTTTTTGTTTATATTACGTCATATGGTTCAGTGGGTAACGCATGGTGGGAGGGGAGGTTGAAATAAAAATACTGATGGAAAATAGCCACAATATCTTACAACACATCAGGAAAATCAGACAAACTTCTGTAAAGTAAAAGAGTGTTCATGACTTTTGAAAGTTTTCACTGCTGTAAATATGTAAATAAAGTGTCTGTATAAAGTGGAGACAACGTAATATAATTTGAGGTGGCAGAAAACATATTAGTCTGATTAAATGAGAATGATTTAATTTATTAAAGTTTCTTACAAAATGCATTTTGGAACTGGCTTTTAACAGATGAATGATGAACATTGATGTATGTTTTTCTGCTGTCTGAATTGAAAATCGGTGTAGGTGTTGAGTATGGTTGCTGACTAAATGTTCTCAAGGAAATTTAAATAATGCTCTGA
The DNA here is from genome assembly GCF_001625305.1 of Branchiostoma belcheri. Taxonomy (NCBI): domain Eukaryota; kingdom Metazoa; phylum Chordata; class Leptocardii; order Amphioxiformes; family Branchiostomatidae; genus Branchiostoma; species Branchiostoma belcheri. The sequence continues at coordinate 4,427,556 of NW_017804131.1, forward strand.
CATTGTATAGTGTGGAGCTTCTACTATACTTTGAGCAGTCATGACATGAATTGATACACCCTATAGGAATAATTGACATTCAAAATCTCTGTGTGATAATTAAACACCAAACCAAGTGCTAAACAGTCATTTCAATGATCATTGAGAGGAAATATCCAGAATCAGGCTTGAGTTTGCTATTATGTAACTTCCCATTTTCTACTGTTAACCTTTTTCATCTAAGCTACTGTTGAAACATGTAATAGTCCCCTGGGAAGAAAAGTGTTAAATCTACAGCCTTGCTGGAGCTGTTTAGTATGTACTATTTTTGTTTTGTCCACAATAGGACACAGAATGTTAGGAGCCATGTATACTGTACTATTTCTTCATCTTCTTGGTGATAAAGTCTTGTTCAGGTATGAAAAGAACAAATCATGTACATATATTGTAGAACTTTATTAAGGTCTGGGACCATACATATATATATATATTGTATTGTCTGTTGCATTTTGTTTTCGAGTATGATATTATGAAAAGAGTACCTTATTTTATTCTTCCATTGTACCTGTTTTCCGCATGTCTTGGCACTGTATTTTGTATGGTGTGGCTTATTTGGGAGTTGAACATTATACTTGCACTTGATGAATTACCAAGCAGAAATTTTAGTTTCTTCCATCAAGCAAATCAAGATCATCAAATTGATGATGACACGATGAAGTTGACATTATTTCTGGCATGCAGTAAGGAAAGATTTTATGAAACAATTTGTGATTTATTAAAACAGTGTTGATTGCCCAATGAAAAAGTACTGCTTCAGTTGTATGGAAATCAGATGTGACCAAATCCATTCCATTAGAAGACAGATGTGTATATATAGTTGTATTGAGACATAATGAAAGGAACTGTGGAATACTAAATCAGCAATGCTGTAAGTTGATGATTTAATAAAAGTGTGGTTTAACAATTGGACACTGTGTGTGAGGCCTCCTGTTTTTATTTACCATTACTTATTAAGGATTCCATACATTATAATTCACAATGATTTTGTTGTGAGAATCTTCAGCTGTTTATCAAATATTCTGACTAATCATCTTTGAGTATAACTGAATGATTCCATACAAATATATTAACTGTAACAAATATGATGACTATAGCAGCTTACTTGGGAAAGAGGAGGTGGTATGTACGTGCTAAGCACATACATGTATGCCTGCTATAATGTAAGAATACTTGTGTTCCAGGACGCAAGAAAGATAAAATACTTGTCCTTTGGTACTAATAGTTCAGTTGAAGCTACAGCCCAGTCAATCAGAACCATACGTCCGTCCCACAAATGGCAAGTCAGTTTTAAGAATACCGATTTGTCATTGGTCATTCAGAACCAAAATTCTGACTGACCAATTCTTAAATCCACCAAGCAGTGTTTGTCAAACAGTTGTTGCTTTATAGTGCAATCTACAACAGCCCTGCAAAAGTCCAAGCTAGGGATCATGTATTTGTGTGTAAGGGTTTAATGAGCAATTCACACATTATAATTCAGCACACACTCCACACACAGACACCCTTCTTGTCGATGTGCCATTCAGCACCAAGGACAGGGTCGTCAGTCTCATTTGTATGTCGCAGACAGATAAATAACACCAACAAGCCTACTGTCCCTGTCCTTGGTGCTGAACGCTACATCAACTAGATTTCCCCAATCCTCCTCTTGTCCTTCAGAACGGCGCAGGTGGGCGTTGTTGCTATGGCAACGGCGGGCCGCACATGCATTTAGAAGAGTCTGCAAAGCCTGAAGACGTAAAAAAATCTGCATTTAGATTACCTGTTCCTTGTAGCCGATATGCTTTGAAAGTTTCACTTTGATGTTCGCCTCCCAACAAAAGACTACTTTTCTATGAAAACAAAATTACATTTGATATGCATCACAATGCTTTTCTTCTTTTCAGACTAATCATTGTGTTATTCTTCATATTCACACAACTGATACTGTGATAAACTGCGCACCCCGTACATGCTAGTGCAGTACAGATGTATAAGCAAGCCCAGCCTGTCCGTACCCCACGCACGGGGTCCGGCAACGGACGAACCAGCGGACAGCCGCCCCAGTGTCCTCCTATCCCTCGGCGTGGCGCAAGTTGCCGTGCCCGTCATGACAACGACGCTGGAGTTAAGTTGCCAGAAGGACTGGGAGCGTCTACAGACACAGACATGTACGAGGAAGCCGAAGCTGTGAAGCCACAGAGGCTAGCGCCAAAGTCACACCCAGATGCACAAGACCCATCGACTAAAGGTAGCTTGCTTTTCTGTAGCTTGCTTTTCTGTAGCTCGCTTTCTGTAGCTTGCTTTTCTGTAGCTCGCTTTCTGTAGCTTGCTTTTCTGTAGCTTGCTTTTTCTCTAAGCATTCAGCTGCAGCATGAAATGTTGCAGAATCCGAATATTTTTCTTGATTTTGCAGGGGTTCTAGCCTGAGCACACAAGGTCTTTGTATCTGTATAGCCGGTATAACCGCCTTTCGGCGTAACACACCAGGTTCGAGGCGCGGCGGCAGCTGGCTATATTACACCAATTTGTCCGGCGCTCAAAGGGCTGCCACCCCAAGTAGCTGACTAATCGAGCCGGTGAAAAGTGAAGTTCAGTCAGGCTAGCAGGGGTTCTATACCATAGCATAACATACACACCTACTGGCTTTCCACTGTAAAACAGCATCTCTTCTCCCTAATATTCGTATATATTTTTGAGTGAGGACTGAGAGTAGCTGATCCAGTTTGCCGTGCTTTCTTTCAATTCATTGCTTGAGTCATTGTGTTTATCTTGGATTTTTCGTGCATGCTATATGATCATCAGCATTAATGCCGATTCTTTCACAGGCACTGAGCGCCATGGTGCAGCGAGCGTCTACCGCGGGGTCTGTGCTTTCCTCCGCGCCCACCGCTGCAGCATGGCTGCCACCCTGGCAGTGATAGTCACACAGGTCACAGTGGGACTTGTCCTTATGATGCTAATCAATCACCAGCTCCACAAAGATGCTGAGGTAAGTACCGTCTTTCACAAAACCTATTTTCTTACAAATCCTTTAAACACGTTGCAAACAGTGTTTCTTAATGCAGAAGTGTGCAATAACAATTTCTCTTCAACGAATAATTATCTTTTAGCGGCAGAGCTTATCAATCCCTGTAATACAAGTAAGTTTGACTGGATAGTTCTGACAAGGAGGCTCCTTGGTTCTGATAAGCTACGAGTACACACCTGTTTTTGGCAACGCCTTAGTGGCGGAGGCATTTTTACAGTACTACGATCGCCTGAATTTCAAAAATTTCCCAATTCCTTAGGGAATTGGCGGGGAGGGGTTAGAGTGAGGGAGGGGGGATTTGAGGAAAGGGAAGAGCGGGGGAGGAGGAAGAGTTGATGAAGGGATAGAGTTGGACAGGAGGGAGTATTTATATCTTTTTCTAATCTCTACTTTTCAGTGAGGCCTACCATTGTACTATTTTTTACCAATTAAACATATTTTCGTGCTACTGAACAGGGTATTATCATTATGTTTCCTCTTGGGCCAATCATTATTCAATCTTAACTAAATTTTGTACATTTGATATCATATTTTCCATCAATACCTGTAATAAAAATTCCAAGTTTGCTTGTCTATGGAATATGCATTAAGAGCACCATAAATGCCACTCTTTCTTTGTTATGTCATCACAATAGGATTGGAGGAATGGTAAAACAGATTTGAATCCGTTCTCTACAGACAAAGGAAAGGAACCAGACGAATCTACTGGGAATCGAGCTGGACCAGGGGAGATCCGGGCGTGCGGAGAATCGCCAGACCAGCGACGTCAACCTCAGCAACATTGTAAAATCCCTGCACAATCGCCTCTCCCAGATGGAAACCATCGTTGTAGCACCTCAAAACACTGCTACAAACTCCCTGTACAATCGCCTCTCCAAGGTGGAAACCACCATTGCGGCATCTCAAAACACCACATGTAGCATTGTCCACGATCTCGGCTCCGTACTAAACCCCGCCTCCTCCTGCCTTCACATCAAACAGAACAACCCCTCCAGCCAGGACGGAGCCTACTTCCTCATCGGGAAGGGCGGAACCATCTACCAGACCTACTGCGACATGACCACGGCCGGAGGCGGCTGGACGCTGGTCTCCAGCGTGCACGAGGACGACATGTACGGCAAGTGTACGGCCGGGGATCGTTTGGTCCAGCACCCGCGGGAACAACCGCAACTATCCCGGCGGAGATGGCAACTGGGCCAACGTGCACACCTTCGGCTCCATGGGGTCGGCCACTTCCGACGACTACAAGAACCCAGGCTACTTCAGCATCAGCGCCTCCAACGTCATGCTGTGGCACGTCCCGAACAACGCACCGCCAAAGGAGTACAAAACCGCCGCCTACCTGCGGTACCGCAGCTCCAATGGTTTCCTTGGTGGCTATGGAGGAAGCCTGTACACACTCTTCAAAAATCACTTCCCCATCGGCTACAACCTCGGTACGTACACTCACGACAACGGCCCGGCCATCCCCATTGTGTACGATGTGGGTGACAACGACCTGGTCCAGTCACTGTTGCCTCCGGAAATCGTTTCACGGCAAGAAGCTGTCCCCGGGTTCGTGCAGTTTCGCGTGTTCAACTACGAGCGCGCCTGCCATGCGGTTTGTCCAGGTGTCAACTTCGTTGGTCCCGACGCAGAGCACGTGTGTATTGGTGGGGGTGGCTATTGGAGGGAAGGTAAACCTACGCAGTGCGGGGATTACGCCTCCAAAGACAGCAATGGTTATGGTGTCCGGAAAGGGTGGAGCTCTGACAAACGTGTCACTGAGTCCGTCATTATGTTCTTTTATCGCTGAAGAGGCACCAGTCTTGTTGTGTGTCACTCAGCGCCAAGGACAGGGACACCAGCGTAGTTGATTTGTCATTCAGCACCAGGGACAGGGACAACAGTCTTGTTGGTGTGTCATTCAGCACCAGGGACAGGGACACCAGCGTAGTTGATTTGTCATTCAGCACCAGGGACAGGGACACCAGTCTTGTTGGTGTGTCATTCAGCACCAGGGACAGGGACACCAGTCTTGTTTGTGTGTCATTCAGCACCAGGGACAGGGACACCAGTCTTGTTTGTGTGTCATTCAGCACCAAGGACAGGGACACTAGTCTTCTTATATCATTTAGCACCAAGGGCAGGGACATCAATCTTGTTTGTGTATCATTCAGCACCAAGGACAGGAATACCAGTCTTCTTGGTATGCCTTTGGGCACCGTACTGGGACACCAGTCTTTACAATGCATGTGTCATTTAGTATCACGTACATGCACAGTTGTATTGTTGGGTTGCTGTGTAGCACTACAGGCATGACCACGATTCTTTTCTTGTCATCCAGTACCGGGGACGGGGACATCCTTTCTTGTTGTGCCATTCAGCACCAGGGATAGTGGTACCTCCTCTTGTCACTCAGTTCCAGTCCTGTCAGTTTAGGTGTGAGGATAGTACATAAAGTACAGTCCAAAGGAGCAGGACTTTTCTCCGAAGAATCTTAACTACAATAGTAATAAAATACACATATTATTACATAATCTTGGTTATAAAAACAGGTTCATTATCTTGGTAACAAAAACAGGATCATAACTGATGGTGTCATATACAAATTGTACAAATATTTCATACTGTATCATGAGAAATATAACGTTATGACTAATGAAACATGCAGACACCTTTCAATATGTAGCCTGAAGTGAGGGCACTGTCAAATGTAATTATCACAATGTAAAACATTCTACAATAGCATGACCAGACTTCATTCTTCTAATGAAAATGGTCGACATCATAATTACATTATATACCACCACCAAAGAATGTTGCTACTTTTGTCATGCAAGTCAGAATTTCTTATGAAACAAAGAACTAATTCTATTGGCACACACACACAGCACCCCACCACCCCCAATGTCATACTTGTTATGATTCGAGGTGTCAAAACTGTATATGACGTGTGCAATGTTCCCAGTGAAAATAAAGAGACAAAGTCACTGTTGAAAGGAAACATTACCCAGTCTGCCCGACACACCAGTTTGTCTCGTCACAAATTTTGGTGCACTGAATGGATTTTTCCCATGAGTCGTTGAACAACCCACTGATTATGTTTGTGTTCAAACCCCATCAAACAGTTTCAGAATTACTGTCTCTCACTCCCTTCTCTGAATGACCTTGCCCTTGACACGCCCTTTCCTGATCAGATAATGAAAAAAAACTGTAACGTCAGCACTAATCCCCTACACCGTTTCTCTCCCAATAGCGACAATTTGTCGCTGAATGTGAAATGTGTACATGTGCGTGTATGCGTGTGTGGGTGTGAGCGTGCATGCGAGTGAGCGTGCATGCGTGTGTGCGTGTGAGCGTGCATGCAAGTGAGCGTGCGTGTGCTCGCGTGCGTGTGCGTGCGTGCGTGTATGTTTGTGTCTGCGTGCGTGTATGGTCTAACATATCGGTTTTAGCCACACCGTGGAGGATATGACGGGTCCAGAGGTTTGTTAGCATTTGGCCAATGATTAAACCTCCCTTTCCAAACGACATGGCGTCCCAGACAGAAGACTGTGAGCAAACGTCTCCCCGCCCTGAGGTCTATCTCACCCCTCCCCCACAGCCGAGCGTCAAGAAAGACGGACAACTAACGGAGGAGCAACTCAAACTTTTCTATGAGGAGGTAAGTTTACACCAGTGTTTGCTCATCAGTTATCTCCTAAGAGCACAAAAAAACAAGATTGGAGTCCACTGCAGTGTGGTGCATGATGAAGACTCTGTACGAGAGACCAAAGGTTCAATTCCAAGTGTACATAACCTTTGTGAACTTTATCAGTAGTAAACAAGCACTCCGATAACAGATTGGTGTTTTAGTATTGATATTCCTGTCATACTCCATCATAAAACTTGCATGAAGTCATCATAATAAGGTGTAATTGGTTATTGTACAGTAACGTTACACTTAGTACTCAGCATCTATGAGAAAGAGTGTGGGAAGGTCAAACACACAACGTTACACTGCCAGCGGGCTAGCACCCTGCTGTAGTGCTTGCACAACTGTGTGGCCCAAGGGCTACAGAAATAGAGACGAGCACCAACCCTATGCTCTGCACAGCATGGAACGGGACAGTATGCCAAACGTTTTTCAAATGCTGCTCCGATCCGCTCGGTTGCAGGGTTTTGTCGTCGTGAGAGATTTCTTCACACCAGAGGAACTCCAACCCGTCCGCGATGCCATCGCCTTCCTCATGGACGACTTGGCTGACAGAATGTTTGACGCCGGCTTGATCAAAAGTACTGAATATTAATGTTTCTAAAAATCTTCATATTGTAAATATGTGTAAACAGATATAAACTGCAAGAAATGCAAATGAGGCAAATACAAATGTTGCATGATAAAAATGTTGTAAACAAGCATCGAAATTCAGCCTTGAACCTTACGGCTGCCAGTCATGCTGATGTTGATACAAATGCAATAAACAAACAAACAAACAAAGAGAAAAAAGATAAAATTGTAGAAAGAAGTTAATCTTAACCTTATAAAATACATGATAATTGAAGATACCTGTACTTTGTCCCTTAGTAAAGGAGTGTTGATCTTGTCATTACGCTTTGTTGTAGATAAGCACGAAGATGCCAACTTATTTGAGAGGCTGATCCTTCTGGAGAATGAATATCCGGGCATTTCTGTTATCCTGCACAAGACTCCAAAACTACCAAAGGTAAAAAGATCCATGGCTAGTCTTATATATAGGTTTTTTCCAGACAGATTGTTACCTGTCTCCTGTTACTGTATACTTGACTGTACAAGCAATTAGCCTTCGGGCATGATTTTGCAAATAAACATCATTATTATATAAGTTGTGATATAGTGCATGCCGCCAGATTTTCAATACAAGAAGGTATGGCAAGACAATGGTGAAATGTCCTTGAGTAGAAAGCAAGCACTTTAAAGTCTAAAATGTATGTTTTGTGTGGCGTTTGAATTCCTGCAGGGGTTCCGTGACCTGTGGGCCCATGACCGTCTGCTGAATGTGATGGAGCAGCTTGTGGGACCTGAGATAGCGGGTCACCCCAACTGGAACCTGCGGCCTAAGGTACAGCCATTCTACACACAGTTCGACTAAAGAGCATATATAGTTCACAGGCCTATAATCGGCATCATGGTAGACTGGTTACCAAATCTATTATAGCTTCCGAGTCCTACATCCTCACCGCAAATAGAGGAGGGGATGTAGGCCTCGTGGAGCTATATAATAGGTTTGGTAACCAGACTAGCATCATGGACGTTCAGTGACCTTATATGCATACGTGTACTGTACTTAATACATGTACAGTCCTCAAATGCCCAGGCTCAAGCTAACAAGAAGGATGGCAGCCAGGCTGAAGTTACCTTCTGCTTTAGTCTGTTTGTAGCCGAAGGCGAGAGTTCTAAACCTCTAAAACATATTTTCAACAGACGCCGCAAAATCAGCAAATGGACGTTCCGTGGCATCAAGGTAAATCATCACCTCTTACTTCAAGAAAATTAAACCTTTCGTTGATTCCAAATCATCATACAATTCATGAGTACGGCTAGCTAAGATTTCATTAGCTTTTCGTCTGGTGGGTCATCTTTTTGACACAAAGGAAAAAAATTAGAAGCATATCGGCGTTTTCCCTGTCTATTCTGTGCCCTGCTATTGAATACACCACTGTCGTTGTTATCATTATCATTATCGACGAATTATAACTTTCATAAGGACTGTTTTCAACGTTCCAGATAATGCTTACTTCGCCCCGGAACTGCTGGGCACGTTTGTGGGTACGGCGTGGATCCCTTTCCTGGACGTGAACGCTGGGAACGGGTGCATGCAGATGGTGAAGCACGGACACCGCAAGGGCATCACCGCCAAACACGTGTGCTGCATGGGAGGGACCTGGTACGTCGAGATGGTTGAAGGGGAGCTGCAAAACACTCTGGGTACGTTTTGTTCTTCAAACTGGACGTTTTAAAATATCAAATAATGCTCTTCATTATTCCAGCAATGCTTTAGGGTCCGACAAACAGTCCGGAAGTTGTTGATCCTAAACTGAATATTTCCAAATGTTCTTTGTAGGTCGGAACCTTGATCTTTTGTCACGATATTTACTGCAGGTTGCGACATAGAGAAGGATGTTGTGACGTGTGAGATCAACTACGGGAGCGTCATCTTCTTCAACAACGCCACCCCTCACCGAAGGTGTGTACTGCAGCCATGAGTTCTGAAAATGCACCTGTTAACAGTTCTTGTGATCTCGGTCAGCTTAGATTGCCCTACATGTATACGTAGGATGGGGGATTTGCATGCTGCTGACAGTATTGCATGCTGTCGTCACAGTACAAAGTAAGTATAAAACCTTATAGCACTGAACAAGATAGCGGCGTTGGTAGTACCTCTACATAACGAAATGTCCTAAAACAACATAGGATTGTATTCGCAACGTTTAATACGGCGATGTAAACCCTCTTCTAGCCTGCCGAACGTCTCCAATGAGGTTCGCTGGAGCCTGGACCTGCGCTGGATGGACCCCGCCAAACCCGTGGGCATCTGGGGGCTGAAGGACTGTCTGCCCATGCGCTCGGCCAAGAACCCGGACATGAAGATCGAATGGGAGGCTTTTGAAGCCGTGGATCGCAACAAACAACAGCAAAGGAGCATGGTGGGTTTCTCTGAAACATGGACTGATCCGAGAATGATCGCTGGTATTCAGTTTTCTGGTGCCGCAATGTTACTGAGTTTCACAAATTTTACCCGTTTCTCAAACGATATCAACTGTTAGAAACCGGAGTAAATGAAGTTCTGTTCATAGAAACGTTACCATAGTGTGAAATTGAATTCTTGGCCATTTGTTCTAGGAAAACGAAGCAGGTGCCGAGGACGACTTTGACACTACCATCCAGGGTCCGTGGATGAAGAGATGGGAGATTGTCAACCACAACAAGCACACCGAGGCCTACTACTCCGCCAAGTAAAGCAGCGGGTTCGGCAGTTGGGCAGAAAAGACTAGCCTCGGGAGCGTCAAACTTATCTCTCCAGCAGACCAACTGGCAACTCTTTCTATTTGGCCGATTTCTACTCTTCCAACCGCCTCCTGACTGCCTGGTAGAGGCTAAGACAAGATATCTGTAGTTCTCCGCTGAGCACATTATTGTCACACTTCATCATTACTCCCTCCCTTAAGCTTCATCAGGTTGTCAAAGATACTGTTTACGGTAACAATACGTCAGCATTGTGAATAGTGTGACTGACACAGTACTGGTAATGATTGTAAATTGCCTACAAGGAAAAACCTTTGTAAGTGACGACAAAAGTACTAGTATACACTGATGGCGTTATTCATCCATGTACAGAGACTCGGGTCGAAATTCAATGATGAGGATCAGTGCCGAGATTCAAGTCAATGAATTTAATCTATCTATATACTTTTGCTCACGTTAGTAAAAGATAACATACAACAAAGGCCTTGTCAGTGTCATTTATCTACTACGAAGTATTTTAATACAAAGCCTGTGTGCGTAATATCTTATATCTTAGATGCATGCTAGCTGGCAGACATTGGCTTCCGTGGAAAACTACACCCCATGGATACTTCCAGAAATATGAAAGGATGCCTGGGAGAGTGATATTCTTCATTTCTGCACTGAACATGTTTATAAAGTTTGAGCTGAAAGTTTTGCAACATATCTGCCCCCTAGCTATCTGCATGATGTACTGCAATACCAGTTATCACTGGAAGGTGGCGCTTCAACGCAGTCCATTTTATTCAAGATGGCTGCGTCCATGTGAAAACACTTTTTCGACGCGAATGAAGTACAGGAAATCCTCCTCGTTTGGCTCTCAAAGAGAAAAGGTAAACATTGCTATTGCTTGGTAAGTATATGAAGACTGAAATCTGATCTTTGTATGTGCCAAATGTATCAGAGAACGAATGGAAACGGGTTTTGTTGCGTTGTGTGGGAGGGGGGCATCAAGCGTGCATGTCTTCACATCTTTCTGTTGTATGCCGGTGAATAATTTTGCAGTATTCAAATGGATTCTTGAGTGTCTTAAACTTTGAGTATAATTTTGCTCAACAGACCTGCAGCAAACATGTCGGAAATGGAAGAGGATCGTGCGCCAAAACATGAGGCTAACAAAGGAGAAGGTACGTCATGAGAACTTTTTGAAAGTCTCATCTCTAAAGTAATTTATGGTAACGAAATTATGCTAATTTGAATGCGCAAAATTATCCACAAATATCTTATGACTTATGAGGCAATGTTGGAAACAAGTAATGGACAAAGCCATGCAGTGCTGCTACAACCAGCTAAGTGATAAGGAAAATCAGCAAGTAGTATATATCCCTGTAGGGATTATCTTTTGTATGCCTATGAAGAATGTTGTCACTGTTTCTCTCAAATACAAAAGCTGCCATTAATTTATGGAAATAAACTCTTGCGGTGGAGTTCTATTTGGTAAAGCCTTGGTGCCAGACTGTTGCCAGTGCTAGTTTCTCAGCTTCAAGGCCAACCTGTACCAAGGAAATAAATTTTTACCACAGACCCCTTCAGGGTCTGAAAACTGGCCACTGTGTATTTAGCCCCCTGGGAACAGTCTGGCATCTAGGCTACATTTGCTATTAAAAGCCTTGCTGCCCTGATTCCAGAGCTCCACAGCGACAGTGATGATGAGGCACCCGACGACGTGTCATTCACCACAAGTCGCCAGGTGGCGCTACAGGCCATGAAAACTGCCATCCAGGAAACCAAGAAGTCAGAGGAAGCAGCGAAGGAGAAAAGGAAGAAGAAAGACGAACTCTTCAAGCAGCAGAAGGTATTTCTTATTACAGTCTTGCCATCTGTCTTTGGGACTTCAGATGAGAGCAGGGATATGTAATTATATCACTAATTGTGTGAATGATTCATCCACAATTATTCAAATCACAAAAGCTTCATGAAACTGAAAGGTACATTCACTCACTCACACTCACTCACTATTGTCTGTTGTTCTCCATTATCCGAGGGTTAGACATGCTTGCACACTGATGCTTAGGCTTGATGGCAGCCTGCTATTTGCCTCTGTTCTGCCCCTTGATGTTGTTATGTAGGTTAAGGTGGAGGAAGCCCTCCCTTATGTTGTCCATCCAACATTCTCTTCCTTGGATGCCCTCATTGTATTATGTATAACAGAATATCAATGCCCAAAAAGTTCCTTGTGGCTTTTGAGTCAACATGTCACTCATCAGTGATTGTTCTATCTATGACAGAAACAGAAGATTCAGCCCCTCCCACTTGATGTGCTGAAGGAAGTAGAAGCAGCCAGAACCAGGTATGATACTCTCATTCAGTTTCTTGGTTTGAAATTATCTTTTTTTCTTTGCATTTTAGCATTGTAATACCTGGCAAGAGTTCTGCAAATTATGATTTTGCTTATTTTATTATCAAGAAGTAAAGCAGCTTTGTCTTGACTGGTTTTGATGACAACTGGAATGTCCACTGTTTCAGAGAGCTTGAGATGAAGACACAGTTGAAGCAGCAGAAGTCAGAGACTAAAGCAAGCCAAGCTGTACAGAGAAGAAGAAACAAGCCTGCCAGAGCAGTGTAAGTATTCAAACAACTGACATGTTTTATTACAAATGCGAAAAGTATTATGAACATTACAAATATAAATAATAATCTTCACATTTAAGCAGCATTTTGCAATTGTATATGAACAGGAATTGTGATTCCATTATGATACATGTACAAAGACGAGAATAAGTAAAACATGTACCTCTAACACCAAGCATAACAATCTGTTAGCCAACCAGAGCACTGTTATTATAGATACTGTTATAGTGTTTGAAAACATAACTCATTCTCCTCAATCCCATGGGTTCATCATAACTCATTCTTGAGTTTTTTTATTGCCATTTATCAATATTCCATCAAAACCTCTCTTCCCATTTCTACAGAGGGGAAGGTTATGAAGCAGTAGTACTAGATGAGGAGGTACAGAAAGTCAGACCAAAGTCAGAAACAGCTGCACAGTTCCTACAGAAGCAGCTGTACGGAACCAGGATCCGGAGAGAACCGGTTGGGACCAGTCTGGCAGCACAGAACAAACACAGCCACAAACCTGCAGCACACTTTACAGTCCAAGGTTTGTCATTATGTTTGTTTGTTTATTTCGCCTAACTGGTAAACTGCATTCAGGCATTACACACCAGTTTTGTACATGTAAGTACAAGTTGCACAAGACCGGACTGTAAGGTTTGAACCATCACACAACTGACCCCTACTCTTTTCGATAAGCGTGGTGGGATCTTTAACATGAGTGAGGTATGGCCCTCCCCATACACGGGACCTCCATTTAATGTCCTATCCGAGGGACGTCCCTGACCAAAGATAGGTACTCATTTCCACCCGAATGAAGTGAGGAAAGTTGTGTAAAGTGCCTTTCCCAAGGGCACAAGATCGGTGACCCGGATTTGAACCCGGGACCTCTTGGTACCGAGCCGAACATGCTACCGATTACGCCACACAACCCCACTATAGTTACCCCACTATGTTAAAGTCATGATGTGTGGAATCTAGTGATGAAATGTTACTGCTGACCTGTGATAATGGAGTATAATGTCTAATGATTTATGACTCTGGATTGTATTTCAGAAGAGAAAGAACAGAAAAAGACCAAGAAGAAGAGTAAAAAGGACTCCCAATACTGGATGAAGAAAAGAACATTCAAGAAGGAAAGAAGAGTGAAGGAAGCTATAGAAAGAAAGCTTCTCCTTAAGATGGAGAGAAGGGCTCAGAAAAGGAAGCTAAGAGGTCCTGCAGATGGTATTGACCCACTGAAAGAACTTTAATATAACCAAGGAGGTTTAGTTCATATATTGATATCACTCATTCATAACTTATGTAAAGCTTAATGGCATATTTCCTGTCCATTTCATTACACTGTTTTCAATCTACAGCCTGATCATGTCAATAAAATGTGCAGCATTGTTTGACATAACATATGAAATATCATAAACCCAACATTACAACATTCTCTATATTTACATTGATTTGTCACATATTTTTTCTTGTAGTAGTTATACTGCGGACACCAGATCTGACAAAATTATCAAAAAGTCATCTCCCCTGAGTAGAACTCTTGTGTATTGCAGAAATTCCCAGTTAATATTTGTTCTCAAAAGGATTCCCTCCTAGCCTCGGGAACAGCTCTTGTAGAATTCTCTCCATCTCCGTGAACACCTGAAAAGAACAATGAAAACAGAATTTCTAAGTAACGAAACATAGTCATTTGCCAGAAAAAGTTAATCAAGCAACAGCTACTGGATATGATTTTGGAAAAAAAATTGAGCAACTGTTTTGGTGTATCTTATTACCTGGATGTCTAACCTTCATCAATGAAGCATAGTCATATTGGTAGATGTACTTTGTTCTTTGAGCCTTAAAGGAATAAATGCTCACACATACATGATGTAAAAGAACATTTCTCACTCTACAGTACATACATATCTTACAATACATACACAATACATTATCTACAATATAAGCGCCAAACATAGTAAAAAGTGTGTAGAGCTAACATTGTATATGTATCAGTATCCCTACCACATTCACCTGTGTGGTTGTGAATGCCATGACCCTGACCACTGCACCATGGATCTCTTCTTCTTCCTTTTTAAACCTCAGAGGACTGACACTTAAAACCACCTCCATGTTGTACTTGTAACCTGAAAGTACATTCCCATCATTAAATAACTCGCAGCATTAATATTATTGGAATACATTGTTCTTTCTGTATGAAGAATTTGTACTTTATATGATTGGTATGTGAGATACAACTTACACAAGCATAAATTGGTACTGCATACTCTTTACATAGTCAAAGCCCTTAAACTTTAAAGCAAACTGTGTTGTGTTCACATTTTTAACCCTATTCCTGCTGCCAACCCCATAACCAATGCAACTTTTGTGTCCCAACAGTTACCTTAGCAAGAAGAAGGTTAAAATGATTGGTAAACAGAACATGAACTTACCATAAGGCTTACTCCTGCCTAGTTCCTTCAGCAGTTTATTGTAGAGGTTAGACAGGGCAGGACCAATAAGAACACACATGCCCACCACATTGTACTGTGCCATTGCCTGATGGACAGGTAAAAGTGGAGTGTCCTGTAAGTGCACCACATCTCTGAACACTAGCCTGTCATCCAGGTGGATACTGTTGGTACTGTGGTAACTGAAAAAGAAAAAGTCTTAATGGATCTAATTTCTCAATAAGTTTTTGTGTCAACTTTAGCAGAAGTTCTTTTGTATTATCAAAATGTGATGTCTTGTACTTATCTAAAAATGCTTCAAAAGAATGTCAAATATAATATGCCCTACCTTCTGTTTACATGAGTGGTGAGATATTCATGTATCATTATTATGAAAAAATTTCAGATGTGAAATCTAATAATTATTGCCAAATTTTGTCCAAGTATCCAACCTGGTCCAAACCAACCTTTGAAACTCCCAACATTCTCCCCGTGCAATCCTCCCGGATGTGTACCAATCCAACAGGACTAAACTGGAACCTTGTTTCAAATGGAAAACCTGCAAAAGATATATACATGTATATATATATATATATATATATTGTGCAAAATCTTGAACCTTTAGAAAATACAAAACATAGATATTGTGCTAAATAGTAGAGTTCATTCATTTAACTACAAGCAACTACTAATTACTAAAGTGATTTTACATGAGTTGGCATAGTAGAGGTAAAAAGCTGCTAAAACTTGGGTTGTGCCCATACATTGTACGTTCAGACATGTTTGGAACATATATGGGTGTTGGGACATGGGTGTTAGAACTTAAGGCTGTCCCCAATGTTACGTTTCTTCATCTAATTATTGCGTAACTTGTGCCCGTTGTTATACACAGCTTACACATAACATATACACACCTGTTTCTGTCTGTATGCTGCATCTTTATAACACACCACTGGGTCAGGGAGGAAGACCAGGAGTGAGCCAGCTCCAACTTTAGCCTCTACCGTCTGACAAGTCACCAAATCATCCACACGGTGGAAAACCTACAGACAACACAGCAGTTTCAGATCAATTCTGTACCTTATAGTTATGAAAGAGTAAAAGTCAACACTACTTTAAACTATTACAGTTGCCACACTAGGTAGTTACCACTACACATCCAATGACCAATACACTTTGTGTTTGCAAATGTTTGAGGGACTGAATTGTAGATTAATGAATCAAAATGAATACATTAAGTAATAAGTGAAAGAATTACTGATTAATTAATACACTGATAAAATGAATTGATAGCTTATCAAATTGATTACTGCTAGTACTAGTAGTTGACTACCTTAGTTGATGCTTGTGTAGTGACTACAACGGTGCACTCTTCAGCTAGTTCAATGTCCAGTTGGATGTTATCCCCCGCTACCAGACCACCGCCGAATGTGATGACATACAGCCACTGGCACGTCTTCGTCTCACTCACGTTTTGAGGCAGCAGTAATTTCAACTGTGAGGGAAGAGTCGTGGAAAGAAGGAAACGGTTCAGTAGTACTTAAGTCAAGAATAAAAGAATAACAAGGCAGGCAATTATAAAAATCATTGCAATAGGAGACAATTGTATGATTACTATTATCATATAGCCAGGTGACGTTGACTAATGAGAAAAATTCATTTCACATTGGTTATCGCTACGCTCACTCGATGGTTTATTCGGTGGCTCACTGGTATGTCATTATATGACGAGGGATTTATAATCTCATATATAAACGTTTACATCTCGGGCTGGGGCATTAAGTACGCTTTTAGGTTAGTAATATACTGTTTATCTGTGTTAAATGCATGGGTTTGAGTCATGTCCCTTACCGGGTATGTGTATTGAAGTACTGTATTTGTAACTGCAACAACTTGCCCATTCTCCCTGGTTGGCTGAAACACCGCCCTCCCCTTTGCCTCGGGTCTAGACTGGGATTTCTCAGTTTTTATGACAGTCTCGGGTTTATCTTCTCCCTTACCGCTAGCCAACTCCATGTTCTTTTGCGTGGATGAAAACATAACGCCTACATCACGGTCATTTGATAAAAAGCGCCCGAAAATCGTCTGTGGTTGTCTTAAAAATCTTCTCTGTCCGCCATATTTGGGTGGCACTATTCAGCACATAGGGGTGAGGGATAAAATTACTTATTTCTCTAAACCAAAAGTAAAGAACGATATACAAAATACTTATAAAAGTAGTGAAATATTAAATGTTATCATATCATTTATCTAGAGTGTGACTAAAAACTTATTCAACTGAAAATATACTTTTAGTTAAGGAGTAGTAGTCAACCCTGTAGCTTTAGTGGACTAGCCAACCTTTGACCCAAAGAGTTAAAGTATAGTAAACAGCTGGGAAGTTGCATGAAATTAAACTTGTCAAAACTCAGTCCTAGATCAAAGTTTAGGTTGCAGTTTACTTCATCATGAACCGGAAACTGGTTACAATACTCCAAATCTCAGATTCAGGTGAGAATGATTGAATTTTGTTATACTAAGATCTAGAAAAGTTGTGTGGAGTTCTATTTCAATGCCATTTCAGTATGCTGAGTTGCAAAGATCTTCAATGCCTAGCACCTTGCTGCTACATGTGTTAGTATACGTTTTTCATGTTAACTTTTCACTTTTATGTTAAATAACAGCATTCCCAACTGGAGGGTTTTCGCACAGTGTGGGCCTAGAAGCAGCCATCAAGCTGGGCATTGTCAACACAGCAAGTAAAGGAAAAATGGTTTTGATATGTCTATACAAGGAGGTTATTATGGTTACTAGTATGTCTTTTACAGATCCTCATGATTATAGAAAACCTTATATAACTGTTATGTAACATACTAGTAATATAGACACATTCAATATATCATATATTATCATTGTATGCTGAGTAATACATATTTGAATAGAACAATATTCATCATTCAGTATTTTTAACACAAATGATACAGTTGGTTCATGATGAAAGTTTTCTTTTTTATAGAAAACTTCAAACAGTTCACCGTACAGTGTATGGAGAATGCAGGTAAGATTCCAACTACATTTCAATACATATATTTATTAATTACTAAGTATAATATTGATCTCATCTAAGTCTAACCTCAAGTTAGTAAATATATTCTGACATATAGTGTCCTCAATTTAATTTGAGATATAATAAATATTTGTGAATCTTCAGAACTTGACATCTGTAACAGCAGGTACACATAAACTTAAGTCTATTGAACTCAAAAGCTTGAGAAGAGATGCTAAAAGTTTGATACCAGATGAGCCAATGCAGCTAGCCTACAGCTAGCTTGAATTAAAAACCAAGCATGCTGAGCCATGCCAGCTCCTCTGTATAAATCATATGGGCTCTATCACATGACCTTTCAGGTTCTTTCAGCCTGCCATATGTGACAGCTGCATACCACAGCTACATGGACCGGGACAGACTCACAGACCTGGACTCCAGGTGTCAGGCTTGTCTCAACAACCATGTAGCCAACCGAGCCAGTATCAGACAGGTCTGTAGCAGAAAATGTCATTTGGCGTATATGCAACAAAATTGCTGAATTCTCTTTGAGTATGGCATAAATGTTATGATGACATGTTGTATTTTCTATAGGGAAATTCCTTAATTGTCACAGCAGCCAAGATATTCCCTGATGAAGAAATCAGACAAATAGAGGTAATAGTAATACAACCTGTCCAATCTTGTAGTTACTACTTGTGTCAAGGATGCCAGAGAAAGCATCCACAAATACTGTATACATTTTAAACCTCATGACATTTTCACTTGTAACTGTGTATATGTGATTCTAACTTGTATACCAGATTACCAGTATCCTACGCTTTCTTTCCTCATTATGTAGCTGACTGTACATATATGTAATGCTCTTACCAGCAACAGTCATAACATCTGGTTATCCTGTATATATTCTGCCACTGATATGTCATTACATTATCTGTAAAGAAAATTGATAAACATTGCCTCCATTGTATGTTTTATCCATCCACAGACCTTACTGGACCAGGACAGACTGTATGGCCACTATGCTGTGATGTTTGGTTTTCTGAGTTCAGTGTTACAGCTGGACCTTCATCAGGCTCACCAGGTAAGGTGGAACTCCTGAGAGATATATCAGTAGGAAAGAGTGATGATGACACACAGAGTTTGAATACATTGAGGTGGTCAATACAGTCAAGAGGGGACAGGGGTTCCAAGAATATTCCTGACTCGAATTTTAATGGTTTGTTTTAATCCTCACAGTTCTGAGGGGGGAAATCATAGTTCATCAACTGAGTCTGTTTTGGGCATAGAATGAAATGATAATGATTCTTAGATCATACTGTAATAAAACACTTGAGCCTATGTTATAGTAAGTAACTATTATATATTTGTTGTATAATTGCATTTTGCATTACTGTCAGTCTTAGACTGATTTATTATCTGGTTACTTTGTAAACCTTTGAATGTGTTTTCCAGATGTTTGTGTTTGGGGTGCTGAGAACTATAATAGCCAGTGCTGTTAGGTTAGGCAATGTTGGAGCCATTGAGGTAACTACTGCATATTTTTATCCTCATTCTCTCTCACAAGTTTGTTGTTGAGTTGACAAGTTCTAAAGCTTCTCTTTGCTGTCTGTGCACCAATATTAATACTGGCTGCAGCGGCATAAGTAGGAGGTTTATCTCATTCTATGTAGCTGACCAATTCTTTACTGAACCAAGAATGATCTTCCAGTTGTGAAACTGACTGTTCCTTGTCTTTCCCTACCCAGGCTCAAAGAATTCAGTTTGAGTTGCAGCAAGGTGTGGATAACATCATCAGAAGGTATGATATCATTAATCAGGTGAAATGACCCACTATCTTTTAAAGGAAAAGAAGTACCATCACATGTCCTTCCCTTATTGAGAGAAGCGATATACATTTGTATGTATCTTTGACCAACACATTTGAACGTTGGTGTTTTATGAAAAGTACTCCTAATTATGCATTTTCAGGAACCTGAGCCGTACAGTGGAAGAAGCCTGTGTTACCTTCCCGCTGGTGGACATCACACAGAACACACATGACACCATGTTCGCCAAACTCTTCCACTCCTAACAGCAATGTGTTGCAGCCACACTGTTAGGTTGTGTCTGTTGAGCCATTGGAAACATTTAACTATGTAAAAAATTTCCTCAAGCTAAAGCTGCTTTGGGGAGATAAGTACCTAGTTTTTTCACAAAATTGTAGGTATTTGAGAAAATGTGAAATGCATTATGTTTATGTTTATGGGTCTTAAGTAGAAACCCAAGCAATTAATGAACATATAAAGAGGATGAAGAGGTTTCTGATCAAAACCTTTAATAAATCATACTACATGTACTTTAACAGCTATTTGTATCAGCTAAGATGGGTTGATACATAAAGATGTCATGGTATGATCTTCTATGATATATTCTATGTCATGAAATCCACATTTTTCTGTGCATTATCACTTCAAGTGCAAAATTGTTATCTTACATGTACTATAAGTACAAGTACATTGAGTGCATCCAGTACAATGTACATTTTATGCACAATGATAACTGATTATTCCACATTTATAAAAGATGAAATGCAGGAAAGAAATTCTGAGTCCTAATTGTAAACCACACCAACACACAAATATTGTAAGCATCATACAAAAGTATGAAAAGCTTACTTTGTTAAAAATACAAAAGTAAAAAAAAATCTGAACTTCAGAAAATAACAAAAGGGCACACAAGAAGTCAGCTAAGCTACATTATCTAATCTTCACACCATACAAAAATGTACTTGGATGGATCACTGTATATCATGGGAAGAGGGGGTGACAATATGGGACCAAACTTTCGCCATCTTTCATAATTTTTCCATAGATGTAGGCAAAAAGTATACTTATAGCATTGTGATCCATCCCAAAAGTTTTCAATCCACAACATATTTTTAGGTGTTTATTTCACCTTCTTATCACCAAAGCTATAGTCATTGTTAGGTTTTACCAAGCTCCAAAAATATAGTTTTGATTCTGTCGTCTACATCAAATCATTGACTGGAAACCCTTCCTGAGGATTTCTAGCCACATATTGGTGTTTGGTTCACCATGTTCTCAGCAAAAGTTATAGGCAACTTCGCTCCTTTTACAAGTAGCTCATCTAACGATTTTAACGCCGAAATGCAGACCGCAAATGGACCAATCAGCACCCAGATCCAGGCAAAGAAGAAGCCCAGTGGCCAACCAACGAAAATCAGTAGGAGGAGCCACAAAATGCTCCACATCCAATCACATTTGCCCATGTTGTGTGTTTAGTACAGCTAATGTACCACAACTTCAAAGTGATGTGATTACAACAGGTAAACGGCTCTACTGTAAATCTGAAAATTACAGCTAGGTTTGATTGATGTCGGCAACTACTGGATGTAATTTATAGAACAATGAGTTCCTATATTGACACAAACTCTTGACCTTTGTACAGGTAACCCACAATTGTAAGACTGGTGATTAAATGTTAGACTACACAGGTTCAGGCCTTAAACTTAGCCTTCAAACCGCAGGTTTCTGGAGAAGTGTCCTTGAAAAGTCCTTGAAATTCTTGCAGATCGTGTCAGGAATGTCAATGTCCAATATGGTGGCTTTGATGCAACAGCTTCACCAGCAAAAGTGAAGTTTTTCCAAAGTTTGTTAGATATGGTTGCTGCAGTTGATGACAAAACACTCCTCAGTAAAAGTCAAGCAGCTATTAAAATTCTTACACGGCTTTCTTCTCAGCTTAGCACGTACAGAGTTTCCAGACCACCTTGTCCTGATTGGGTTGTTGTCTTCTGTGTCTTCACAGTAGTTTCAGAACTTCCAGTTGTGGTCTGTTTTGAGTAGCTTCAAGCACAATGTCCCACAGAATCAGCTTGACTGTCCAGTCCTTGTCCTAGGATGACAAGATCAGGTGTTTCAGGCAGCAAAATCTGCTCTTGGTCTCCCACCTGGTTCAAACCGCCTGTGTATCTTTCTCCAGTAGGACGAGTAGAACCGAGTCAGACGTAATCACGAGAGGATCAGCGACTAAGTCACCTTCTGTGATTGTGAGATTAAAACGTCACTGCCCTAAGATGTGAAGATAACAATCAGAGTGAAGCCACAGACACTGCAAGGTAACCTCCCCTCAGGGCTTGAAATTAGGATCTACGCCCTTTCTAAACACCCACATAACAATGTTTGTGTTGGCTTGGCAATGCATACAGAGCCAGCCAAGCTGAAAGTAAAGGTGGGGAGTAGAGAGCAGGCGTGTGGTTGTGGCAAAACAGACTATCACTAGGTTATTTATAATTTACGATACACTCATTACACAATCACAACCCTTTATATGGCAGCAACATTTTATTACAAAAAAGGCTGAATAAGGTATTAATTGTATCCAAATTAGGCTCAAAATAGAAAATTCATCCATTATTTATGCTCGGCAGCCATGCGTGACTGCGTGTCGATGCCGTGAAAGTAGCTAGGTGGAGTTGACAATGATGTATAATAGAAAAACAGACTACAAAAAAACAGTACATGCCCCTAACAGTTCTATTCCAATCCATGCATGCATGAGCAGTTGACGTCACTTGTGACCTAATTTGTTGCCATGTTAAGTCTGGAATTAAGATTCACATCACACCGGTGGAAGGGTTCAATTAACTCTAAACATCAGAACACTTGTTAGTACATAACTAAAATCATGCAAGACATCAGCATATCAAGATAAATATGAAACTTAATGTTTTTATCTAACATCTGTTTTTATCTAACATCTTCTAAAATCATTTAGGTTCAACACGTTGCAATGACAAGATACATGTATCTGACCAGCTTGTGGATGTAGATTATACCTTGCACACCTACAGTCACTACAATTTGAAGATTCACAGTAGTTGATGCTGCTTCCTGGCCACGCCCTGGCTTGTTGTGGGTCACTTATATTGACGTATCCTCAGCCACACATGGGGGTTTGGTTCACCATGTTCTCTGCAAAGGTGATTGGAAGTTTCGCCCCTCGAAACAGCAGCTCGATCGGTTCCTTCAGCACCGTGATGCACATGGAAAATGGACCAAGTAAAACCCAGAACCAGGCGAACAGGAATCCTAACGGATATCCAATGAAGATTAGCAGTAACAGCCATAGAATGCTCCACAACCAACCCATTGTGCTGTTTGCTGTTCACACAAACTTTGTCGTCTTCAAATACTGAAGGTCTGAAAGTCTTGAGATGCAACTCTGGCTGGTCTCCTTCCCTGGTTTCTTAATAGACCTGCAGCAGTTTAGAACCAACAGCATGCAATAAAATGCTCCTTCTCTGCTCCAAGATGGTACAGATGTTTGCCAGCTGCAAAGTTTGGTTCAAAGGCACTGTTTTCTCTCTCTGACAGGTTGTCACACCAGCCAACAAGACTTCCTTGTGAGAGAAAGGCGTTACCTTCAGTAAGCCCAAATATTTCACCGACGCTGTCTCGTATTCCCAGAACAAAAGGTGAAGGATTCGCAGGCGAATTTGATACAGTTCTAAGTCGGTGCACAGCCACCACCTTAGGTACACACATTTGGTTACTTATTAGGCACAGAACAATTAGCTACCTGAGCTTAACAAACTGACTTCATACCAAAGTGAATAGGCAGACAGGCACACAGAAAATTATGGTCTGTATTCAGTAAAGAGACATTAAGGCTAGCAACTCATGATCAGAAAACTGATGCCTTGAATTTGATCAACAGGTTTTGTTTTCAGGGGGTACCTTGGTGGCACTCCTGGATATTAAAGTCATGATATGAGCATCACACCTGAACTGAAAAAGTTTGGTATTTCTTCTATCATATGAGACAGTTTTAAAGATTGATACTGGCTGCAGAGAACTTTCCCAACAACTTTTCTTAAATTGGACTGTGGTCATCTTTCCTATTCAAAGAAAATCAAAGAACAATGAAATGCATTTGCAACTGGAGGCAACAAGTTGCAGTGTTGGGTTTTGTTTGTGGTGCAATACAACTGAATGGTGCTAGGAGTCATCTTTGCAACAAACCTGTTCAATTGCTAAATCCTGATGATATCCACCTACTGCAAAATTGTCTGACATAATGGTGATGTCTATGATGTCGAGGACAAACGAGCAACAACAACACTCATCTTCAAGAATTAATCCTTACAAGCAGTATACATGCACACGACTTGTACATTTCAATACGGTAACAGATTTGTAATTCTATACTGAACTCTTCACAACTTTTCCCAATTCACTACTGACAAAATAGTTCTTGATTTGTTTCAATCAATTACTGTGTAATAACTCTTTCAAGTTATCTTAGTTTTAAAGACTCACTTGTCTTCCTCTGTTGATACGCAAATATTCCATGATTTTGCTTTCTTAAACTGACTTACATCTCATGTTACAACTTAGACTAAAGATACCGTTAATGTTTGATCTCATGTATCATACAGGCCACAAAACGTACATCATGTTCATTACTCACTGTTCAATGTTCAGCACACAGCTCAGTGTTAACAACACAACTTGACTAAAAAGTCTTTCACTGTGTTAACAATAACATTGTTCAATGTTCAACACACAGCTCGGTGTTAACACAATTTAACTTGACTAAAAAGTCTTTCACTGTGTTAACATTGCTCAATATTCAGCACACAGCTCAGTGTTTACAACACAAGTTGACTAAGTCACATTCACTGTTACATTCATTTGTTAAATTACTCAATGATCAGCACACAGTACTTAAGCTTTGCCCACAACATCTTCTGTTGCCTGAAGTGACGATCACTGTGGAACTGCTTGTTTACGTGCAGCTAGGATGAGATCTGCTATCTCTGGAACCCCGATATTGTGTTTGGCCTGGGTGAAGATGGTGGGTCCTCCATCCCTCATCATAGCAGACTCACGGTCCATCACCTAGCAACAAGAGATCAAGATGGTTGGTTGAGTCCTTGGTTGAGGGAAGACGGAAACTTTATGTGAATGAGGTACATGATTAGGATGAAAAGGTGATGTTATATCATGGGGAAAATACAGGAGAAAACAGGCATAATTTTTCTATCATCTGCAGCAGTCTTTAATCGAACGACTGATTTTCTTCTTTATTAGCTCGTACAATTTCAATCACAAAGTGTATGTATTCAAATGTACTAATATTTTCTTTAAAAAATATCGGGGTGTTTTGCACAAAACCTGTCATTCTATTAAGCGATAAAAGTTCTTTCAGAATGTACAGCTCATCTTGTAAAACATTTCTTTGTTCTCCTTTAATGCCTGAAAATAGAAATGGAAAGTCAGAGAACAGTCACAAGCGAATCTCTCTACATGAGCTATGACCATGTAAACATTCTAAACACTGTCCTCTGACCTTTAGATCAGCTCCTACAGCCTCTGCTAGGTCAGTCTTGTTGATAACCAGCAGGTCACTCTGTGTGACTCCAGGCCCTCCTTTCCTAGGGACTTTGTCACCTCCTGCCCACACAAACACACAAAGGGAGGACACACTGAATTGGCCATAAAATCAGTCACAACCAAAGCACACTGTCAAATGAGATTATAGGATTTAAAAAATATATTTTCTTAAATAAGACCTACTTTTTTTACTGCAGTTTCTAATGTCATATCTAAAATCTGAGGAAACAAAACATGTGATTTTTCAAAATGTTATATTCAATGCTTAATTATACATGTAGCTTTCAGTGGGTTTCTCTTTTTAGCGAACGCCCACGAAAGCCCAAAAACTGTCGCACGAATCTTAAAATTTTTTCTGTGGTTATGTCCAGAGTGTGCTCCCGCGTGTCCATGCCAAGTTTGAAGCGAATCCATCGAGCCGAACTTAAATAAATTGAAATTTACTGTTTTTTTCTCTTCTTGGCGAACGCCCACTTTACTTCCGGGTTCGCTGCGAACGCCCACTACTCTTTGCAAAATTTCGGCCCTCGCGCAACGCCGGCAAAATCTACTACCAACAAATATGTTCCTATATGCCCTCCCCTGAATTTCTGACAAGTTTCCGTGCTTTACGAGCTTTTAAAGTACCCATTTTTTGACAAAATAGGCGCTGCGACGAGCTCGCCGCCTCGGCGTATACGTTCTACCTGGTCACGTGACTTGCGGTCGGGGACTGTTCGGTAATTTCATGATCAGCGGGAGGGAGGAAGGGTTGCAGAAAAACGCAAATTATCTACCGCACATAAGGGGAAGAATTTCGTGTTTGTAACATCAAACATAAATGATTTCCTTTCTTACATAATTTTCACCTCGGTTCTAGTAGAGACACCGCCGAATAAAGTACGCACTTTTGAAAACTTTTCAAAATACAAAAAATGTCACAGGCCGCCGCCAAAGTCGGGGTTTTTATTTGAGGTTTTCCCCGACAAATCCAACGACTACCGACGAATATAGCGAATTCAAACCGGCAAGGAGAATTGCACTACATCGATTCGTACATAAAATGTCGGATGATAATGTTGACGCGTGGAAATAAAGTTAAACTTTAATAAATGTGTGTATGGTCGATATTGACACGAAGTTGCGGTAAAACGAGAAGACGCAAGGTAAGATAATCTAGGTCACTCACGTCGCGGTGCTCGGTCATGCTGACGGGATGGTCGCCAGCCAGCCGCCGATATCTCAGTGGAACCCCGGCCGAAAATAAATACCTCCGTAAGTATGAACGCAATTCTATTAAATAGGGTTATGAGTGGTAAGATTTAAAATGGTCCGCAAGCCGTGAACGTTCTTGATCGTCGTAACGTAGTGAATAACGTTACTAGTATAACATGACAGTTGTGCTTCAACTGATGGTCAGTTCTGATGCACTTTCGGCGATAGTTAAACACAGAAATCTTCAACAAATGTTATAGCCATGCTGTTACAAAGGTTCAAATGACACAAATCTTTTTACTTCGTATCACAAATCTATTTAAATATAAACAAATGCCGCAGAAAATTATTTTGTAGCGGGACTATACCAGCCAGTATTACGTTAAAATGCTGGGTAGATGTACAAGGCATGGCCTTACAATGATAGGGTTTTTTGGGCGAAGTCTTTGAAATCCTTTGCTGCCCGCCGGTGGGTGGGGCCAGTGCGCGTGCTGCTGTGGGCGTGACGCCGCTCTGTCTGATCAGGACGTGCCGTCGTCTTGACAACACAACGTGGGGAGCCAGCGGCCAGAAGCATTCAATGCTGGAAAGTTTTTATTCCTTTGATTTTGTGACATGAGCAGTAGTTTACTAAACGAGATATTTTTCAAAAACTCTTTCGCTCGCGTCTCAGCAGTCTCGTTGTTGTTTTGGGTTCGGTGTCAAATGTTTAAATACGGTAGCACATTAAAATTCCCCGCCCGGTCGAACTTCTCCGCCTCGATCATTTGTTGCTCACTGATGGGCGGTCAATCAGCGCGGACGTGGTTTACAACGTGGCGAGCGGCGCCGACAAAAATTTAGGGCCCTCTCCGTACTGTAACGTTGTAATTGTCGCCGGCGGTGTCACTACTAGAACCGAGGAAAATTATGTAAGAAAGGAAATCATTTATGTTTGATGTTACAAACACGAAATTCTTCCCCTTATGTGCGGTAGATTGCGTTTTTCTGCAACCCTTCCTCCCTCCCGCTGATCATGAAATTACCGAACAGTCCCCGACCGCAAGTCACGTGACCAGGTAGAACGTATACGCCGAGGCGGCGAGCTCGTCGCAGCGCCTATTTTGTCAAAAAATGGGTACTTTAAAAGCTCGTAAAGCACGGAAACTTGTCAGAAATTCAGGGGAGGCATATAGGAACATATTTGTGATGGTAGATTTTGCCGGCGTTGCGCGAGGGCCGAAATTTTGCAAAGAGTATTGGGCGTTCGCAGCGAACCCGGAAGTAAAGTGGGCGTTCGCCAAGAAGAGAAAAAAAACAGTAAATTTCGATTTATTTAAGTTCGGCTCGATGGATTCGCTTCAAACTTGGCATGGACACGCGGGAGCACACTCTGGACATAACCACACAAAAATTTTTAAGATTCGTGCGACAATTTTTGGGCTTTCGTGGGCGTTCGCTAAAAAGAGAATGCGCTTTCAGTTATACTTTCTAGAGATTATCACTTAGAAATATGTACATTGTTTACCTGCTACATCTATCACATAGATGATGTAATCTGCCAGCTCCCTACTGTAGTTAGCAGCCAAGTTGTCTCCACCTGATTCAATGATGACTAACTCGGGCTGGAACTTTTTCGTCAGTTCTTTTACTGTTTCCATATTTAGCGAGTAATCCTGTAGGAATGAATAAAAAACAGAAGAAACTTACCACTGCTTCAAAACCTTGATTGATCAAATGTCTTTCATTCATTTAGGCCACACCAATTTAATTTGTTGGTTCTCGGATTTTTTTCAGGAAAAATATGAAGCGACAGGGTGAAAAAAAAATAAATAAAAACAGATCTAGGCATCCTATTATAGCCCCAAATGCTACGATAGGAGGTATGAAGTCAACACAAAAGGCTGGTTCAAAATTTAAACAATGAATTTTGAACTTCTAATGATACCACTGCATTGAAAGATGGAATAACTGTAACGACTAGGAAGAAAAGGACTGTTTTCAACTGTTCAGGGCAAAATATGAGCATTTTGCAGTTGATTCTGAAATTTTTTTTTTTTTTGCAAATCAGGAAAAAATGAAGAGGCGAATCTGAGAACCAACAAATTAAATTGGTGTGGCCTTACAAAGATAAAAAAAACTCTGATAAAAATACATGCAATGTTTCTGGAGCATAACTGAAGGCTGCTTTCAGTCAGTTCAAATCTCCCACTTTGGTACGGCCTGGCCAATGATACCCCCTCAGGGCAGAAAGTTTTGTGGTCGTTTGATTTTTGTGGTTTACTTGGTGACCTCTTACTCAAAATTCATAACACAGCAAATACTGGGTATGTCCTTTAAAATTCTGCTGTACTACAGACTTGTTTCAACTGCAAACTTTAATTTTCAGTTGTAGTACATCGGTCTAAGAAAAATGTTAGCTGAAGGACTGACTTCTCTGATAGCTGCATGTGGACATCCTCCTGTCTCCACTGCTCTCATCCTCTCCTCTGGGAGAGCCTTGTTCTTCACCAGAAACTCCCAATCTTCCCTGCAACATATTCAACACCCTGTCCATTCTACTATTCAATAGATTAATTGAGAAATGTAATGAAGAAGAACAAGAAGGTCTCTCATTTCTATATCATGGCTCACCTGACCTGGTAACACCTCTCCTTACGGACTTCAGGAAGAATAGTTACTGTATAAAATTCATGTCGAACACTCATACAATGTAGATCTAGAGATCTTTATCAAACAAACAAACAAACAAACAAACAAACAAACAAACAAACAAACAAACAAACCTGGTGAAGATGTCATTAGTGACTACACAGATGTTGTGAGCCTCCCTCAGGTGTTTACACAGGGCCAGAACCAGGGCTGTCTTCCCTGAGCCAACAGGACCTCCTATGCCTACTGTGTAGGCTCTCTGTCATATCACAATCAGGACACTGTCAAGTTCATGATTCACAAGCCCAACAATAATGAGTACCATTAGCTTTATCTGCAAGACTAGTTGAAATGCTGAGAAAATGAAAATAACACGTGGTAGGCACAACACACTAGAGTTGAAGAGTGAAAGTTGTTGCAACCAAGTACACTTGGGACATCCTATTAAACTAGATAGCTCTAGATAATGATTAATTAGATGTGCAAAAGGCAGTGTGACAGGTACTTCAGAATAATACAACCACCTGCGTGTGTACACCCCACATGTGGTGTGTTACTAGTATGCCCATGAGCAGTTCTATTGCCTATACAGATATAGATATGTAGCTTTTCTCATAATATTGCTATGAGATTTGACAAGACCAACCTGCTTCCAGTCTGTTCTCAAGACTGGTGTATCTCTGGTTGTAAATTTCCCAGGATGCTCCATAGCTTCATGGGTGTGGCCATGATCTCCATGGTGATGATGATGTCCCTCACTGGTGGCATCATCCATAGACCCAGCTGTATAGAACACAATGGAGTTTTGATAACAAGTTTTGTTGGAAATTAACTACTAAAACATAACAGGTCAGACCGTGTACGAGATTGGGCATGACATATGACAAGATAAAATACTACCTAATGGCCTGACCACACATCATATCAAGATTAACTGATCGATTTCAACATGATTTCAAACAAAAGCACACAGCGACTTGTTTTGTAAGCTGTTTTGCAGATTGTTTTGTTGAGACCTTTTGACTGTTGAAAAAGATTACAATTTAACAAAGTCCAAAAGGTCAGGGACCGTGTCCTCAGATGCCCAGACAAACCTTGACCAACATTCAACTGGACAACTAACACACAAAAAAATGTACGAGCACAGCATTCACGCACTTCCAACCAAGGAGTTTTAAATCCAACATATCTCTTGTCTGAATGAGGATAAAAAATTATCCGACTAGCTCCTAGTTTCGAAGTTAAAGGTCAGATGAACTGACTTTGACAGTTCTGAATATTTCCTGAATAGCCAGTGGTCCTTTGTTGCTGTGTGATCTCTGAGTTAAGATGGGAAATAGATTGAGTTCTCTTTGGGACTGGGGAACAGAGATCAGCTGGAAATCATCAGCAGTGCAATCAAAACCTTAACCTGCCACTTCAAGTATTTGATTTGAACTACCAGGTGGCCTTAACACAGGTTCAAATTACAGTCAGCCTGTCCTTAGATGACCTGACTTTGGCTTCACCTAATGGCACATCATATCAAGATTGATTTCAACAAAAACACATAGCAAATTGTTTTGTAAGTGGTATTGTCAGTTGTTTGGTCAACACCTTTGTTGACCATTGGAAAAGATTAGAGTTACCAAGTCCAAAGGTGCCATGTCCCTTGATGACCCCAACAACCCTTGACTTCCATCCAGGTGGACAGCTACACTACAACCATGTCCTTAGTCCTTGACCTAAGGAAAGCGTTTGACACGGTCAACCACCAAATCCTCCTTGGAAAACTTCAGAAGATGGGTTTCGACAACGGCGCGACAAACTGGTTCAGGTCATACCTCACAGACCGTTTCCAGCACGTAGACATTCAGAACCAGCAGTCTACGCGAAAACGTGTCACTTGTGGTGTCCCGCAAGGGAGTGTTTTAGGTCCTTTGTTATTCAGCTTATATGTGAACGATCTACCACAAGTTGTGCGTAAGTGTAAAATCCATATGTACGCCGACGACACTGTGCTTTATTACTCGGCTAGGCTGTCAAAGGAATGTGAGGAAACTGTGTCAGAGGATATGAAACTGGTAGCTAACTGGTTTATTGTAAATAGATTATCACTTCACCCTGACAAAACTAAATCCATGGTATTTGGATCACCTCAGAAACTACGTCACGCAGGAAACACTGTCACTGTAACTGATGGGTCTAACTCATTTGAGCAGGTAAATGTGTATACTTACCTAGGTGTCACCATGGACTCCTCTCTAAACTGGTCAGCACATACAGAAAGAATTGTTAAGAAGCTCCTTGCTGGCCTTAATGCCTTAAGCCGGGCTAAACCTTATGTTACTAAGGAGATCCTGCTAGTCATGTGTCGAACCTTGTTATATACTCACCTGGATTATTGTGATACTACATGGTTACTGTCACTTTTTCATTGTAACAAAGTAAGATCACAACAATTGACTAGACTGTTAAATCGGGCAGCCAGGATTATTACTGGGCGATCACTCAAAGATCGTGTACCTACAGAAACCCTGCTTGCAGAGGCTGGTATGGTACCCCTGGCTGAAAGGGTGAAACTGAACACATTAGTAACTGTACACAAGGCAGTTCGCCACAAGGCACCTGCCTACATGACACATATGTTCAAATGGCTGTCACCCCCAGTGCTGAGAGTTCGCACTCGCACTGCTACGAAACAGCTCTACAGCTTCGACCCTCACATGCTGGACACTCCCAAAGCACATGTGGAATCTTTCAAGGGCAGCCTGCAGTACCAAGGGCCAGTCCTGTGGAACTGTCTTGCTGCTGACCAGCGGCAACTGATAGCAACGTCAGCTTTTAAAAACGGACTGTAGATGACCGCAGATGAAATGTGCCTATATTGTATACTGTGATTGTTTTGTATAATATGTAAATGTTTGTAATATTTGTTGTATATTGTTGCGTTGAACTTGTGTATGTAATTTTTAATGTGTGCCCAGGGATACCTGAAAATCAGATCAACTGATCTGAGGTATGCCCTGGTGAAATAAATAAACTTGAAGATGACCCCCAACAACCCTTAACTTCCATCCAGTTGGACAACTATACAACTACCTGTACATCTTATACAACCAAAGACATCCTTGCTACAACTGAACTTCCACTTTGTCTGTATTTTTCACAAATGTATCAATCATATTTAATGGACGTATTTAATGTTAATGTTTTTTTATTAAATTAGTCTTACCTTTCACAAAGCTCACTTGATCAGTAGATGCCATGTCAAATTCGAATCTTGGATATCGACCTGCAAAAAGATGTTAGGCAATGAGGTGATGCCTGTCACTAGTCTGGATCAGACTCCTTGGGCTGATAGTTGCTGAAAAAAAGTGAGCTGAAAACTATGGTGCCAAAGGAATTATGTACACATAATTTGCCAATGTGCAACTCTAAATGCCAGTAAACTAGTCATTCACACTACTAGAATTTAGCTAAATTCATAATACCTAATGTACAAATACACCCAAGGGCTCAGCCGCGGGTTTAATAGCCACCTCCTTATTTACTGTGTAAAATATCCGTTATCCTGGTGTACAGTAACTAACACAAAATCTCACTGTACAGGAGCCTCTCTAGATCTCTCGGGTCTGACCTGGGTGTTGGATGCCGCTGACAGTAGCTGTAGGACTGCTAGCCAGGCTAGTATATGTAATTAGTAAAATACGTTACGTAGTACGTAGTTCACTCTGTTCGCCACGAGCCTTCAGTAGCTTCCTAGAGGTTCTAGGTTACACGAAAATGAATGCAAGAGAGGCCTACAGTTGCCACGGCTAGCTCGCTGGCATACACCCAACCCAATAGGTGAATAACCGGTAACCTACATCAACAACCCAGAGCGGTTAAAGTTGTAAACAAGCTAAGTAAAGCCGTGAAAGTGAACGAACGTAACCTTAGAAGACCTCCCCTCTCTGGACTAACCAAGGGTCATCTACCTTTGGACGAAACCATGACTGAATGGGGCCGGGGTGAAAACGTATTTATCATTTTCCTTGTTATACCGCATGAAATACCGCAAACAGCCTCTAACTTCGTTAAAAATGAATATACATAAGTAGATAACCATAAAATATTTTCTATATATTATATTTTCTAATTTCATACATTTGTAGCTGATATACTATTTATGAACCTCCCTGTCAGTAACGTTATATGGACTGGCCTACAAAATTGGAGCTTATCTAGGTCGAGTGATCTGTTGTGAACGAGACCACCAGTGTGCGCCGCCCTCACTTACAACAACAACTTTACAGAACAACCATTCAGCTTGTAATATTTGGCTTTGCCGGAGAATATTGCACATGAACCAGGATGAAGTTGAGCCCACGGGAACAAGAGAGCCTGTTGATTGAACAGGCGGGCAGAGTGGCGCAGAGACGGCTGGCCAGAGGCCTTCGACTCAACCACCCAGAAGCTGTTGCCCTGATAGCCTGCCAGGTCAGTTTTGTGACGCAAAATATTCTATACTCCTTATTTTCGCCATTTAGACACATTCTTGTGTTGCAAGCGTCTTTTGTATTAAGATTTGTTAACGTACAAACAAGGAGATCCTTGGAGTTGCATGAAGAAATGAAATTATGCAGGCATGACTTAATTTGATGCAAAACTCAAACGAAGCTCCTTGCCTGAAGCAAACAGTTTGACAACTGGAACGTTGTTCTAACTTCGATCTAAGCAAGGATAAATCACAGAGACGTTTTTAACTTGAGTTTTGCTTTCGTGCATGGTCAAAACTTTGGCGAACGCAAGTTGACATTTTTACATGTCTTGTGGTTTTTAATACTGCATCCGTTTGACACTCCGTCGTTTGGAATCTAATAGATGATAATTATTACTTTATGCAATGAGTATATAACGGTTTGTGTTTGTCTTCTCCAGCGAAAGTGACCGCAAGGTTAACATTAACGTTACGTATATACACTGTGTATGCACATGCAGTGATCACGCTGCTAACACGTGAACGCTGTCTCCACGTGTTAGTAGCACGTGTTGGAAAGTTTCCTACTTATCCTAGGCGTGTCAGGACTACTGACGAGATGAAAAAAATATGAGAGAGAATGTCAAGGAGCTTCAAACAAGATATAATGTCCTTGGGAATAGGAAATAGTTTCACATTTAATGTATGTATGTATGTAAAGGACATTATAGTGATTTTATAGGAATTAAGGCCAATAATCCTAATCTCCAAGCAGATTCGGTAGGGCAAGGGGACTTTATGTTGGCCGCCTGTATCCATCGTCTGCAGATTACATTAATCCAAGGAGGTAAAAAAAAAAATTGATCTGGGCCGGCGGAAATTAGAAACTGCAGCTAAACTACTAGTACTATGGGGGGGGG